>NC_058131.1:539241085-539284539 GCF_016433145.1 Gracilinanus agilis
CAAAGAGCCCAAATTTTGGGACATGAATCCACTATTTGACAAAAACTGCTGGGAAATTTGGAAAACAATATGGGAGAGATTAGGTCTAGATCAACATCTCACACCCTACCCAAAGATAAATTCAGAATGGGTGAATGACTTGAATATAAAGAGGGAAACTATAAATAAGTTAAGTGAACACAGAATAGTATACTTGTCAGATCTCTGGGAAAGAAAAGATTTTAAAACCAAGCAAGAGTTAGAGAAAATTACAAAATGTAAAATAAATGATTTTGATTATATACAACTAAAAAGCTTTTGTATAAACAAAAAAAAATGCAGCCGAAATCAAAAGGGAAACAACAAATTGGGAAAAAATCTTTATGAGAAAAAACTCTCACAGAGGTCTAATTACTCAAATATACAAGGAGTTAAATCAATTGTATAAAAAATCAAGCCATTCCTCATTTGATAAATGGGCAAGAGACACGAATAGGCAATTTTCAGATAAAGAAATCAAAAGTATCAATAAACACATGAGAAAGTGTTCTAAATCTCTAATAATTAGAGAAATGTAAATTAAAACAATTCTGAGGTATCACCTCACACCTAGCAGATTGGCTAAAATGAAAGAAGGGGAGAGTAATGAATGTTGGAGGGGATGTGGCCAAATTGGAACATTAATGCATTGTTGGTGGAGTTGTGAACTGATCCAACCATTCTGGATGGCAATTTGGAACTATGCTCAAAGGGCTATAAAAGAATGCCTGCCCTTTGATCCAGCCATACCATTGTTGGCTTTGTACCCCCAAAGAGATCATAGATAAACAGACTTGCACAAAAATATTTATAGCCTCACTTTTTGTGGTGGCAAAAAACTGGAAAATGAGGGTATGTCCTTCAATTGGGGAATGGCTGAACAAATTGTGGTATATGCTGGTGATGGAATACTATTGTGCTCAAAGGAATAATAAACTGGAGGAATTCCATGTGAATTGGAAAGACCTCCAGGAATTGATGCAAAGTGAAAGGAGCAGAGCCAGAAGAACATTGTACACAGAGACCAATACACTGTGGTAAAATAGAATGTAATGGACTTCTGTACTAGCAGCAATGCAATGACACAGGACAGCTCTGAGGGATTTATGGTAAAGAACGCTAACCACATTCAGAGGAAGAACTGCAGGAGAGGAAACACAGAAGAAAAGCAACTGTTTGAATACATGGATTGAGGTGGACATGATTGGGGATGTAGACTTGAAACTACCACACCAATGCAACTATCAACAATTTGGAAATAGATCTTGATCAATGACATATGTTAAAACCAGTAGAAATGCATATTGGCCATGGGAGTGGGGGAGGTCGGGTGGGTGAAGGGGAAAGTAAGAGCATAAATCATGTAACCATGTTAACTTGTCTAAAAAATAAATATTAATAAATATTAAAAAAAAAAGTTTGCCCATCACTGGTCCTTACTACTCTTCTGACTTGGAACCAATACATAGTATTGATCGTAAGATCGAAGATAAGGGTTTAAAAAAAGGGTATCAAGTAGAAGAGGATAATAAACAATGTCAAAGACTGTACAGAAAGTTCAAGGGTGAGTACTGAGAAAATACAATTAGATTTGACCAAGAGATTACTGCTAATTTTGGAGAGAGCATTAGAGTTGAATGATGAAGCCATATTGTGGAGAGTTAAGAAGAGAGAAGAAAAGAAGTGGAAGTATTCAGTTCTTGGACAGCCTTCTCAAAGAGTATAGCCACATACAGGATAGACATAGGATCATAGCTAGCAGGGAAAGGAACCTATCAAGTGAAGGTTTTTTGAAGACATGAGACATGAGCATGTTTGTAAACAGAAGAGAAGCAGCCAGTAGATAAGGAGAGTTTGAAAATAAGTGAGAGTAGGAATGATAGATCTGCTGGAGAAGATGGGATGTTATAGTATTCCTTAGGCATATGGAGGGGTTTTTCTTGGCAAGAAAGCCTACTTTTTCATGTGTTAGGGGAGGAGGAGACAGTAGCAGAAAGTATGTTGTGGTGTGAGATGAACAGGACAGAGGAAGAAGGAGTTCTAGGTGAATGATTATGAAAGCATTTGCATGAATGAGATTTGTTAGAGAATAAATTGCCTTATTTGAAACACAAGGTCCAAACTGATGGTAAATAATTTAATCCGGATTAGATATATATTATTATGCAGAAGATACTTCAATTTTGGTCATTGTAGCAAGAGAATACTCATATAAAATCAAAATCTCAAAATAAAAACTGTAAATAAGCTAATGTCAAAGATAGTATTCTTTGATCTGCATCTAATTCCAGCGATCCTTTCTTCTTTTTTTGAATCTTTTTTTATTGATCAATTAAGCTTTCAGTGAATCTAAAGAAGAATTTATATCTTAATACTGCTATTCACTTAAAGTAATTCCTTTTTTTATAATCACTTGTGCAATAATCTGAAGAACATTAAATGTAAGAGAAAAATGTAGGATAGTGATATGTGCTTGGACAAAAAAGATGAGAAGATAAAATAGCATATAATAAGGATGAAAGCTGACATTTACATAGCACTTCAAGGTTTACAAAACTCTAAGGAATTATCTTATTTGATCCTTACACAATAATAAATGAGGTAGACATTGGCATTATCTGGCAGCTGGGTGGCACAGTGAATAGATTCTGGGTCTGGAGGCAGGAAGAGTTAGTTTTCTAAATCCAAATCTGGTCTCAGAGACCACTAGCTGTGTGACCTTAGGCAAGTCACTTAACCCTGTTTGCCTCACTTTCCTCATCTATAAAATGAGCTGGAGAAGAAAATGGCAAATTACTTCAGAATCCCAAATGCAGTTATAACTTGACTTGAAAAGACTGAACAATCACAACATTAGCATTATCTCTATTTAATAGACAGGAAACTATAGCTCAGTTGTGGATCCAGAGTGGACTGAGGAAAGGAATCTGCCCAAGGGGGAAAAGCCTTCTGGGGTAAGGAGTGCTTGCAAGGCCCTAGGCTATTTACTGAGGGGGGGGGGGGTCTGGGGCAGGGAGGGGGAAGGGAGAAGGAGCAAATACAAAATGAAGCAGCAGCTGTGTGGTTCCCACCCTAGGAGCTGAAAGTGGTCTCAGTTCCAGTTTCTAACCCACCTGAAATCTGAGGTGGAATGACCAGGGCAGGAATATTATTAGACTTCTTTAACTCTGAACCTGCAGAGCTTTCTAGCTAGATGACTGTAGCTGAGTCTAATAGCAATCTACTGCAACTTCAAACCCAATCAGTACCAACTCATGGGTTTTGTTGCTCAGACCTAAATTCAGGTCAGAACTTGCAGACCTCAGACAGGAGAGCAGTGATAAAATTTTGTCCTAGAGGTCACTATTGGAACCCTGAAAACTTGCATTTTTCTGACCTGAGCTTTCCTAGAGATCCTGGAATAACATAATCCTCAGTACCTCAAGAAAGCAGCAGCGAGAACCTAGAGAACAAAAAGGCCAGCCTAGACATTTCTAAAAGTATGCCAAACTAGGACGTTCTATAAAATCCAAAGTCAAGAAACAGGTTGGAAGAATGTGCAAACAGAAAAAGAATTTCACCATGAAAATCGATTATTTTGATAAGGTCACTGAAAACAGAAACCCATTAAAAGAGAATGATTAAAACATCTATAGGCAAAGCCTCAAAGGAGAAATACAGTTTGGACACAACTTAAATTCAAATCCTAGAAGAAATTAAGAGTTTTAAAAAAGAATTCAAAATATTTTTATGTTTTATGTTTTAAAATGTTTATTTAGCAGGATATGCACAAATATATATAGCAACTCTTTTTTGTGGTAGCAAAGAAGTGAAAACACAGGGTGTCCCTCAGTGGGGGAATGACTGAATAAGTTACAGTTTATGAATGTTATAGGATATTATTGTGCTGAAATAAACTATGATGGCAAGGTTTTAAGAGAAACATGGGAAGACATATAGAATTGATACAGACTGAAGTGATCAGAGCCAAAAGGTCAATTTATACTATGAGAATACTGAAAAGGGAAGAAACTTTGAAAGACTTGGGAACTCTGATCTGAACAATGCAATAACCAACCGCAATTCCAGAGGATTCACAATCTAGTGATAGAGAGGTAATATACTCAAAGTGAATATTGAAACTTTCTGAACAATGTGAGAATTTGTTTGGCTTGACTCCAGATGTTTGTAATAGGGATTATGTTTTTCTTTCTTTCTCAATAGGGTAAAGCAGGAAGTGGGCTGGAAAGAAGGCAATGAAAAAAAGTCTAATTTAAGAAAGGCATAGAAACAGGAAATGGAAATTGTGTAAGGAATGGCAAGTAGTATAGTTTGGCTGGATTGTTGAAAATGTGGAGAGGAGGGCCCAATTCTGCAAAGGTAGGCTGGAGTCACATGATGAAGATATTAAATGTTGTATTTGGGCAGCTAAATGGCCATGGGGATTAAGCACCAGGCTTGGAATCAGGAAGAACTGAGTTCAAATATGACCTTAGACATTTACTAGCAATGTAATCCTAGGCAAATCACTTAATGTTTGCCTCAGTTTCTTTGTCAGAAAAATGAGGGCTAATAATAGTTTCTACCTCAAAGGGATGCTATGTCAAATGAGATTATATTTATAAAAAGCCCTTAATATAGTGTCTGGCACATAGTGAACACTATAGAAATATCATTAAAATTATTATTAAGTTGATTCAAGAAACAATAAGTAGCCATTGGAGCTTTTTGAGCAGAGGAGTAATAGATCTGTGCTTTAAGTGCTATTACTTTAGCAGCTATGAGGAGTATAGATTGGGGAGAGGAGATGCTGAAGGCAGAAAGATCAATTAGGAGATTATCACAACAGTTCAAGTGAAAGAAAATGAAGGCCAGAATTATAGGAATTAGCATGTGAGTAGTTAGAAGGAAATAGATATGAGAGATATTAAGGGGATGGAAATGTCAAGATTTTGTACTTTTTGGACAGAAAGGATGAGGGAAGAGTCCTCGTGACTAGAAGAATAGTGACAGCCTCCACAGAAATAGGAAAGTTAGAAAGACAAGAGGGTTGGGGAAACATGAATGCCTATATTTCTATTACTTGTCTCTTTTTACAATGTTGAGTATGAACCACTTTTAGGTCTAGTTGAAAATTTCCAATAGTCAACTGATAATATGTGACTGGAGCTCAAATAAGAGACCAGAAATAGAAATATAGATCTGTAAAATTATCATAATTGCTAAGATCACCAGAGGGAGAGAGAAGGAGGAAAGGAAAGAGAGAGAGAGGAGGGGCATGAGAGAGAGAGAGAGAGAGAGGAAATATAACCCATTATGCAGCCATGTGGACCCCCACAATTAGGGGATGAGATGATTATTAAGTAATGCAAATTGAGAAATAGCACCTGGAAAGATTAAGAAAACTGAATAGCAAAGTCAATAGTTATGGCAAGTAAGAGATCATTATTAATTTTGGTGAGAATAGCTTCAATTGAGTAGGTAAGGTCAGATACCATACATACTATAGGGGGTTGAGAAGTGAAAAATTCTTTCATCCTGCTTTCTTGAGAAAACAGAGATGATCTAAGGTGAGTTTTCTTTTCTTCTCCACTGAATTCCTCAAAGTCCCTTAAATCTGCGCCTGTCCTTTGCTCCTGTCTGAAGAAGAGGTGGGCCTTCTTTCTATACGTCTACTACTATACTTGAGTCCTGAACCACAATTCCCTCCCATCTCTTCCATGAGCTTGGCTCATTGATTATCCCTTATCTTGAACATCTTCAATTTCTATTTCCACTAACACAAATGTGAAAAAATCCTCAATGGATTCTGTAACAGAACTCTCTCCTTATCCGTCTACCTGTAAGGCTACTATGAATTAGGCTTTTTTGCTGATCTCCTTTTCTCCCCTGTTTCCCAGGAGTTTGGGACTCTTCTCTGTTTTTATTATCTCCTTCCTTAGAGAAATCATTAGAGCTACCCTAGGTTCAAAGATCATTTCTATGCAGATAATTGCAAAATTTCTAAAATTCAGTCAATATCTCTATTATATTCTACTCATGAATAATCAACTGCATGCTGAATATCTCCTCCTGGCCATCCGTTGGACGCCATAAATTTAGCATGTGTAGAACAAAATTATTCTCTGCCCTAAATCAACCTTTCTTCCAGATATTCCTATTTCTGTTGGGAACCATCCTCCCAGTCACCTAGGTTCATAATCCTAGATCAGCTCAAATCTTTTCTCTCTCTCATATTGTAAAAGGAAATTCTTTGTTTTCTCTGAGTTTATACTTGTGAAAGTATAATATAATTATTACTTTGAATCAGCAACCACCATTATTATTTATAATCTTCACATATTTTAGGCAAATCATTAAAATTTAGTTTGTACATATTTTGGTGACCACGAAGGGACAAGTACCCACAATCTTCTGATATTCTCCTTCCTACTATCTCTAAACCATCCCTCAACCAGCTATTAGTAACTAATTACTTAACTGAAGAAAGGTAAGTCCTAAAATTTAAAATTAAATCAACAACAAAACATGATACTGAGCAGCATAACCCAAATTGGGAAATTGCTATTTCTAGCATATATAAAATGGCTCATAATTCCAGAGAACATTTCACAGTGGCTTTATACAGCACTGATCCTAGCCAGTGATACGGGCTTGGTATTTTACATGTGCCTCCTTAAGAAAAAGCAAGACAATTGTTTGATTGAACTCAGAGCTGAATTAAAAGTTCAAAATGAAAGTAACATGAATGATCTGGAAACAGGACTGGAAAATATGTCAAGTAACTTTGAGAAGAAACTTGGGGAGAGTTTGGGGGACCTCAAAGCATATATAAAAAACATCAAGGAAAAACTTTAAAAAGCCACAGAGTAAAAAGAAAAATTTATCAAACTGTTCCCCACCTGCCCAATCCCATCCCAGCTTACTTCCCCCTCATACTCCCCTTGCCCAACCCATTATAATCCAAACATAGAGTTCAGAGGTAGGAACACAAAATAATTCAGTTAAAACCTTATTACTCTTAAAGGAAGTACCCATCTTCAATAAAAACAGAGATGTGATATATTTAAGACACCATACACCATTCACTTCCCAAGATCTAGATAGATTCAAACAAGATACTACTTCTTTCCAAAAAGAACCAATCTTAATCATAAAAAAAATTAGAGAATATTTTCTGAACATTTGACCTCTAATGGGTAGACATTGAAAATTTATTAGACATTTTTTTGACATGCAGAGAAAAAAATAAAATTACCTCTCTTGCTAATCAGGGCAATGGAAGGAAAGCAACTAAATGGCCACATGAGGACCCAAAATGGAACCCCAAATAATGAACAAGATTATGCCAGGCTAGAAAGGCAATATTAACAGCAATGAGGGCTTGTTCTGACAGGCCAGACACATGACTGAAATTTAAAACAAAAAACTGATGAAAATCCTTCCCAATTTATGGATAGACTTATTGAGCTGGGAGGTAGATATATAGAACTGGACCTTTCCAGAGAAAGGGATGTCAGACAAAATTAGACAGCAGTTTGTAGAAAACTGCTGTAAAGTTGCAAAAGATTATTTTAGAACCAACTGGCCATATGGACCTTGATGAATTAAAGAGAGTAGCCATATATGTATTTAACAGCCACCAGACGAAAGATGAAGAAAATGACAGGAGTCAATGGAGGAATTAAAGAAAGAAAATACAATTTTAAGAGAAAAACTGGAAAAGGCAAATTGAGTAGTGGCCATAGCCCCCCTTCTCAAGAATCCACAAATAAACCTCCAAAGTGTTATTTATGTGGGGGAAAAGCCCACTTAATGTTAAGTTGCAGAAATTGGAATCAAGTATTTAATAACATGAATTTTAGGAATAATAGTAATTTCAGAAATAACAATAATTATAGATATAGGAATATCTATAGAATATAGAAATAACAATAATTATAGATATAGGAATAATCAAAACCACAATCAAAACAGCTACAGAGATAATAATCCAACTGAGTCAAATCAAGACTCGCAACAATATATCTGAAATGGGGCTTGCTCGTCCACACTATACTTAGAGTGGAAATCCCCCTCAACAAGGGGAACCCCAGAGAAATGGCCAAGAAGAAAAGGCCAAGAAATGGCCTTTATGAAGGTTTGAGAAGGGAGAAAGGACTCCGGAATCTGAGAGTGAAACCTTTGATCTCCCAGATCTTGTCTTAATACCAGTTATCCTAGTCCATTCTCCTCCACATAGTAATGAACCTCGTGTGACCCTAAAAAAGTGAAGTGCTGTAGTACTATAATATTTCCCACCTCCACATTTATAAAAATGTAATGAATGAGATGTATAATCTCATCCAGAAGGTGAAAAGTTTTTCTAAGGGGCATGGTACCCCTAAATATCTCGCCTCCACATTACAATGGATGGGACATATAAAAGACATGCCTTTTAGAGATGTTATGGTCCCGTGACAAAGGAGGAAGCAAACCCAAGGAGTTTGGTTACCCTGTGATGGGTTATATAGTCTTATATGGAAGGTGGTAAAGTTTTCTTAAGGGGCATGGGAGGGAGCATTTCAGCCAAGATTGAAAGCCATGAGCTTCAGTGGCTACCTGAGTTGATCTGAGTGTTGGTTAACACCTTCCTCAGGGGGGACTGTATAATTGTCATAGGGATTGTATAATTGTCATAAAACTAAAATATCTTTTAAGAAAGAAACATTTCAGGAAAAGGAGCTTGATAACTCTTTGAATCTAGAAGATGAATTGTTTAAAGAAGGCACCATGAAAATGCCTGAAGAAACCTCCACAGCATCAGAAGATCCAGCATGAACTTTAGAGTATAACTGATTAAACTGGGGTGGGGGTTGTTTCAAACAAGCAGTTTGAGTGCAAACTTGAATGCCAAAGGGGATTGCCCCCAATGGTTTGCTTGTTCACATGCATTTTCTCTCTCTTTCTCTCTCTTCATATCTCTTTCATTTCCCTCTTATCTCTCACTATTGTAGTTTCTGATTTATGTAAAATGATTCATTGGGGAGACTGGTCTCCCAAGGAATCACAGGGTGGGGAGTGTAAAAGGGAATTCTTTATTCTCTCTGAGGTTACACTTGTGAAAGGGAATCCTTTATTCCCTTTGTCTATTTTGAGTTAACACTTTGGTTAAGATAACTTAAGTACCCCCTACTTAGTACCTCATTAGATTGTGAAGATAGGATTAACTTTCCTTTGTCTACTTTTGAATTGAATCAACAAAAGCTTGAACACCCTACTAAGCACTAGGTGGTGGAGCTCAATCAGCTAGGAAATGAGAATTCACACCTCAGTCAGTCAGGAATCTGTGAATTCTTTTGATGAGTATTTACCTCTCTAGAAGATGAGAAATGGTTCCCACAAACACTGCCCCCTGGGAAGTGCTGGGCAGTTTGGAAGCTGTGATTGGTCCTTGTGAAAAGGGGAAGGGATAAGAAGGCACTATAAAAAGCCCTGAATTTCTGGGGCTAGAAAAGCTGACTTCAAGAGGGAAATGAGCTTCAAGAAGAAGGTTGGCTCAAGGAAGAAAGTCGATCTCAGGAGTCACCTTCAGCTCGAGTCATCATCTTGACCTGCCTCTTGGAGGGAACTTGGGAGTGGATAGCTGGCTTTCCCTCCCTGTCTTCTGGAGAGAATTTAATTAAGAGACCTTCTGGTTGAAGGTCAACTAGTCCTGGCTGAGTTGAGTACAGGAGCATTATAGCATTATTTAGTTAGATAGGCTAATATTTTCTCTACCCTTTTGTATTTCTCTGCTTCCATACTTTTCCACCATTTGTAAATAAAAGCTATTAAAATAATTTTTACTTTGAGCAATAATACTTTGAATTGAAAACCACCATTATTATTTATAATCTTCATATATTTTATCCAAACCATTAAAATTTAATTCTTACAATATCCAATTACCTAACAAATCTTGTAAATGATTCTAGTCATCAACTTTTCTTGCATTACTTCCCTTTGTCATATAGGCACAGCCTCTCATCATGTCTTTCTTTTTTTTTTTTCCTTCTGTCTTAGAATCAATTTTTTGTATTGGTTCCAAGGCAGAAGACTGGTAAGGGAGAGATAATGGGGGTTAAGTGACTTGCCTAGGGTCACACAACTAGGAAGTATTTGAGGCCAGATTTGAAACCAGGATCTCTAGTCTCCAGGCTTGGCTCTTAATCCACTGAGCCACCTAGATGCCCCCTCTCATCATATCTTGACTGGCCTACTTTAATGTGATTCTAATTAGTTTTCCTGTTCTCATTTTCTGTCCTCTACAATTCATATACAACAAAGCTGACTCCCTCCCTACCTCCAAAAAATCTTTCTAAGGTCTGACCTATCATTCTTTTGCTCTAAATAATTCAGTTGACTCCCAAATGTCTATCTGCATACTCCTCAGCCTGACATTTAAAGTCTTTCATCATAATCTCGCTTTAGTTTGTTTTATCAACTATACTTTACATTAGGCCCCTTCTGCAAATGTCATCAGCTAAACTGAAGTAACTGCCACTCTTTGATCTTGTTACTCTATCTCTATTTTGCTGAACCTATGGCACATGTACGGGGAGAGGGGAGGAGGAAGAGAGGAAGGGGCTGCTGTGCCTGAGGACATTTCTCACATGACTCACCCCTCTGCCTAGCAGTAGTGTATGAACTAGCAGCCAGGAATAGGCTGCAGGAAAAATGGCATCCCTCTTTTCTGGAAAAGTCCCTCAAAAGAAAATAGCAGGGTGCAGAAAAATAACTTTCCCCCTTTAAAAAATTGCTCAAAAGAACTAAGCAAAGTGGCCAAAAATAGCACAAGAGCAGGATTGAGGCTCTGGAAAAGATCTGGAGGTATCTTAGAGTTCTGCCTGTGGGGGGAGGGTAGAAAATCATGGCATGAATTTTGTGGCTTATTATGCTATCAGAAAAATTGAGAATTAACGTTTCCAAACTTCTGGTCGCCAAAACTGTTACAAATAAAATTGATATAGAAGGATATATAAAAAGATATTAGGGTTTTATTAACTGCCATATTGATAGTTATAGCCACGTGTCCGGTAAGAGCTCATTTAAATTGCCACTCCATTACCTCTGCCCACCTGGCTTGTTCAGCAGGAAAAGAGAGTGTCCCAATCACGTCCCGAGTCTTATACCTCTCTCTACATAATCACACTTCCTGCCCACCTGTATTAATATAATTCTGTTATCTGTACCATTTATGAACATCTTAAACATTTTTTAAGTTGTAAAAAGCCTGTAAGCCTTATGTATACTGGATTTGTCATTTCAACTATAGGATCACATGCCTTAAGTTTTTATTCTATCTTGATAATTGCATACAACCTTGTAGAATATAATGATTTAAGAATTTAAATTATAATTTTATAAAGTGTTTTTAGAAATGACTTTAGATGCCTAGTACCATTCTGTATATAGGGTTTTATATATTTATTATAAAGAATATTGTCTTAAAGGGGTAGAGGAAACAAATGGAAGTCTCCTGCCCAAGCTTTTGTATATTATACAGGAAGCAAGGAGAGCTCCTGTATGCTTGATGTTTTGGCTTGCTTTCCCATAAGAAGGATCTAGAATTCCTGAAGATAATTTAGAACTAGAAATTTTTTTTATCAGATTTTTTTTAGGCTCTGCCCCTTAATTGCCATGGAGGCAGTAATAGAGTTTGTTAAGAAAATATCTCAGCCAAGGCTGAATGATTTACTATACCTGTTGAATTTGTGACAAGTATACATTTTTAAACATCACAGCGAGTGGTTATAATAATGGGTTTGTTTGCTATTGCCTTTAAATGTTTTATTGTAATTTTGGAAAATTTTGATACTTTATTTGAATTGCATTATGAATCTGTTATTTTGTAAAAGTCATTTGCACTCACAGGAAGGAGTTCATGGAAAAGCTTAACAAGAAATGGATCTCATTTTTGGGTGAAAAGCCTTTCACTAATTCTAAGCTATATATATTTTGATCTTTAAAACATTTTTTTATTATTTTTTCCCTTCTATGTGCAATACAGTATTTGAGGTTTTTTCTCCCTCATTTTTGTACTTGAAAACATTGTATTTTTCCCTGAATTTTTAATTTTCTTATTGCCTTTATTTTTATTTTTTAATGGAATAATTGACTGTTTTCCCCTTTTTCTCATTTTTTGTAAAGTACATATAATCAACATTAATCCTTTTTGATTTTACAATATATAAGTTTAATATATAAATATACAACTATAATATTAATGCATGCCTTAGACTATGGTAACTTGCCAATTATTGATAAATATTATGGGACTGTGATTAATGATTCTGTCTGATTCCAGGAGAAGGGAACAAAAGAGCCACAAGGTCAAGGAGACCACCCAGTCCCAAATGGGATTGGTGAGAAACTGCACAGTGCCTAGCAGCACAAGGTCAAAAAAGACCAAACCAATCCAGGAAGGATTGATGAATTTTCTACACCAATACTGAAGGACTTGAACTTAGTGATTGGGGTTCGGGGTTGCAGCTTCTCTGACATATGTTAGAGGCCAGACTTCCCTGAGTTTCATCCTAGTCAAGTACAAAAGGTTGGCCATCATCCTGGCTCATCCCGTCCCTGAGAAATGCAGGCAAATCAAACCAGGGAAAGACACACAAATTTGGTCCTTTTATTTCTCTTATAAGTGTGGCAACTTTCTGTAGCCCTGGCTATTGAATTGGGTAATTGCAAACTGCTTAAATCACTTTAATTGGGCCTTGGTTCAAGGACCTGTTATAAATTTATTTTTTCTTACGTTTTTTGCCCATAAGACTTTGACATTTTACATTTCATTCACAAGTTAATTTTTCTCTTTTATTTGGATTTTATTTTATTTTTATTTCTTTTGCCAATTGATTTCATACAACCCCATAACTCAGCCATGTATCCTTAGCTGATCTGGGGAACCCTCTTCAGGGGAGAATGTGTTATTAATTCTCCCTGGGGGGGGGTGTATGTTTTATAATCAGAATGTCTGTATCATAATCTATAATGTAAAATTTAACTCTTTCAAAGAGTAATTTCAGGGGGAAATGTATAATTCTCCTCAGAAGGGAATGTATGTTTATAATCTATAATGTAAAGTTTAAATTCTTTTGAGAGTAATTTCAGGATAAGAAATTTGCCATCTCCCCAGAATCCAGGCAACGAACCTATTTGGAGAAGGTACCATGAAGATGCCTGAAGAACCTTTACTGGATCATGAAGATCCACAATGAACTTTGGGGTGCAGCTGATTGAACTATGGGGAGTTGAATGCATTTGTTTTGAATGTACACTCTTATGCCAAAGGAGACTGCCCCTAATTGGCTTTTTATCAATGTGGCTAGCAATCATTGTTTTTGTCCTTTTTTCTTTTATCCCCAAATCTGTAATTTAAAAGTTAGTTATGTTTATAAGAGCATTCAAGGAGACCAGTCTCTCTCTGCTATCAGGGGGGAATGTGATATTGGAAATTTGGGATTCTTTGAAATGATCTTGAGATTTCTGGTCTAAACATCCTGTGGATGTTTAGGGGGCTTCAAAATACATTTCCCATGATTCCTCTTGTGTAATCATGTAGACAGGAAGTGTAATAACATAGAGAGAAGAATAAAAAGGAAGTGCCTGGAAGGGCACACTCTCTTTTCCGACTGAAGTAGCAGAGTGGTGGAGTTATAGAGGGTCTTTCAAACTAACTCTTAATATGGCACGTGGCTTCCTTTTTCAAATGGATATCAATAAATCCTTTAAAACCCTAATTTTCAATCTATCCTTTTATATCCATTTTATTACTTACAGTAGGAGCACTTCCTCCCTCCCTGTCTGGGTAAGGGGGCAGTTCACATGTGGGTTGAGGGTGCAGTTTGGACACTCAGTCTCTAAAAGGTTTGCCATCACTGCTCTATCTTCTGTTTCTGGGTATTTACAAAAGCCAGCCCCATGCCTGGAATGCACTCATCTCTGCCTCTTACAATACTTTTTTTGCTTCTCAACTCCTAAAATATTCCCTGATCCTCCCAGTTGTTAGTTTTTCTCTTCCACTTCAAATGACCCTATATTTTCTTATATGCACACATGTTGTATTCCAAATAGAATATAGGCTCTTTGAGGGCAGAGACTATTTCCTTTTTGTTCCTAGTGCCTTATACATAATAAACGTTTATAAAACTGAATTAAAATAGGAGCATAATAGAATACAAGAGTCTATAGTTAAAGCATAAAGATACTGAAACATTTACTCAGAAGGGTAATAGCAAGACGAGAAATTAAGATACAGGAATGAATATCAAAAATGTTTACCTGTAACTCAAAAATAAATGTAAAAGGCAAATATAAGTTACTTTTCCAAGTAACTCGGACTGTAGGCAGGAAAATTCTATCATAGAAATTTTTTGGTAAAGGGTGAAATTTATGGGAAAGGGAAAGAATTCTAACAATGACAGCAACAAAAAAATCAAGGAAGTAAAAAGGGTAGAAAAATTCCACAAAATTAAAAAAACAAACATGAGTACAAATTTAAATAGATTTTAGGAGGCATGGAAAAAGTTAGGTCGTTGAGAATAATAATGAAAACAACAGCTTACATTTATATGGTGTTTTAAAGTTTAACAAGTCCATACTATAAAAACAAACAACTTTGAAAGACTTAAGAATTCTGATAAATGAAATAGCCAAACATGATTCCAGAGAACCACTTATGAAACATGCTACCCACCTCCTAACAGAGAAGTGATAGACTCAGGATTAAAAAATGAGATACTTTTTTGAACATAGACCATATGGGAATGTTGTTTTGCTTGTCTATGCATTTCTATTACAAAAGTTTTCTTTTTCTATTTTTTGTCAAGGGAGTAGTTCTGAGGGAAAGAAAATAAAATTTTGTTAATTGAAAAAAACAATTTAAAAAAGTTTCCTATGTAGTACATGTACATTTTATTTTATCTTCAAAACTAACTCCCAAGGTAGTCAACACAAGTGTAATTATCTTCTATTTTATAGTTGAGGAAAGTAGTTAGGTGTACTAAGTGTCTTGTTTGAATTCACATACAGCTAGTAGATGTTAGAAATGAAGCCATGATTCTATGGTCTAGCACCTGAGAGGGATTTTCCTTGCTTTTTCTTATATTGCTCCCCCACATACACTCTAAGCTCTAGACAAACTAGACTTTTTGACATCCCTTGTATTTTTATGGCTCCCTGACTTTGTTCACTCTATTCCCTGCATCTAGGATATCTTCTGCTCCTTTTCTCTTTGATTAAACCTCAACTTGAATACTAAATTGGAATTCACCAGATACTAATGACCTTTCCTTCCTAAAGGACATCAAAGAGTCCTTTATTTGTACCTTTCTTATGCATTTATCATTATGTTGTAGTTTGGTTCAGACATGATTTTTATAAGTGCAGGGAATACTCTCTCTACTGCTGCAGACTGCAAACATAATTCAACTATAATTTTAGAGAATTGCTTGGGACGCTGATTGGATAAAATGACTTGTCTCAATTTACAAAGCTAGTAGTGGGACTTGAAACCATTTGTTCCTGACTCTAAGGATGGTTCTCTACTCCACACCATATATTACTGATGTAGATGCCATATTTCTCTACCATATTGTAAGCTCTATGAGGAAAATAACATGGCTTATCAAAATTTTGTATTTCCCCTGAGTATCAAGCACAGTGCTCAACATACATCAGATAATTAATAAATGTCAAATGACTTTTATGCCAGGTTTTGTTTTGTTACAGACTCAAGGATAGTGTTCAATTTTTTACTTTGTTTACTCCATTACTACTTGGAAGAATACATATAGGGAGATTAAAGCAAGTTGGAAAATTTGTACCAAGTGACTTTCAAAATAAAGATTCCCAAGAACAAAGAAAATAAATGTTGGAGAAAATAAAAAGCTAGTGTTCAGGAAAAAGGAGGAAATAAAATCTAATCTTTCAAACATAGAGTAGGGCTATTTCTTTTATGTCTGAGTAGGGATGATTGGCATTACAATGGAATAAGTTCAAAGAAAGTTAAGCTATAAATTCCATACTCACACCAGGTTGTGATTTGGAGGTCATTTAATAATTTTTCTAATTCTGCTTCCATAATATGAAGCCAATTACATGTATCATAGCCTGTTAAAGAACATTCAAAGTTGTGATAACAACAGCATGGCCCCCAAAATCTAGTTCCGTAAAAATGATAAATTACTGAATAAATATCCAGTTAAGATGACGACAGTTAACTTTATAAAGCAACTGATAAAAGTATGGAATGTAATTCAACATTCAGCTACACAATGCATAAAAGCATTTTACTTCTGTTATAGCAAGATTCAAATTTTGAGTACCATTAATTTGTAAGCCTATAAGATCCCTTATTCAGACTTACAAATCTAAGTACAGCATAATGGATCAGACAAAGAACAATTCAAAATACATTTCAAGAAGCCAATAATTTGGACTCTGTTGGGTAGCTGATTTCAAACACTTTATTACAGTATCTAAATCTTAAGTTTTATAGTTCAAAATTGTCAAGCCCTACCATCCCCCAAAAAGCTAAGTTAATCAAGGATAATGTAATTTTGTGATGGAAATAAACCAACATTTTCATTTTCCAGAAAGGATGAAATGCAAAATACATTGTACAAAGTCATGTAGGGTGATAACAACAGAATTAAGAACTAAAATCATTCAACCATCTTTTTGTTCAGAACAACATATCTGGACACAGAAGAATGATAAAACAGCTCCACTTTTAGAAGTGTACCCAATTCAACTGGGTGATTGGGCCTATGATTCAAATTGCAGTAAAATATTTTTAAAATAAGAACTGCTGTCTTCAGGAAACTTATAGAAACTCCACCAGGAAGCTCCAATCTAATTAATATTCAACAAACAATAAAAACCCTAGGCAGCACAGCACAGTGGGATGGTTCTCAAACTTTTCTAGCCCATAATTTTTTTTAGCATTACTAACCTTTGATAGAAAAGCACCTTATAAATCCAAAATATGATCATTGCTTTCTTAACCATTTCTAAAGCTAAGAGAACAAATTTTTAACTTTCTGAATTTCACAACCAAGAATTCTTTAGGATAAAAAAAGAAAAATTAGTTAATGTCTACCTTCTCTTAACCAAAAAGCAGAAGTATCATTTCAGTTACTATTGAGAAAAACAAGAAACTCAGAATAGTTTGCCACATGAAGAACAGTATTTTATCTGGTTAGGCCCACAAGGCCAGTGACCTCAAAGCTCCATATCTTTCACAATGAAGGGTTCCTACTATTCTTTTATTTAAAGAGTATAATCTCACCTAAATACTACTTATTGAAAAATTTCTTCGAAGGTGGTAAGCATCCTGGTTGAATAGGGTAGCTACAAATGCATTCTTCTCACTTACCTTCTGTAATATCTCTGGGATTGGAGGTCCGGTCACTGGCTGGATCAACAGCAATAGTTGCCAATGAAGTGGTGGCTCCTGACATTTCACTCATTGGTTCACTACGGCTGGTTTCAGGCACACTTTCCCGGGAGCTAAACCGTACACGGGAACTGGAACGAGAGCTGAGGTCTGGGCTGGTGTCTGACAAACCTGGAATGTCATCGATCTTTGTTGGTGTCACCATAAACCGAACTGAAGCCATCTTGGTGGTGGTTTCTGGAGGATGCATTTTTTTTTTTTTAAAGAAGAAAATAGCAAAACAAAACAAAAAAATCCTTCCTCTTATGCAGATTGCTTTTAATCTTGAAGTTAGTAATAATAAACTCAATCCTTGAATCAAATACAAATAAACCAGGAAAAAAATAATGCTAATGAGAAAACTGTCTGAGAGCACTAGCCAAACCACAAATCACTAGAGGAAAAAATGAAGCCAATTGTGTGGAACTTCGTTCCTTCAGAATGAATAGATATCTAGAGAGCTTCCTTAGCCCTGTGTTGAAGGCTCACAGCCATAGTCTTTGGTTAGGTGACACTACCCTTATTCCCCCTCGCTCGGCCCAAGGTTAGGTTCTGGCTGAGGTAGTCGTTATCAGGTGAGTATCCCAGGGTTCTAGTTGCAGAAGAAACGTAAAGGACCGCCGTTATCAGGTGAACATAGCATAGATCTGGTTACCAAAAAGTGTGCACCCAGACACCTGTTGTGTATCAGGTGAATACCCCACAGGTCTGGCAGGGAGGAGATGTGTGTACCGACACCCGATATTTTTGAGGCAGATAATCCACTTGGGTCTGGTGAAAAAGGTGCGCATGCATAACGGGAAAAATATCCTACACCACTCTGATGGAGGACGTGAAGAAGATGGATGGGAGAGGCAGAGGAGGAGAAGAAGGAGGAAAGGAGAAGGAGCAGAGGATTCCAGAGATGACCAACTGCAAGGGGGCTTTCGGGGGCAGCCTGCTCGTTGTTCTCCAGGCAGCGAGGTCACACTGGGGTCTGGTGGAGGAAAGCTAGGGGACAGACCCAGCCCAGGCTGCAGGTCAAAGTGGTTGCAGGTAGATCGTCCCCAGTCATCAGTAGAACCCTCCGACTGTTCACACACTGGGTTCTCCTACTGGTGATACAGGGCCCCCCTTCCTCTCCCGGAAGACTTCCTCCCCCTACCAGGGCCGTGGCACAGCTCAGCCCCCTGCCGGCCTTCCTCCAGCAGACACGGTCGCTGCGTGTCCCTCCGGGTCTCGGGCAGAGGAGATGACAACGCAGGTTGTCCCCTGGTTCCAAGAGAGGCGAGGATGGAGGACAGGGCGAGGAGGAGGAGGAGGAGGAGGAGGAGGAGGAGGAGGAGGAGAAGGAGGAGGAGGAGGAGGAGGAGGAGGAGGAGGAGGAGGAGGAGGAGGAGGAGGAGGAGGAGGAGGAGGAGGAGGAGGAGGAGGAGGAGGAGGAGGAGGAGGAGGAGGAGGAGGAGGAGGAGGAGGAGGAGGAGGAGGAGGAGGAGGAGGAGGAGGAGGAGGAGGAGGAGGAGGAGGAGGAGGAGGAGGAGGAGGAGGAGGAGGAGGAGGAGGAGGAGGAGGAGGAGGAGGAGGAGGAGGAGGAGGAGGAGGAGGAGGAGGAGGAGGAGGAGGAGGAGGAGGAGGAGGAGGAGGAGGAGGAGGAGGAGGAGGAGGAGGAGGAGGAGGAGGAGGAGGAGGAGAGGAGAAAGAGGAACAAGAGGAGGTTCTTTCTATCTGGTGCTGAGATCACAGGAGCCCAGCTGATGCGAGATGCGCGCGCAGCGGTTGTTTACTAGACAAATAACTGTTCCAGCCACGGCTAATTAGGGCCAGGAGGAGGCGGAGCCTGATGCGTCTGACGCGCGGGAAGAGGCGGGGGGAACTAAGTAGAGAGAGGGGCGCGCGCATCCTTCTCCGGGGCTCCGCCCTTTCTGCTGCCATCCTTCGGTAAATTCGTTAGGGCAGCTTTTGCCTTTCGCTATCACTCCTCCTCCTTTCCTTAGTTGGGTTCAACCCGCCATATCCTTTCTCTCCTCTCTTACTTCCCCACTGTAAGCATCTCCAGTTCGAGGCTAACGGGCTAGGAGAAATCGCGCCTCAGGGTAGCGGGGAACGGTCGGGGAAAGCGGAAAGGTCTCGCGCGACCCCGACTACAAAGCCCCGCCCTACCTCTGGCTGGTGCACTTCCGCCCCGCTGCCAGTCACTTCAGACGATAACTTTCTGGCACCTAAGAGGCTTAACCGTCTACATCTGGAAGTGGGCATACTATAGGACCTTGCTCGTTTTCCCCCAGTGGTGGGCAGATTTGGGGAGGGCGGTGGAGCCCTGGGGAGAATTTGTTTACTTGGGCGGGGTAGGGGAAAGAAGAACCTTTGGAGAAATAAGGGGCGGGGAGAGTGGCAGAAATGACATCGCCATCGACTCTGGAGGACAGAGAGTTAATGTCTTTTGTGGGGTGGAAAGGAATCCTGGGCAAGCCAGAGTACCTCTCTGGGCCTCAGTTTCTTTGACTTTAAAATAAAGAGGCTGGACTAGATGGCTTTTAAGGTCCCTTCCGGTTTTAATTGTGTAGTGGAAAAAGTCCTAGCTCTGGCTCTGGGGTCAGAGGACCTGGCTTCAAATCCTGCTAATGGCACCACTTTTCTGTTTTTGGGCAACTCACTTAAACTTGTCTGGGCTTCAGTTTTTCTCAAGTGTAAAATGAGGGACCTGGATTAGATGGTCAATAAGGTTGGATTTATTCTTTCCTAGAAACAAGTGTGACTGTCACTGGATGCTCTGGAAATATCAATACTAATTTATGCTTTAAATGGGGCCAGATTGTGGGTTTTAGAGCTGGAAGAGAGGGAACCCTTTGAGATGTCAAGCCAACAGATTAGGAAACAGCCCAGGAGGAATAAATTGACTTGTCCAAGGTCACACAGTTGGTGAAATAAATTCAATGTTTTTTCCATTATACCATTAAAAGTTACCCCAAACATGCTTAGCTTATAGGGTTTGAAAATTAGAACAGACCTTAGAATTTAATTTAATCCTAGAGGTATAATGATCACTGACTTTTTTTTTTTGGTCAACTAGGGCTTCTATGCTAGTTAGCTATGACTTCACACAAAGAACCAGTTTTCTCAGATAGAGAAGTGTTTGTTCTAGATTTTTAAGCTCTTCAAGATTCATGAATACTATTATTTTACTGATGAGAATACTGAGATTGAGAGGTTGAATGACTTGTCCATGATCAGAACTAATAAATAGAGCATGGATTGAAAATAAAGTCTTTTAACTACAAATCTAGAACTTCCAATACATCACTGGAAAATTACTGAAAGCATTGTTTTCCATATCTTCCTAATGACTTGATCTTTTATTATAAGTATCTAGTGTAGCATTTGTGGGGATAAAGTGAAAAAAGTAAAACACTAACTTGAAAATTGCCTCAGAAATACAGGGTTCAAAAACACAGTTGAAAACTCCAAATTTTTTACATTGATCTATTGGTGTCTCTTGGAAAAATATTGTCAGATTTAACCCTTAAGCATAGGACCCTCAAGGTAAGTTGTGGACATACATGGTTTACATTAACATAACTTTATTGTCCAAATTAGACTGTAAGTTTTATTGGGAGTAAGGAATGTATTTTTTTGGTAAAATGCTTATTTTACTAATTGTAGATAATAACAATTTTCCACATAAGTTTTCTGAAGTTTATATGATCCAAATTGTCTCCAAAACCCCCCAAATAAAAACCCAAAGTGAAAAATTGTATGCTTTGATCTGCAAGGGACTCTATTTTCAGTATTAGAATAAGTAATTTTAAGATCTGAAAGGACATTAGAAATAATCTCATAATTCCTAGCTCTGGGTTCTTTACATAATGCCACTAAAATATTTGTCTTAAGGGAGTGACTCTGGGGCAGCCACATCTATCTCGCCAGGATTTGACCACCTTGGATGTTACCAAGTTGACTCCGCTTTCACATGAAGTTATCAGCAGACAAGCCACGATCAATATAGGTACAATTGGTCATGTAGCACACGGAAAGTCAACAGTAGTAAAAGCTATTTCTGGAGTTCACACTGTCCGATTCAAAAATGAGCTGGAAAGAAATATTACCATTAAATTGGGATATGCTAATGCTAAGATTTACAAACTTGATGACCCAAGTTGTTCTCGGCCAGAATGTTACAGATCTTGTGGAAGTAGCACACCTGATGAATTTCCTACAGACATTCCAGGAACTAAAGGAAACTTCAAATTAGTCAGACATGTCTCCTTTGTGGATTGTCCTGGTCACGATATTTTGATGGCTACTATGCTGAACGGTGCAGCAGTCATGGATGCAGCTCTGTTATTAATAGCTGGCAATGAGTCTTGTCCTCAACCTCAGACTTCTGAGCATCTAGCAGCCATTGAAATCATGAAATTAAAGCACATTCTGATTCTACAGAATAAGATTGATTTGGTGAAGGAAAGTCAGGCTAAGGAACAATATGAACAAATCCTTGCATTTGTACAAGGTACAGTTGCAGAGGGAGCTCCTATTATTCCAATTTCTGCTCAGCTGAAGTATAATATTGAAGTTGTTTGTGAATACATAGTAAAGAAAATTCCAGTACCCCCAAGAGACTTTACTTCAGAACCCAGACTTATTGTTATTCGGTCTTTTGACGTCAACAAGCCTGGTTGTGAAGTTGATGACCTTAAGGGTGGTGTGGCTGGTGGTAGTATTCTCAAAGGAGTATTAAAGGTGGGGCAGGAGTTGGAGGTCAGGCCTGGCATTGTCTCTAAAGATAGTGAAGGGAAACTCATGTGTAAGCCAATCTTTTCCAAAATTGTATCACTTTTTGCAGAGCATAATGACCTGCAGTATGCTGCTCCTGGAGGCCTTATTGGGGTTGGAACAAAAATTGATCCAACTTTGTGCCGAGCTGACAGAATGGTGGGACAGGTTCTTGGTGCAGTTGGAGCATTGCCTGAAATCTTCACAGAATTGGAAATTTCCTATTTCCTGCTTAGAAGACTTTTAGGAGTGCGTACCGAAGGAGACAAAAAAGCAGCAAAAGTGCAAAAATTGTCCAAGAATGAAGTGCTCATGGTGAACATAGGCTCCTTGTCTACTGGAGGAAGAGTCAGTGCAGTAAAGGCTGATTTAGGCAAAATTGTTCTTACTAACCCTGTCTGCACAGAAATCGGAGAAAAAATTGCCCTTAGTCGAAGAGTTGAGAAACATTGGCGTTTGATTGGCTGGGGTCAGATAAGAAGAGGAGTTACAATCAAGCCAACGGTAGATGATGATTAAAGAACTACCACTTGAATGCCTAACTTTGGCTGAAGAGAAAGATTCCATTTAAATCTAGGGGTATATTTTCAGAGCAATAATGGGGAATTAATTTTTCAGCTCATTACATTTAGTAAACGCTGGTTAGTTTTCTCATTTCTTGTGATGAAAATTTAACCTCTGGTATTAAAATACTAGTCAGTGTCTGCAATAAGTGTAAAAATTGGCATAATGGTGGATTTGTTCCACATTTTAGCAGAAATTAATCATTCTCATACTACATGTCTAATTTATACATCAGTGCAGGTTTGAAATTAATAAACAATGCAGGTTTGAAATTAAGATATGTTTACAACAGTCAAAACAGCTTTATTGTCATACATTTAACAAAACTGTTTGAAATAAAGTTTTTCTTATTTTTTCATTGTTCCTTTGAATAGCCCAGGCCTCAAAAATTGTTTAGACAGTAAAATGCTTAAAAGAAATAAAACTTGTTTTGAAGACCAAAAAAAAAAAAAAAAAAAAAAAAAAAAAAAAAAAAAAAAAAAAAAANNAAGGGGTAAAAAAAAAAAAAAAAAAAAAAAAAAAAAAAAAAAAAAAAAAAAAAAATATTTGTCTTAAGGTATATGACTTTATATGGTGTTAATTAAGTGTCTAGTGACAATAATAGATTCATTTGGATGTTATTTGGCTTATTAGAATGTTCTCTGGCACTTTTAAACTAGCCTTCAGGCCTTCCTCCTCACACTTGGTTTTGGCAGAGTTGCATTAAGCAAACAGCCCTGGGAATAAATTAATGAACATATCCAGATTTAGCAATATTTTTAGCTTGTAATTAAAGTTTAAGCCAGGGAAGCCATGCTCTTATTTCCAAATGGCCCATAAAACCTCAGATTCCAGGTCTTTGATACTTAAACAGCTAGTTAGGAACAAGAAAAAGAGATTAAAGAATGGAATTCCCATTTAATGTTGAAGCTAGTCATCCTTCATATAGCTTTGAATCCTCCCTTCTGTCCCACAGCACTATCTTCTGGCCTACTTCCAAGCTGCACATAATTCTGACCTATTTAAGAGTTCCAATCACAAAATTTGCTTAGAAGCCCTTGCTTTCCCAAAAGGTTAAACTTGTCGCTTCAGCTAGGGTTGCTGTAAAGCCAGCTGTCAGAAGTAAAATGTCTAGACGGCTTTTTCCTGATTAAGAGCCTTATTCAAACACTTTACTATTTGATATTAATTTTTGATATTTAATATAACACATGTTCTTGTATTGCTGATTTGCATGAGTGAAGGTATTTTTTTATGCAAAGGTTATATATATATGTAGAGCTACACTGTCTTTTTAGCATATAGATAATCCTGGATTCTTGAAGGCTATAGCAGCAGAGTATAAACTCTGAAATATTCAAATGTAGATAATAGATTTAATATTGGATTTATTGCTCATGGACATTAGTGGCTCTTTGACCCTGCAGAATCGAGAGGCATGAGTTACCTGTCTTTGCACTTGCACATGTGTTCCTTATGTCTGTGCTTCACCATTTTAGAACTCGACACAGTTTTCCTGCTTTAAGATGTTATTTATGATAGCATGCCCCAGGTTTATGGATAAATGTTGTATTACTACTATCCTTGTTATGTCATTTCATTAAATGCCTTTGCATTGAGCAAATTATGTCTTCTGATTGACTAAAAGTTAAAACACTATTGGAGTTTTGTGAATTGGTGTTTTAGGGGTGCACTCACAAGGAACCCTGAATTGGTAGTTATCCCCAGAGTGCCACTCAGCCACCCACATACATGTGTATTTATGTGTATACATATATACAAATTCATTTCCATTGAGTTTTTTCTTTTTTGAAAAAATGTATCTGAACAATCATGCCTCCTCCTCCCAAGTCTGCAAATGTCATCATCTAAAAACATGCTGCAACTCTATAGAATATACTGTATGCTAATCTATATTATGCTGCCATACTCTTCTATATTTTGGAGGAAAGCCCCATGTCTCTATCAATTTTACCATTTTTCCTGCATTTGTTATAAATTACTTGAATACAAAGTCCCCTTGAAAGAATAGGAAGTGTTAATTCTTTCTTTTGGATATGGAAAATAAAATCAGGGCTGTGCTGTGGATCATAGTAAAGTCTCAAACTAGTCAAAGTCAAAACTGAGCTAACACCCTAATTGTCTTCTACTTGCCAGATAAATTATAAAAGCCCCCAACTTAAGCTATCATCCTCTCTCTTCAGTAACTGCCTTGTCATCTTCAAAGGTTATGGGGTACTTTGTCTTTTTTATAAAAGAGAGATCTGAGGGGCTTGTCTATCCTTTTACAATAGAACTTATGAAAGCCCAACTTAAAAGATTTGAAAGGTCCAGATTTTTGATTCAGGGGGGAAAAATCATATAAAATTGACACTCCCCTCCTCTCCCAACATACAGCTTTTTGGTATATACTATTTTTTCTTCACAAAGCAATTTTCTCAAATTCATTTTAGACCAATACACACAGCCTGTAAAGATGATTTGATGATGGTATTCGACTGACTTAGCAATAAACTCATTTCACCATCCCTTTAACTTAATGTTGGAAGTTCAACTTATTGAACACCTACAACCACATGGATTCCAGTAAAAATGTAAGCCCCTTAAGGGTAGGGAATGTTTCTCATTTTTGTCTCTGTAACCCCAGTGTCTAGGGTTTTTTCTTTTAGAGAGGGCCCATTTAAGCTGTCCTGCCTGATTCCATGATAGGAACTACATCTACTAGTTCAGGGGTTGGCAACGTATGTCTCTTTCTGCAGGAGCCATAAAGTCAATTTTTTTTTTCAGGCGCTATTATAGGAGCGCGCACTGTGAGCACTGTACGGCTCTCATGAAATTACATTCTAAAAAATGTGGCATTTATGGCTTTCACGGCCCAAAAGGTTGCCGACCCCTGTACTAGTTGGTAGAAAGGATAATTTAACTTCTTCAGAAATAAGATCATAAATTTTAAAAGCTGGAAGAAACTTTAGAAACCATGAAGTTCATCCTTTTCATTTTACAACTGAACTAGGACTGAGATGTTAAGTGACTTGTTCAGTCACACAGCTAGTGTCAGATCATCCTAATTTTGAGCATACTACCTATCATCATAATACCTTCTACTTTTGTTATTTTTTCCCCCACTTCTCCACCACCTACCAGTGTTTGGAACATAGAATATTTACTGATTTTTTGAGCAGTGTTAGGAGGTTGGGTGTTTCAGGTGGTATGTGACCAGTTATACTGTTCAAGACCTAAAAAACAACCCCCTATGTTCCACCTAATTTTTATCATCTCAACATTTTCTTGAGGGTTACCAAATGAGTTTGAAGTACTTCCTTCTTTATGCCTATTACAACTAACTTAATGGCTACCTTCCTCCCTATAAGGGCTCTATTTCATAGGGTCTCTTTGCATCTAGTGCTGGATTATCCTCTCTCAACTGACTGTTTTAGTTTGTCATGTTCAATTGTGTCCAACTTTAATCTATGGACCATGCCAAAACTGTCTATGGGGTTTTCTTGACAAAGATGCCAATGGTTTGCTATTTCCTTCACTAGTAGATTAAGATAAAGAGAGGTTAAATGACTTGCCCAAGGTGACAAAGCTATTGTTTGAGACAGAATTTGAACTAAGGTCTTCCTAACTGCAGGTCCAGAGCTCTGTCCATTGAGCCACTTAGCTGCTTCCTATTGTTTTAATAGATATATTATTGCTTTCACTTACATGCATTTTCAAAGCTGGGTACTTTTTGAGGAAGAAACTACCAAAGGGTGGTAGGAAGACAAAACTATTATCTTGACCAAAATCAATCTAAATTCAGGAATTTGGATGAATGCAGTAAAGAGTCAAAAAGTTGTATCTTCATATTTTGAGGGTTCTTTGGTCAATACTAACCTGTTCAGAATTTGGGAGAAACTGTGAGACTCCAGAGAATGATAGCACACACATACACACAAGTGCCTTAAGGTTTACAATTTCCCTAGAACAAAGATAACTTTCTGTTTAAAAATAATGGGTTTTGCTTTTATCACCCAACCCATTCAGAAAACATCTCTTTTGGGCCCTATTGTTCTGTTTTTCATGTCAATGTCACTACAGAGAGGCAAGATATTTAAAGTTATCAACAGGATATATATGTAGCTAAAAGAAACTTGATTACTTAGTCCAATTAATTTTTATAGAAGTGAGTAACTTTACATTTAAATAAACATTCTATAGGGGCAGCTGGGTAGCTCAGTGGAGTGAGAGTCAGGCCTAGAGACAGGAAGTCCTAGGTTCAAACCCGACCTCAGCCACTTCCCAGCTGTGTGACCCTGGGCAAGTCACTTGACCCCCATTGCCCACCCTTACCAATCTTCCACCTATGAGACAATACACCGAAGTACAAGGGTTTAAAAAAACAACAACATTCTATTATTCTAAAATTTAAAAAATTAAATTTAAAAAGGAGATATTCAATTACTTTCTGTTCAGGAAAGGGAATAAACATTTACATAGCACCTACTTATGTACTAGGTACTGTGCTAAACACCTTTTTACAAATATATTATCATTTGATCCTCACAATAATCCTTCATGGTATTGTTATTCCCATTTTATAGCTGAGGAAACTAGGGCAAAACTGGTTAAGTGACTTGCACAGGGTAACATTGCTCATAAATATCTAAGGCTGCATTTGAACTTGGGTCTTACCGATTCTAGGCCCATCAATCTGTTCATTTATCACCTCTGATTAAATCAAACAAAATTC
Organism: Gracilinanus agilis; assembly: GCF_016433145.1. Classification (NCBI taxonomy): domain Eukaryota; kingdom Metazoa; phylum Chordata; class Mammalia; order Didelphimorphia; family Didelphidae; genus Gracilinanus; species Gracilinanus agilis. Next base: position 539,268,574 of record NC_058131.1, read on the forward strand.
TTCTGCCCCCAATTAAAAAAACCTTTAAATCATTTTAGCTTTAATAACCTTTAGCACTGATTGAAAAGATGTACAACTTTAAACTTTTTCATCTTAAATTGATTGCCACCAAGTACAGTCAGGAATACAAGTAAATTGAGACTAGATTCCAAGAACCAAAAGTACAAAAGGAAGTAATTTTCAAAATTGTGAGAATGGGTTGAGAGTCAAAAATTTGGGTTCTTTTTGAATGAGGTCTCCTAGGTAGAAGAGATTTTTGGGTTAGGGTCCCTGGTGGTTGCCATTGCTTGATCAGTTGGTAACTGGTAAGTCAGAGGACCAATCGTGCTTGTTGGGTCATGAGAACCTTGAATCTCTTCTTGATAGTGATCCGGTGTCTTGAGTACTTGTCATCTGGAGAAAATCTGGCTGGGTGAGCTGAGCAGGTCTGTTGTCCTGCAGGATCTGTTTTCTGTTAAGGGAACAAAAAGAACTGAACATGAGTTCTCTCTTCTGATGTGGCCACCTCTCCAGTACAGGAGCTCTTCTGATAATTTATTCTCATTTATCCTTTGGCTCCTCCCCCCAAAACCCATTTTACTCAGCTCCTACAAAGTCCCAGCACCAATCAGCAAGTATCTGTTAAGTGCTCACTGGCAAAAGCAGTGCAAAGTATGATTAAACTGTTAGATTAGGAGCTCCATGAGGGGATAAGGGAAAGTCTTTTTTCCTTTTGGCATCCCAGTGCCTGGTGTAGAGTAGGTTCTTAATACTGTTTACTGACTATAAGGTGAAATACTCAATGGAGAGAATGGGAAAGAGGGTGAGATGGGAAGCCTGCCTAAGGAGAGATGAAAGTTTAGGATAGATACCACACGAGTGGGATTCATCTATGTGCTTATACAGAAATATAAAATGCATTTTGTTTCTTCCCCAACTCTAGAAATCCTTAGCTCAATTTCCTTCAAAATACAGTAAAGAGGGCAGCTGGGTAGCTCAGTGGATTGAGAGCCAGGCCTAGAGATGGGAGGTCCTGGGTTCAAATTTGACCTCAGACACTTCCTAGCTGGGTGACCCTGGGCAAGTCACTTATCCCCCACTGCCTAGCTCTTATCACTCTTCTGCCTTGGAACCAATACACAGTATTGATTCTAAGACGGAAGGCAAGATTTAAAAAAAAAAAAGTACAGTAAAGCTCAAAAAGCGCTTCCCAGCACGAGGCCCTCCCTGATTCCTATCACAGCGGGCACCTGGGCACCTACCCCACTACTGGAAGTTACTATGTACCTTTTGTAGAGATTATACATATTTACCTGTGGTTTCTCCATTATAATGTTAATTCCCTGAGGATAAAGGCTGTTTTTTTTTATATTTTATCCTTAGCGCCAAGTAAAGTATCTGGTTTAAAATAGGCGCTTAACAAATGTTCACCTGATTTGTCTTTTTTTTTTTTTTAAATAAATTTTCGCTTTCATTCGAGGATATCTGTATAATGAGAGAAAAAAAAAAGGGCTCTACCAGGAAAAATAAGTGAATCGAGCAAGTCGTTTACCTTCTCTTAGCCTCAATACTTTCTTCGGTAAAATGGGGATAACAAAAGCACCGACCTCCCGGCGTTGTTGTGGGGATCAAAGAAGATAATTGTAAAAGCGCTTACAAAAGTTAAAGTGTCACATTAATGCTAGCATACTAACGAATTATTGATTTTGAATTGGCTTTTTAAAGGCCCTTACGGTTAACAATTTCTCCCTCCTCCCTCACCCAACCTCCTGCTCTCTCAAGTCCGTACAATTCCCACGCCTTTCTTCCCAAGTCAGCCCCAGTGGCTAGGAGGGCTTAGCTTCCTATCTGTACCTTTAGAGTGTAGACCCGGTCCCCTTGCTCGTTTAGGTAATACTGCAGAAACATCGCGGCCGATTCACTTCAGAAACCAGAAACGCCACAAATAATCGCCGTTCAACTACAGTTCCAACTCCGCCTCAGCCTCGGACACTCAGACTACAACTAAGAAACCCAGGCCTGCCCCTACGTCTCACGTGTTTATCCAGGAACACTTCCGGGAAGTTGAGCCTACCCACCCCCAGCTCCCCGCAGCATGCTGGGAGTTGTAGTCCCTGATGCTTCTCCTCCTGCCCTCCTGAAGGGGGAGTCCTAGCACAGGGATTGCAATTGGGAGTGTATCCCTGTCCTGGAAATTGGAATAGGGTACAGAAGAGTCTAAGTGAGGAAGGAGAGTGGGCTTCTAATGCCAGAGGAGGTCATCATCCAAGGATTCAGGTCTGCTCCCTTCCTTCAGGGACAGAGAAGTTGATATTTTTGAACTCAGATCTGGAACGTCCCTCCCCTGCATGCACACTCCAGTAAGTACTTCCCTTAAGAATTGAAATACCCAGAGTTTTACAGGGGGCAAATAAATGCAGGCGCCAAGTTCTCCCAGCTGCCCTTGACCGGGGTTTGAATGCTGGGAAATAGAGACCTTAGAGGTGCTGGGTCAAACCCCTCATTTTTATAGAGGAGGGTATTGAAAATCAGACAAGTTCATTAATTTGCTTAAGGTCACGCAGGGGATAAGTAGAGATGTGAGCCCAGGCTCTCTTGACTGCATCTTGCATTCTGAAGAATGGATGAATGAGATTAAAGACTAGAAGCTTAAGAATGCTAGAAGAGTAGGTTAGCAGAAAAGAAGTTAAAAATGAATGAGTGGAAGGGATAAGGAAGTGATGAACTTGGAAAATCTGAGAAACATAATGCAAAATAATAGACCAAGAAGGTGAGTTTAATTTCTGTGTGTGGAATCTGGAGAGAGCTTCATTGCACCACTTACTTAGGATCAGTGGATCATAGACTGAGAGCTGGAAGCATCCTTCTAGCCCCAACCTCTCATTTTACAGATGTGGAAACAGATGTTGAGAGCTAGAAAGGATCTTAATGTCCAACCCCTCATTATACAGATGTGATTTGCCTGGCAAAGGTCATTCATCTGGTAATTGTCTGAGTTAGGATCTGAACTCAGATCTTCCTGACTCCAAGATAAGCTCTCTCTTGTCTGTGCCTTCCCAGCTCAGTTTTCCATATCCTTCCTCTTTCCCTACATAGAATGTTCTTTAGCCTGGTGGCCTTGCCCTCACTCTTCTCTCCCCTCCCCCATTGCAGAATGCCCTGGTTTCTAGGTTCCAGTTCTGTTTTGATTCAATCTTTTCCCTTCTGCTACCCTCAATTCTTGGGCAGCTACTGTATCCAGGTCACCCTCTGGGCTCTGGACCTGACCCCTGCCCAATCCTGGAGGCTGCTAGGCAGCCCCGATTAGTGCCCAAGCCAGAGGGTCCAGTCCCAGATGGAGGTGAGCGGGGGCTGGGGGCCTGTCACAATAATCCATGCCCCCTACCCCCTCAAACCCTGGGGACAGAAATTTGGGACTGTAATCCTGGGGATCACCTCTTTGGCCTGAACTGTAGGAGCTAAGAGAGAGATCAATGGATCCATCCTATTCTCAGGCAACAGACCTGGGGAGGTTGGGGAACTATTTTGGAGCCTTGGGGTTCACAAAGCCAATGTCTTCAAGCTGATCTGGGAAGCCTTGGAGGAACTGAGCCAGGTAGCTCTGAGAGAAGAGGATCATTAACAGATTCATTTAAATAGGCAAGAAACTTCCAACCCTTAGGCATTAGTCCCCTTCAAGAAGGCTAAAAGGGTGAAATGAAATGAGATCTGACATTTATATGCTTCTTTCTGGCAACTAGACCTTTGTTTCCCAAATCTTTGATTTAGAAATTGCTATTTCAGCAGGAATATAATAGATCAGGGAGGATAGAGGGAATTGGGCAGAAAGGGCTTTTGACCAAAATTTGGCCAGTGGTCTTCTTTTGCTGAGGCATGTCCTGAGCTAACTAAGAAACTAGGACACTGCAGGAGACCTCAAAACAATGTCACCTCCATAGGTTAATAGTTATACAACAGCTGCTGTAGGATGGAATAGCTCAGTTTCCTTGGGACCTAGTAACCTTTTTTTCTGCTCAGGGACCATCTGGAGTTTGTTCCTTTGGTTTAGCAGGCACTAAAGACTGGGTAATATTGGGGAGGTGCTTAATACATGATCATTCATTCAAGGTTGGATCATAGACTACTGATTTACTCTGAGTTGTTTCAACTATCCTAGGACCTTAGGCTCTCTAACCCATCTCATCTTGTTCCTTCCCTCTTTCATTATGGCTAGCATGTCCTGATCTTTTCTTGCTTGTCATCAGGGTGATGAGCTTCTCCACCATCTTCCATGACTCCATGACCATTTTATGGTCAGGGAGAAGAACCGTGAATTTTATGTCCTTTGTGGGGTGAGGTAAGATTAGGCCTTGGTGGATTGTTAAACTCTTGTTATTATGAATGGAGGATTCTCCTTAGAAGGCTTCTTTTATAATTTTTCGTGTGTCTTACTTTGTCTCTTCAACCAGATTGTAAGTTCCTTGAGAGCAGAGACTGCTTCCTATGCGATGTTATATTTTCTTATATTCCCAAAACCTTGTGCACAGTGGGTATTCAATAACTATTTGTTAATTAAAAGTCTTTTCCTTGAGAAGCTTCCATTTCTAAAGGGATGATCCAGGTAAACCATAGATAGAATCAGAATCAAACTTAGCAGCAACTGCCAAATTTCACTATGACTAGCAGCTAGCTGCCTGAAATTTTGGAAAACCTGTCATTTTTGTTCACTCCTACTTCTGCCCCCTTATTACTTCCTCTAATTTTCTGGGATGGAGAGCCTCTAGGAATCTCTGCCGACTTTTCCTCCTCAAGGAAGAAATACTCTAGAGAGAGGATTAAGTGAGTAGAGATAACAGAGTCTGGAGTGGCAGAAAGTAGAGAGGTATCTCTGATCCTCCTCCCATAAACAGAAATGGGAGTTTTAGGGATAACTGGTTATAGCAATAGAATTTTTTTTATTGTACTTTTAGGTGAGAAGAACAGGGGACTTAAAAGGAGCAAGGAAATGAAAAAGGGGAGGAATGAAGAAATGGGACCAGGAACTTCTCTGAGTCTATCTCTAATTTAGGGATACCAAAGGAGCATTGGGAAGGGACAGATTCTAGATACTCCCATCTGGTGCTCAACCTCCTAGGAGGGGTCATGCTTTGAGTTATTACCTTCTGCATATCAACCCTGTCTCCCCCTCCCCCCATTTATTTATTTATTTATCCATTCATTTATTCATTTATTTATTTATTTGCTCATTTATTCATTCATTCATTTGTTTGTGTGTTTATTTATTTATTTTAGAATATTTTTCCATGGTTACATGATTCATGTTCTTTCCCTCCCCCTTCCCGTAGCCAATGAGCAATTCCACTGGGTTTTGCATGTATCATTGATTAAGACCTATTTCCATATTATTAATATTTGCAATAGAGCGATCATTTAGACTAGAGTCTACATCCTCAACCGTGTCTTGTTTCTTGAAACATCACCCAGTGGAGGTAGCATGCCAATAATATCCTTTTACAGAGGTTATCAGTGACGTTATGGGCATTGCCTTTTTTTCTTTTTCTTCTTTTTTTTTCTTTTTTTAATTTTAATTTTAATTTTTTTTTGACTCTCAAAGATGTTTACCCTATGTGTTAGGTGACCAGCTCTGCAATAGTGTCCAAAGGGTACTCAGATGTTGAGGCCTTTAGTTGCCTCATTTCCTGCTCCATTCCCTCCTTTTTCTCAACAGCTCCTCCATTGTCTGGACCTGAAATGACCCCGAAGCCCGGCCCTGTCCCACCCTGTACCTCACTTCCATTACCCCCACCCCCTCCAGGACCATCAGACAAGCCTCCCTGGGAGCCACCACCTCAAGCTCCCATTTCTTCACCATTCCCTCCTGGTAGCCCTCTGGTTCTGTCTGCTTTCCCTAGTACACTGTTGGTGACAGGGGATGGGGGAGCAGGCCCTAGTGGGGGTGGCGCTGGTAAGGTCATCGTCAAAGTCAAGACAGAAGGGGGACCAGCTGAGGCGCCCCGTACTCAGACCTTTATCCTTACTCAGACTGCCCTCAACTGGATTGCCCCAGGTCCCCCCCGGGGGGGCCCTGAAGGCCCCACACCTCGATTTCTAGCAGCCACCAATGTCAAGACCATTCTCCTTGCTAAGGCTGTTGGGGTGGCCCAGGCTAGTGAAGGAGAGGGGCCCCCTACCCATCCTCCCTTAGCCCCGCCACCCACTGCCCAATTAGCTCCTATTGTACCCCCAGAAAAGGCTTGGAGGGGGCTAGATGGAACTCCTGGGGAGGGAGGCCCACCACCACCTCGTCCCAAACCCTCCCTGGGTGACCTTTCCTGCACCTCCAAGGGTGTTTATGAGAACTTCCGTCGCTGGCAACGTTACAAGGCGCTGGCCCGGAGACACCTACCCCGGAGCCCTGATGCAGAAGCCCTTTCCTGCTTCCTCATGTGAGTGAGTGCTTGCTTTGGGAGCCATGTCTGTAGAGGCCTCCAGACTATTTCTGGAGGGAACAGTCAGGAGAGGACGGCTGGGCCCATAGACTAAAGTTGTTTGGAAATATCTGATGATAGGTCAGGGACCACAGTACAATTTGCCAGAAAAAAAAAAAAAAAGGTAGTTCCTTCACATTCAGGCACAGGCAGAACAGTTTAAACCGGTCAACCAGCCAGGGATAATTCCTAGGATGGTGCAAGTCTGGAAACAAATAACACCGTGTGCCTTTACTTTATGTTTATACTGGTGGAATCAAGTTTAAATGACAATCATGGGCAGCCCTGAAAGATGAAAAAAGATCACAAGATAGTGGCATACATGCTAGGGGATATATTGAAAGGGCAAAGGAGCCTTGGGGTAAGTGAAAAGTGGGAGGGTGGGACAGTATCCAAATCTCACATTCTGGGTCTCATGCTCTTTCCTGGCTACCTCCTTTAGTTATTTCTCAGTTGCCAAAAATTAAGACACTGCTGACCCTCACCTCAGTCCCTTCAAAGCTCAGTGCCTGGGACATTTTCTCTGTTCTCTTCTACCTTGGGGGAAAAATGTGAATCCCAGGACGTTAGGGAAACAGAGCCTTATATGTAGCCTTGCACATAGGTTCCATAAATTTTTAGCCCGTCAGAAAACTCAGCACATTTACAAAGGAAACTCTTCCATGTACCTTAACTCAGCCACCCACATAACACTGAGCAAGTGAGGTTGGTGCTATTACTACCCTCCTTTTACATATGAGGAAACTGAAGCAGGCAGAGGCTCAGTGACTTGCTCAAGGTTGTACAGTGAAGCAAGTGTCTGAGGCAGGACTTGAACTGAAGTCTTCTTTGACTTAACTTCTGATACGAGTCCTCTTTCTACTACATCATCAAGCTGTTTAAGAGAGTTAATCAACAAACATTTATTAATTGCAGCAGTCTGGGTATGTACCAGGCACTAAGAATGCATGAAAACATCTCTACCCCTCAACAAACTTATATTCTCTTGGGTGAACCGACATTGTACATATATAAGTGGGGATAGTGGGGGAAGACAATAAGCATTTTTAAGTGCCTAATTTTCTTCAGACCATATGCTAAGCATTTTTACAGATAATATCTTATTTGATCCTCACAACAACCTTGTGAGGTAGGTGCTATTATCCCAATTTTAATAGAAAAAAAATGGAGACAAATAGAGTTTAAGTGACTTGCCCAAGGTCACACAGCTAGTAAGTGCTCTTCCATGAGACAGGATTTGAAATGAGATCTTTCTGATGATTCTAGACCCAGAACACTAGCTACTTCTTTGACTAGCTGCAAAATATCCAAAATAAATAGAAAGTAATTTTGAGGGGTACTAGAAACTAGAAGGAATTAGGGAAGATTTCATTTAGGAAGGGGTTCTAAGAAATAGAATTAAGAAGGGTGTGTGTTTTAGGCATGAGGAATGCCCTATTCAAGGGCATAGATAAAGGAGTACCAACTGACTTTGGATGCTGAGTCTTGATCTTTATTTTGCTGACAAAAAAAGGGATAAAGGGCAGCTAGAAGATTCCCTAACCCCTCCAGAAAAATATACCTGATATACATTCCTTCATTTATACTTTATTTGGATTAATAAGCTCCTGCTTTAAGGTTCATATATCCTTGTCAGGAGTAATCTTATCCATGAGTCCTGCCTTATTGTGAGTTATCTTAATTATCTAATTAAAGTGCACAATAGATAGGGGAGCTAGACCTAGAATCAGGCTGAAAATCCTGCCTCAGAGCGCTTATTAGCTGCGTGACCTTTGTCCAGTCACTCAACCACTACCTGCCTCAGTTTCCTCAGCCATCCTCATCATCCTCATCCTCATTCCCAACACATATAGCTTAAGATCATCATATTGAGGAAATGGGATTTTTGACTATGGAAGAGGTAATTTTGGTAATAATGGGGTACTCTTTAGAGGCACTCTTCTAGGCTGCCTTGGGTTGCTAGAGGACAGTATGAAGATATTGAATCCTTGAGGACAGGGTGCAATGAAGAAAAGGGAAGCCCCTGGAACTAGGAGAAAGACAAAAGAAGGCAAGTAGGAAAACAACAAGGACAAGCTCTGCCCCCGGTCCTGACGATTGGCAATCACTATTTCCTACCATTGAACAGTGTCTTAAGTGCTGTAGATTGATTGCCTGTTCAAGTTCTCGGGCATCCGGGCTTAGCTACCCCTGAATAGCTTTTGTAAGGAGAGACAAAAAGATGCCAATTACGTCTGCAGGCATGGCAGCCATCAACACGTGGTTGCTTCTTTCACTAACACAGACCGTAAACTGACTACGCGTTTGGTGGACAGTTTCATGCTTTCTCATGGCTCCCCCAAACATCATCCTGTGGTGGGAAGTCTGGCGATGAGCCTGTCCAAATTTAGCGAGGCTGACCCTCGGTGAACAGGATCTATAAGTGCTTCTAGCTTGATAGAACCCGTCAAGTGTTCTGGACAGCGATGGAGAACTTGTGAAATACTGGAGTAGGATTTTAAGTGGCCTCCATCTCTTTCTCTGTCTCTGACTGCCTCTGACTCTTTTTGGCCTTACTTTGGTCTCTTATGCGACAGCCCCTCAAATCTAACAGCTATCACAGATTCTATGAGATGGATTCATTAGTCAATCAAAAAGTATTTAATAGGGGGCAGCTAGGTGGCTCAGTGGATGAGAACCAGAATTGAATGGTGAGCAGCTATGACTTGGTGTATTGAGAGTTTAGGCCTAGAGATGGGAGTTTGAGGGTACAAATCTGGCCCCAGACACTTCCTTACCAGTGTGACCCTGGGCAAGTCACTGACCTCCCATGGCCGAGACCCTACTACTCTTCTGGCTTGGAACAATACACAGTATTGATTCTAAGAGGGAAGGTAAGGGTTTAAAGAAATTTTTAAAATAAATATTTAAATGTAATTAGATATAAAAATTTTATACTAAAACATTTAAGCAATATGAAAAATTAAATAACTTTTACCTGCTATGTTTTGGGGATGATACTATACACAAAGACGGAAACAATTCTTAATCTCAGTGAATTTACATTCTAAAAGATGTGCCCAATTTCTGATAGAAAGAAGGATTGAGGAGAGGGAGTTACCCTGTGTGACTGGATGTGGGCTGTGAGAGGGCCAGGTAGATCCGAGTGAGATCCTCTGGGGAGAGGAATGGAGGAGAAGGATGGGAGGAGTGGGTGTGAGGTGGGTAGTTGCCTGGATAGGTGGGAGTGTGACAGGACTAGGGGTGTTTTTAGCCCAGTGCTTCGTTCCTTGGCCCGGCTAAAGCCAGCTATGACTCTGGAGGACGGATTGCCACGGGCGGTGCAGGAGTGGGAGCGCAGTAGCAACTTTGACCGAATGATCTTCTACGAGATGGCAGAAAAGTGAGTGTGACCCTTGTTCTCTTGACTGAGGAAGGATCTAATGTAGGGATCATTCGACGGGATGATTATGGGTGGGCTGGGTGGGAGTCCAGGGGCTCTAACGGCAGCTTGGTGTCTGAAGGGTATGTGGTGAGGCAGAACAGATGTGGGACGACACAAGGTTCTCACGAGTCCCAGGTATCCCACCCCCATTTGTCTTGCAGCATGTTCCCAGCCTTAGCCCTTCTCTTGCTAGATCTTCCTGTTTCATCCATTCTTTCACCCATCATGAACTATTCTCAGGATTAGCTGATTTACAGTCCATCCCACCTGAACCTCTCTATCCCTTCTTAGGAGCTCCCTTTCTTTGGGGACCATGGCCTGAGAGGATTCAGTGGTGATTTGATGTTGGCTAGATTTGAGCCCGGAAGTCTGTTAAGTATTTATAGACTCCAGAGTACTGATACAGAAAACCAGTGGGAGACACCCCCGATAGATAGTTCTTTTCCAGCTAAACGTTCCATTCTCCAGGCATTGGAAATTGCAGCATTAGAAGATCATTCAATCTAGAAAAGCTGGGAAGTGGGAAATATGTTAAGAAATGGGCAGGCTTTGTTTATTGGAATTCTGGATATTTAGGTTCAGCTTACATTTCTTTCTTTCCATAGTTTCCTCATGCCCCCAAACCCCCTTTCATCTGGGCTTGGTTACCCCTTTCTCTTCATCTTTCTTTTCTTCCAAATATACCATTCCTATACCAGAAGTTCTTGCTCTAGGATTCCTGTAGCTGCAGGAACACCTTTTTATCATTGATCTCTTAAATGCCCAATAGTGGGATCCTTTTTTTCCTCAGTTTTTAAAATCTCCTAAATGAGTTCCTTTCTCTCTCCAATTCCTCTTTGAAGTCACAGCTAAAATAACATATATCTGACCACTTCACTCCCTTCCTCAAAAACCTTCAGAGACTCCTTCATACCTGTAGGATAAAATATAAACTGGATATCAACCACTTCTCCTGGGCAAATTCTAGTCTGCCATTCAGCATGGTCCTAATATGGGGACAAGCCATTTTGGAAAGGGATTCCAGGTGTCCTTTTTTGTTTTATATGGCTATTGACTGTAGGCTCAATTCAGTTCTATAATTTAACAGTGGGCTTGATCCCCACTTTCTATAAAGATGCTCAGGTCTCTCCTACTTTAAAAACCTTCCCTTGAACCTTAAGCTGTAGTCCAGTAGCTTTTTTCCCCCCTTCATTGCTAAACTCCAAGAAAGTCATTTTTTGCTTTTTTCTGTTTCTTCACTATCCATTCCATGCTCAGATCCATGTAGAATAGTTTTTCAACCCCATCACCATAAAACAGTGATTCCCAAAGTGGGTGCTACCGCCCCCTTGTGGGTGATGGCCACAGATGCATTTATCTTTCCTATTAATTGCTATTAAAATAAAAAAAAAATTAATTTCCAGGTGCTTAAGTAATATTTTTTCTAGAAAGGGAGCAGTAGGCCAAAAAAGTTTGGGAACCACTGCTATAAAATGTTGCTAATGGTCTCTTAATTACAAAATTCCATGATCTTTTCTTAGTCTTCAGATTGGACAACTTGACCTTTCTGCCTTATTCAACACTCTTGGCCTCTTTTACCCTCTTAGATACATATTCTTTTGCATTGATTTCTTTTTTTTTTTGGTCTTGTTTGTGATACAATTATTTATTTGTTGCATTTTCCTCTGGGAAGAAGAAAATTTTTTGTTTAATATAGAATAATAGTATTTTAAAATTGTTTTTAAATTTTTATGTTAGCATTTTTATTTGTTGGCTACATCAAAATCCCCAGTATCTCCCTCCATCTCTCCTTCCCACACCAGAAAAGGCATTACTTATCAAAAAAAGAAACAAACAAAAACAAAACTATATCTTTCCCATTTCAATTTATCAGTTCTATCTCTGGAGGTAGACATTCACAAGTTATTCTTGAAATATTTGTTCTGTTTCTGTATGTAGTGTTCTCTTGATTCTTCTTATTTTGTTTTTCATTTCATGTAGGCCTCACCATGCTTTTTAAAAATACCTCACTGATTTTTGTATCATTATTCTTTCCTGGTTCTCAATGAGAGTTTGACTGCTTCCTTAATCCTCTTCCTATTTTCTGAGTAGAGATGTCCCTTAAAACTTTCTCCTAGGTGGTCTTTGGTGATGATAATGATGATAGCCAACATTTATAGAATGCTTTAAGTATGCAAGGTGTTTTACAAATATGATCTCATTTTATCATCTGGTCCCACAGGTTCACCTCTCACCCCTATAAGATAACTTCTAAATACACATATACAGTCCTAATTTTCCAAACCCTCTCATCTCCCCAACTGAATATTATAGTTTCAAATATCCAGTTGTCTGCTCAACATCTTTAATTAGGTTCCTCTATCATCTCAAACTAAACATGTCTAAAACTGAACTCATTGCTTTCCCGAACTAAGGCTATCTCTCCTTTCACATTTCCTTTTTCAGTTGATAGTACAATCACCCTCCCACTTACTTGGACTTAAAATCTCAAGGTTATCTTCAGTTCTCTCCTTTCCCACATTTCCCACATCCCATCCGGTACAAAGTTTGGTCAATTTTGCCTCAACAAAATCTCTTGTATCTGTTTTCTTCTTTCAACTCCATTCTGGCTCAATCTAGTTCAGTTGTATCATTACTTCAAAAGAGAATTTTATTGTTAACTTTTGCATATTATAGTGCATTCATTTTCTCTTTCTCCCCCATGAAATTAAACCCTTCTTTGTAAAGAACAACAATAATATAAGCAAAGAAAATTAGTGCAAGGCAACTGCATCTAACAGTATAGATATTGTATTCCACATCTGTACTCCCTGAATCTTTACCTGGAGGAAGGTGGCATATTTCCCTGACAGTTTTCCAGGACAGAGACGATTACAATTTGCCATAGTTTGACTGTTTTTTAATGTTATCATTTACATCATTAGAATCATTATGTTCTCTTGATTCTGTTTTCTTCAGTCTTCATTACTTTGTTCAAGAATTTGTTTGGAAGAGCTTTCAATATTTCACAAATGATATAATTCATAATTTTTTATGGTATAATAATATTCCATTGTATTCATATACTTGAATTTTTAAATCACTTACTTAGTCCGTGATCATTCATTTTGTTTCATGTTTTTTTTTGCTACTGCAAAGAATACTATTATGAATATTTTGTTTTTTATATATATATTTGTGTGTATGTGTGTGTACACACACACACATATACATAACCCTTTATTTCTGTCATTGATCCTCCTTAGAGCATAAGCTCCATAGTGGGATCTTCATTTCCTTGTTACTTTTTGCCTGGACTACTATAGGGTAGGCTTTTAAAAGGTCCTTTCCTCTCTCTTAATTCCTCCTTCACATCATTGCTAAAATAACACACAGGTCTGACCATGTCAATCTCCTATTCAAAAACCTTCAGAAGCTCTTCAATCATTGTAGGATAAAATATGCTAACTTGCTTTTGATGCCTTCCACAATATAATTCTAATATCTTTCCTGCCTTATTAAATTTTTTTCTTTCTCATGCTCTGAGTCTCAGTTGACATGCTATCTCTGACTACTATGCATTTGCATGAATAGATTTCTGTGCACAGAATGTTCTCCCTCCCTCCTTCATCTCTGTTTAGTGGAATCCTCTTCCTTCAAGAGTCAGAACTGGTGCAAACTCCTCTGTGAAGCCTTCCTTATTCATTCATTATTCTCTTCCTTCTCAGTTTCCTATAGGAAATTTTCTGGCCCTCACCTTTCTCTCTATCATACTCGACCTTCTGTTATGATTATCTATGTATATGTTATATAACTACTACTCTTCTTTCTTTCCCCTTGCCCAAAACCCTCTTCCCTTGTTAGATATGGTATACAAACTCCTTGAAGTCAGAGATGGTGTTACTTTTGGCTTTTGTATTTCTAAGGCTTAACACAATACTGTACCCACATTGGTATTTAATCAATGTTCTTTGAATTAAATGTCAATTGTGTTCTCTGCTTAGAGCAGGGGTTTACAAAAAAGAAGGATATAATCCTGATGATGAAGAGTTTCTAGGCTTCTACTTGGCAATACTTTACGAACTATATCCTAATTATCGCCATTCTTGTTCATTATATGAAATATTCTTGGGTTCAGATTCCATTTCCATCCCTCTTTTTTAAGGTCAGGCCACTCCCTTCCTATTTTTTGGGCCTGCTTCCTACTGATGAATTGGAACCAACTCCAGAATCCTTTGGAGAATCTCTATACCCACTACTTTGAGAATACAGAAACAAACAAACCAGCCCTCCTGAAGCCTTCCTGTCTACCATCTTCTTAACCAGCTGAGAATCCAGCACTCTTTAGTGTATTTCCCATCCCAAGGCCACACCACATGCAATACTCATAGCACCTACCTCCCAAGGTTGTTGCAAGGATCAAATGAGATACGGTATGTAAAGTGCTTTGCCAACCTTAAGGTGCTATAGAAATAGAAGGTATTTATTATATTATTATATTTTAAAGTAGCGTGTATATTATTATTTTAAAAATTAGTACATGCACTTTGCATCTCACTGGGGAAAAGATAAATACAACAGAAGATAGGCATTATGATCATCAGGGGCTGCAAGATGCTAGAAGGGGCTATAAAGTAAGACCAAGGAGGTGGTCTGAGCACAGGAAAGATCCTCTATTTTTTCTTTCTTCTCTGCAACTGATTTGGTGGTTGTCTCTCCAGAATGTTGCATAGATAAGGGGGTACATGTGATGACAAGGAGCACCGGATTGGGTCAGCACACGGTACAAATCTTGGCTCTGTGGCTCACCATATGTGTGACCTGGATCAAGTCATTTAACATATGTGAGCTTCAGTTTTCTTACGGGTAAAATCTGGGGATTGGATTAGGTGGTTTCTAAGGTTCCTTCCAGCTCTAAATCTATGATCCTGTGACCTTATAGGGGTTGCTTCGACCCCTCTGATCACTTTCTTAGGTGACTCAGATAGGACCTGGAGCCCTAAGCTTAGGGTGCTTCAATTCAGATTCCATATGTTGTAACCTGAGAGCTGGAAAGTGAGTCAGTGGATCTTACCTTCAGTTCCTTACCTTCCTTATCCTGTACAGGTTCATGGAGTTTGAGGCTGAGGAGGAAATGCAGATTCAGAAGGTGCAACTGATGAGTGGATCTCAGTGCTTGCCTCCTCCAACCCCTCCCAAGCTTGAACCCCCAGGACCCCCAGTCCCTGAGATTTGCCAGCAACAAGGTACGGACACCCAGGCTTTAGTAGGAGCTGTGGGGTAGACCCCTGAGCCAGATTTCCCCTGAAGGGAAAAGAATAGGACCCAGCCATAGATCATCTGGGACTTGCAAGATTATTTATCAATCACCACGATTCCTGCTACCTGGATCGCTTGAGTTCTGAACCTGAATATAGCACTCATTTGCCTACTGCCCTGCATTATTTACATGCTTTTCTCTGCCTGTAAAAAAAAAAAAGCCCCCCAAACCGATCCCTGCCTTGCCTCTGCAGCTTTTCCCTCAGAAGATGCAGTTTGGTGTAATGGAATAAACATTACATTGAGACAATACTGGGTTTTTGATCCTCCAACTAACTAGCTATATGACTTTGGGCAACTCCATTAATTCTCTTTGGACATCAGTTGTCTGCTCTGTCAAGGAAAGATGATGATACCTTACCTGTCTGGAAGAAGAGATTTAGATCAGATTAGGAACAACAACAACAACAAAATCTAACAGATTTCTTCCACTTTTAAAAAAAATTAATCTTAGTTTGTTTTCCAAAAACAAACCAAAAAACCCATAACTAAAACATTTTAGGAAAATTTACCAAAAGTTAAACAGACTGAGCATATTCTATCCTGAGTTTTCAGAGAGAGAAAATATTTGGAGTATGAAAATATATTGCTTGGGGGCAGCTAGGTGGCTCAGTAGATTGAGAGCCAGGCCCAGAGACTGGAGGTCTTAGGTTCAAATCTGACCTCAAATACTTCTTAGCTGTGTGATCCTGGGCAAGTTACTTAACCTCCATTGCCTAGCTCTTATCACTTTTCTGCCTTGGAACCAATATACAGTATTGATTCTAAGATGGAAGATAAGGGTTTAAACAAAAAAAA
>NC_058131.1:539284864-539401408 GCF_016433145.1 Gracilinanus agilis
AGAGAGAGAGAGAGAGAGAGAGAGAGAGAGAGAGAGAGAGAGAGAGAGAGAGGGCGCACTCCTTGGTTTCTGTTAAGTGTTTAGTACAACACAAACATCACATCAAATTTTAAAATAACTATATTTTTTCCTGTTTTTTGCCTATAAAGAATGGTATTTTGGAGGCAACTACATGGCTCAGTGGATAGAGTACTAGGCCTGCAGTCGTGAGGGAACTGGTTTCAAATTTGGCCTTAGATATTTCTTAGCTATGTGACCCCATGTGCCTAACCCTTGCCCTTTTGTCTTAGTGTTGTAACTAAAACAGAAGGTAAGGATTTAAAAAAAAATAGTATTTTTAGCCATTTAAGGATAAGGATGCTATCAGCCTTCTCGTCTCAGGAATGTGTAAACACTGCTGGTATTTTCTGAACTATGATTACAAAAGTGAAATCTAGGATCTTTTAGCACTCTGGTACTGAAAGTAGTTTATTTCACTATGAGGAAAAGCTAGATTATTATTTGAATATAAATTTAGAACTGAGATTCATAAGATTTCATTTCAGATTTTAGCCAAATAGTCTTTTGTGATTTTTTTTTTTTAAATATACAGGCAGCTCTAAAGTTCCCTTGATTCTATGGTTTTTTCCTTAGGACTTCCTGCTCCTGACTCTTCTCTTTAGGGTTCTTGGGTCCCCCAGCCTCTGCTAAGTCAAGTCAGGTCAGGCCTATCCAGCCTAGAGATACTTTAGTGCAGCCAGTTCTGTAACATTGATGGCTACAGAGATCAGAGAAAAAATGATACCTAATGGCGGGGGCAAGAGTCATAAATGCATTGCATTTTGGTCATACTGCCATTTCAGTCTTTGCCCTTTCCCTGACACCTCTCTAGGGTCCTAATCACCATGGACCTTTCATGGACAATTTTCCCATTTTGAGGGTCTGGGGTCCTAGCTGGAAGTTCCTTTTCCAGTTACTTACGGGGTAGAACATTTTTATGGGTTCCATAACAGTATGGCGACGTGTGACTTGTGTTGTCTCTCCCTCTCCTCCACCATGCCCCTCCAGTTTATATCCCAAAGAAGGCGGCCTCTAAGAGTCGCCCCCCACGTCGTCGCCAACGCCGGCCTCCTCGCCCCTCTGCCCCTGAAGCACCCAAAGAGATCCCACCAGAAGCAGTGAAGCAATATGCTGACATCATGGCTGGGCTGGTGGGAGTGCCCCATCCTGCCACAGGGGAGCCAGAGGGGAAACAAGAAGAAGAAGAGGAGGAGGAGGAAGAAGAGGAGGAGGCCTATCCTGATCCTGGTCTGTTGAGTTACATCGAGGAGCTATGTGCTCAGGATGTCTTTGTCTCCAAGGTGAGGACATAACTAGAAGGGGGGGGGTTCTTGCCTGGGACCCTGATGGGAGACTTCTGGAACCCCCAAATCTGGGGGGTTCCCTTCTTTTTGTTTTGTTTCTTGCCGAAGAGGAGATAATGCAAGGAGCTGAGTCCTATTGCCTAGCTTTAGTTGAGAATGTGGAAGTGAGCAGGAAGAGCTGAGGCCATGCGATGCTCTCCTTAGAGATCCTCTTGGTTACCAGGTTTCTCCTTGTTCCCTGACCTGTGCCTTAAACCTCTTTTCCTTCTCTTCAAGCTACCTTGAAGCAGGTAGATGGTGCTGTGAGTAATTTGATTTGGAGACAGGAAGATTGAGTTAGAATCCCATTTCAGACACTGGGTGAGCCTGGGCAAGTCACTTCTGCCTCTGTTCCATCTATAAAATGAGGATCATAATAGAACTTCACAGAATTGTAGTGAAGATCAAATAAGATAACATTTTACAGTGCTTTGCAAACCTTAAAGTGCTCTGTAAATGCTAATTATTTTTTTTCTCTCTCAGGTGGAGGCTGTGATTCACCCTAGGTTTTTGGCAGAGGTGCTGTCACCAGAACAACAGAGGGATCCCTTGGCCCTAAGTGAGGAACTAGAACAGGAAGAGGGACTCACTCCTACTCAGGTAAAGGATGGCAGGGAACGGGGAGCAGGGAGGAGGGAGCCAAGAGTTGAACTTGTCTAAACCCTATTCTGCTTAGAATAAAATTGTGTCTAGAGATGAACAGTTCTAGATTTGAGATGCAGGTACAGGTGAGGAGGGCTTTTAGCTTCTAATTTTTAAGCTGTTACCCAACTTACTGACTCTTCATTCCCACTCTCCCCTTTTTACCAAAAGCAGAGCTTGGAGTTATTTTCTTCTTCTTTTTTTTTTAGCTGGTGCAGAAGCGGCTCTTAGCCTTGGAAGAGGAGGAGGAAGAGGAGCCCCCAAGTTGCAGTGGGGCCCAATCAGACTCCAGCCCCTCTCCATCTGATGAGGAGGAAGATGGGGGTGGGCGGCTTCGACCCTCACCTGGGGCTCGTATGGCAGGGGGCATTGTCCGCCTGGGGAAAACAGCTTCTCCAGGAAAACGGGCAAGGGGAGAAGGGCATGGTGGGCAGGACAGAGCAGCAGAGGGCCCAAGGGGCCTAGGAAGGGATAGTAACACTTTGCCATCCCCTAGTAGTTGGGACCTTCGGCTAGAGATCTCCACTCCACGGGTAACTAGGGGACTTTTGGGGGTGGAGGGCAGAGGGTCTGGGAAGGGTACTACCCTGGTGTCTTTATATCAGGAAGGCCACTCAGGGGGGCCTGGAGACCAAGGGGACCATTTAGTGACTGAGGGGATCCTAGAATCCTCTCCTCACAGCTGGCAGAAAGGACCTCATCTGGAGGCAGCCACCCATTTGGAGGCTGGACCCCTAGAACCAGTTGACTTCACTACTACTCCACAAGGTCAAGGAATGGGACAAGTCACAGGTCTCAGGAAGGGATGCCAGGTGGCAGGTCTTGGGATGCTTCCTCAAGGGAAGGAGCCATCTTCTGCTCCCCAGGAAGAGGCTGTGATGGGGACTTCTTGGAGAGATGATAGAGGAGCTCCCATGATCAAAGGCTTTGGCCAGAGTCCCTCTTCCAGAGCATCTGGGGATAGGGAGAGGACCCCATTCAGCTCAGCCCCTTGGGTGAGTAGCAAGGGGGACTCCACAAATTTGGAAGTGGTCTCAGGACAGATTGAGGGGATCAAAGAAAAATCTCAGTATGTAGAGTGCATAACAGAGTCCCAGGGTGGCTGCCATGCTCCAGGTAACCAAAACCACATTTCTTTCTTGGGGCTTGGAGAAAGTATTCCTCTTGGAGAGACAGAAAAAAGTATGACTTCCTCTGGGGACAAGGATGACACAAGTCCCCTAGAAAATGGTAACAACTGCAACCTTTCAGGGCCTCTGAGGGCCAGCAGCCCTGTCTTAGGGATTGGAGGACACACCTCTGGAAATGGAGGGAACTCTAGTGATTTGTATCCTGGAGGTAACTCCTCAATAATAGAGGGCAAAAATTGTGCCTCTGACCTTGAGTCTGCCAAAAACACTCTCTCCCCCAGATGTCAAGACCATGACCAACTCTTAGGGTCTGTAGAAGGTTCCTCCCTTCCAGGGATGAGGCATGATGATAGCATAGCAGGCAGTAAAGAAAACTCAAGTTCCCCTTTACTGGGAACCACTGAGAATGTCAACTTACTGGATATCAGAGATGACCATGACCTCCAGTTAGTTATTGGAGTTAACTGTAGCTCACCAAAAGGTAAATGTTATGAATGCCAAAGAGAGAGCAGAGATGATTTTGGTCTATCAAAGTTCAAAAATACAAGTTCCTTACAAGGAACCAAAGGTGACTCTAACACACAAGAGTCCCATCAACCAGCCTCCCTTAACCAGTGTGTTGGGGACACCTCTGCAACAGTAGAAACTGGTGACCAAGTAGCTCTTGGAGAAACTTCCTCTCCAGGAAAGGAAACACTTGGACCAGTAGATAGGGTTGGCAAAGAACAACAGGAGGAAGATGAAGATGATGAACTTTCTAACTTTGCTTTCCTCTTGGCGTCTAAACTTAGCCTGTCCCCCCGGGGGCTGCCCCTCAGTCCTCTCCCTGACTCTGGAGTGGCTAGGGGACCTAGCCAAGTGTCTCGCCCACTGTCTCCAGAAGTGTTAGGCCTCAGTCAACTTCCATCACCCATACTCAAGTCTGTGAAACGTTCTCTGGGTGGGGGACCGTCTCCTGCAGACAAAAGACCCCGCCCAGGGGGTGAAGTGGGCATCTCTGGGGAACTGTCCTTGAATTTGGGGGAAGCAAGGACCTCACAGTCCCGAAAGAGACGGCGTGAGGGTTATGTCCCCGGGAGGAGAAAGAAGCGGAGGCGGAGCTTATAGAGGGCAGCCAAATCACCCTACCTCAAAGAGTAATTCTTCAGGGGTGGGATTCTCAGGGTTGATCTGGGCCCTCCCGCACTTGGTCAGAGCTCTTGAATCTTCTCTCAGCCATTCTTTTCTGATTGCTCTGTAAATATGGTGAGGTTCGGGGGGGAGGTCATCAACTGGATGGAGATGACCACCTCAGTGAGAAGTAAGATGTGAGAGGACCCTTGGAGGGAGTTTTATGAGAAAGTGAATTAAAGACATCCCTGTTGGAAATGGTCTGCAGTGAATCTTTCCTTTGTTCTTACTGTTTTTGCTGCCAGAGGAACTGAGGCTGAGTAGAGGAAGGGAGGAGACATCGTGGGTAGATCCCAGGTTCTATGGTTCAGAGGACATGGGATCCCATCCTCCAGCCTCGTGCTCTCTCCCTGCAGCCATCATCAGGAGACAACAGGTTGGCTTCCGTGTCCATCTCCTGGGTTTGATAGGGTCCTTCAGATATTTCATCCATCCCCTTTCCCAACCCCTGACAGATGACAGCCCTATGCTGAGATAGCTCTAAGAGGAGTCAACTGGCTTTACCGCATGATCTGTCTCCATGTCTCACAACCCTCATCAATGGTAAGTCCTTTTTGGCATTTAACCTCTACCTGTCCTATTGACATTTTAACTGATTTCCTCTAGGCTGTCCTAAATTGAATTAGGAACCTTCATTTTATGTCCCTTCCCCACTATCCCTGGCCCTAGAAAGAAGTTGGGCAGAGGGTTTCCATAGAATGCCTATCATTAATATCCATCGGCATATGGCACCTTGCTGGATTTGGAGGACCTATTTAGGAGCAACTCTTGGTTCCAGGGCAAGCTAATATGTTAAAGCTGACAGTACCATTCCATTTCTTCCAGCTCTCATCCTCTGCCTCTCCTTTCCTTCTCCAAAGGCTGCTGTCAGCAGTGCTTACACACAGGGGATGGTGAGCAGTCATTCTCCATCTCCATTTGAAAGGATTAGGGGAATTGGGCAGAAACATTTTTGTGTGTATGTGTAACATCAGTGATGATGTATACATAAAAGCGCAAGGAGAGCTTGGAGTCTTAGAATAGAGTATCTTGTCCATCTGGAAGAAAGAATCATTTTGGTTATATCTCGGATGACCCTTGGAGGGCCAAGCCGTCCCTGGACATTTGGAATACTCAGATGAGCAACTCAACTGCCAAGTCTCCAGACAATTGGAGACAGACATTGATATGGTTGAGCTTCATGTTTTTTTTTTAATAGATATAGATATAGATTTATATTTATATATAAAATAGTTTCTTACAAAAAACCCAAAACCAACTTAAAAAAAACAAAACCAAACAAAACAAAACCAAACCAGGAGTCACATGAACAGAGATGGAGGCATGGGCTAGTCCCCCGGTGCTGCCCTGAGTCTGAGGGGCTGGGATCGAGCTAGGAATAAAGGATTGTAGAGCGGGCTGAGATTCTCAGTCGTTCTTCGGCTTGGAAGTGTCCACAGTCCCATTGGACGTTGGGGTGGGGATACCATGAGAAGCAGCCTCTGGGGGTTGGAGGTTAACCCGAAGGGTATATGGGGGACGTAGGTAAGTGCTGAAGAGTCTTCCATAGAGTGGATCGTGCAGGGAGAAGTTCTGAAATTGGCCTAGTGAAACAGGGTAGAAAAGAAGGAAAGGAAAATAGGGTAAGGTAAAGAGAGAAGAGGGGATGAAAAAGAAGGGGGAACAGATTCTAGGTTTCTAAGGAAGTTGTCTCCCACCCTGACCTCTTCCTTTCCAGAATTCATATAACCCCAATCCCAGCTCTCTCCTCATAGTTTCTGCTCTCCTCCTCAAATATAGATTACTCCCTCCCCCATTCTCCACCACTTTCTCTGACTTTCTTGCCCCACCCCAAATTCCCTTTCTAGAACTCAGATGTTTTGATTCTCAGCATCCATTATTCCCTACAATCCTGGTGCTTATCCATATGATGTCTTTTCTCCAATCCCTTCTCCTTCCCACAGTGCCTTTGAGGATAGGCTCTGAAGGAGGTGACTCACAGAGGGAGAGGCCTTGGGTAGATGTGGACTGGCAGAGCTTGGCATGCAGAGTGGCAGTAGAAGGTCGGGGTGAGCCCAGCAGCAGGTGCAAGATTGTGCCAAAGCCATCTTTGTACAACAATCGGCCTGGTCCCTCTGGTTCCTCTTCAGCAAAGAGCTTTGAGGAGAAAAACAAAACAAAACAA
Organism: Gracilinanus agilis; assembly: GCF_016433145.1. Lineage (NCBI taxonomy): Eukaryota > Metazoa > Chordata > Mammalia > Didelphimorphia > Didelphidae > Gracilinanus > Gracilinanus agilis. Next base: position 539,291,353 of record NC_058131.1, read on the forward strand.
AACAAGAAAAGATGGAGAGCTATCAGTCTGGGAATCAGCTCTTTCTTGGGGTCTTCCCAAGTCACCAGGCAGCTGACTTGTTCCCAATACACTCCTCCCTCTCAGCAAACTCTGTTTCTAAGACTGTTCCAGCCTGATCACAATAGAACCTCATAGCATTTATAACCAGCATTTCAGGCCCAACCCTCTTTTGGTTCTTTCCTAGGTCTCCACATGTTAAAATTTGTTATGAAGTGGTAATGGGCCAAGAAACCAGGTTCTAGTAAAGACCCAAAATCATTAGGATAGAATATTTAGGTATTTTTGTGGGTTCAGCATGTTTTGCATTTCTAGAAATTTGTCTCTACCCTTCCCAGTACCTCAAAGGCTAGACGAGTCAATTCTTCAAGGCTCCTGCCCCCATCGAGGGCTGCCAGTGCAAGAGCCACATCTCGGAAATCCACTGAACCACTGGAATCCTATTGAGAGTGGAAGAATTATCATGGCTCTGTGGTAAGGGTGAAGGTCTTTGTTCATCCTTTCTTCTTAGCCAAATACCATCTCCTAGCTCTATATCAGCTGCGTGAAATTTCCCTAAAATATCATAGACATTTTCAAATTGTCTCCTGATAAAATAATTTCTTACTCCAATTTGAAGAGAGGGCCTAAGAACCTCCTACAGGGAGCCTCCTTTAGAGAATTCCTAAGGAAAGCAGGAAAGCTCCATATTATTGCCACTATATGTGTTCAACATCATTTATTCATTGCCCTCAAGATGGATGAACTGGTTTTGCACTCTCCTAGTTTTTAGCTGATGTGGGAAAACTGGTCAGACAAATAGAAAGAGGGGCCACTGGCATCACTTATTACAAAAATGGAAAGTATGCTTGCCATGTATGTGGGACCAGAATAACTAGTTCTTCATTCCTGTTCCTCTGGAGGATTGCTAATGATTTTGTTCCCCTAACTTTGAGAACCACTAGATCTGGTTAGTCTCTGCTGCTCTGGGGACTTTTAAGAACCATACTATTTGTTTTGGATAAGAAAGAACTCTGGCACTCAATAAACATCAGACATCTTCCAGAGACACCATAATTCTTCCAAAGGTCAAAGCCACTGGAAATATTTGGATTATTAAGAATTTTCCAAGAAAGCCTGGGAATATTTGGGAAATATGGGAAACTTCAAGATTCTTAAAAAAACCTGCCAAAATAATTGAAAATTCTTTGGGGAATGTGGTGAAATTTTGGCCTCCTTGTGCAATAACTTAACTTGCTGCTATAATGTTGCTGCTAGATGTTCCTGTATGACATAAATTAGAAATTTATGAGTGGAACCAGGTCTGGGCTACTATTCTCCTACCCTCTCTTCCTCAAGCACTCTGGGATTTATCTGAGAAGTGTGTGTGTGGGGCACCTATAGACAAAGAAAGGAAGCAAAACATATATTTAAGATTCATGGAACAAAAGCAAGCTACATTACCAGAACTGCAAAGCCACAAAATCTCAGCTCTCTGTTTATTTACTTCATCTCATCCTCTTCATACAGAGGAATGTGGCTCCATATGAGACCAGAAAGGCTCCCCTAGCTTTAATAGTATCCAGATACTGCTGACAACAGGCTTATTATTTTCTCCCTGTTTATCTTGCTTAGCTTAATCAAATATTTTCTATCATGGCTGGGCAGGAATATGAGGGGCATCTAATATAGCTGTTAGACTGCCTAATATGGTCCCAGAACTGGCTATCTAATGTGGTATTTAATGAGCACCTACTATGTACAAAGCATTGTGCTAGGCACTAGGAGAAATATGAAGTTTAGAGTCATTGCCATCATGCAGCTTAGTCTAGGAATAGATATGGCATATGTACAAATAATTATACTGCAAAATGTCTGATTAATTCATGATAGATATAAACAAAATGATGTCTTTGGGCCCCCTTTTCAATATGGCTTTCAATGATTTTGAGAGGTAGTTTCTAATTTGTCCACTGAAAGTTTTCCCTAAATCCTAAAGGTATTCACTTCGGGGCTTGTGGTATAGGATCCCTGGGAACAAGACACTCCCTCCCAGCTCCCTCCTAACCTGTTGGAAGTAGTCAAAGGCGCCAGCCACAGTGTGAGGGTCAGAGAGCTGCAGCTGTTTGGCAAACTCTTCTTTGCTGATCATGCGACTACGGCCTGGCTCTGCTCCGGCATCCACACAACCAGGGGACAAACTACAATGGAAGTATTTCAGGCTGGGAAGTTGGACCAGTTCCCTTCTCACCATGCTTCTTAGAACTTGTGCCTGCCCCTGGATTTTTCCCAGTGTGGGATTGCCTGGGTGTATTCCTAGATCATATACTTAATAGTCCCTTGAGGTCTCCTGCATTTCATACTTTGGTGTTTTAATTTCTCTCCTTTCTTCCTTTTCTTCATTGATTTCCTTGGTTTCTCTTCTTTTTTTCCTTTCCTTGGGATTCTACCCTTCATTCAATCCCTATTCTTTGTGTTTTTTTGTTCCCTCCTTATCTTTTCTATATCTTTGATCCCCTCATTATCCAGGCTAGGCCTTATCTCCTCATTTATCTGCAGTTTCTGCCCTATTTTCCCCGTCACTCACCCAGCCTTTCGAAGCACTTTCCCCAATTCCCACAGCTGGGGTTCCAGTGCCACCTTTAGCTGGCCAACCACAGTCACAGGCAGGTTCCCCACAAATTCACACTCCGTGGCAGGAATTCCTAAGGCCCTAAAGGTGAAGAATTATATGGAGAAAAGGTGTCTTCAGGGATCCTACATCTGGAATAGCACCAAATCTACCTGCTGGAGAAGGCAAATCATGATCCCAGAATTTTCATTCCCATAGAACTCAAATGCTTGTTTTCTAAGAGCCTATTCACTGGCTCTTCTCTTTGCTCTAGAACTTTGGTTCCCCCCTTCTACCCACTTCTACTCTGCTATTCCTCATTTGTTGCTTTTACACAGGGGTTCTCTACCCTTGGCCCTTAGATGAAGTTGGGTGTATGCAGAAAGGACACTCACTGTGCCATGACCCTCTGGACATTGTTGGCATAAAGAGAAGGGTTGCTGCTCTCTTCAGGGCTAGGCTGATACACTGGGAGAAACTGAAAGGAAAACATATGCCCTAGTAAGAATAAGAAATGTCTTCCTGGGGATACCTACGCATCACCCATTCCCTTCCCCAGGATAGTCTTTTTCTTACCTCCACATCCACAAGGCTACAAGGCTGGGAGGCTGTAAGCCAGAGAACTTTGAGCCTGAGGAAGAAGAGAGTTTTGATGCCCACTAAGCCAGAGATCCTATCTTAACTCTTCATGAAGGAACCTTCTGGGGGTCAAGGGGGAAGTCACAGGCCATTTGGCTCTCTTTGAGAAGGGTGCATGCTCTTTAAATGAGTCCCCAAAGTAAACTTTTGGTTAAACACAACTGGATGAAGAGTTTGGGAAGCAGTGAAGGGGATGGGTAAGGAGGGATGGAGAAGAAATGCAGTCATTTTATCCTGTTAATATTAGTTGGGACTAATCACCATATAAGGGCTAAAGAAATGGTAAGCCCCTAGGTAGCTGTGTCAGAGGAAAAGGGCCCCAGAGTAAGAAGATTAGGTATAAGGAATAGAGTAGAGGGAGGAGGCCCTGGGGTATTCATTGTTAAGATGAGGTTATTTGGAGTAATCACTGAGAAAATAAGCACAAATAAGCAACCAAAGGAAAGCATGAAGCACTTTCAGAATATGATAGGAGGCCTTAGAAAAGGTAGTAAGATGGTTAAGGTATTGCCTTTCCCCGAGTTCACCCCAGCCTTGAAGATACCCATAGGAGAGGTATTATTTTATCTAAAGGTTAGCAGGATGAGTTGGACTGGATGACCTCTGGAGGGCTTGGCCAGCCTGGTGGTAGGAGGCTGAGAATCCTGTGATAAATCTTCAGCCCTCTCCCTTTTCCACATCCCACCCTCAATTCCCACCTCCTTCCTCCTACCCCCCACCACATGCTCAAGGGTACCACCAGGACTCACACTCCAGGGCCTCTCCATGCCCAGCTTGTAGTATCCTAAGGGAGAAGCAGAGATTAGGCATGAGAGGAAAGGCTTGCTCATTCTTTTCAGAAACTGCCCCCTTCTCCAGGCAAAGATTCTGTCAGCTCTGCCCCCTTCTACCCAGTTTCTGTACAATTTCTATCCCGATGTGGCTGATGGTTGGCCCCTATCCCACATTAGGGCAAATTCAAGCTCTTTTCATCTTCACACTTTCTTGGATTCCAACTCACCAAGCTGTTGGGGTATCGAATGAGGACAGGCTGCACAGGCACTCCTGCGATGAAAGCTCCTAAACCCCATGCCCAACCCCCAAAACAAAGGTTAGTGTGTAGTGGGGGGAAGTGGGGATGGAGGGTCAAGGTAACCCCCAACAGAGACTCCTGCTCTGGGTCACTTCTAACAACTGAAGATCTTGACTTTTTAGTATTATCTAAAGGTTATCCTGGGCTCTGGACCTCTTGACTCTCTCTCTCCTACAATCTGTAGAGCTAAAAGTCTCCCTTTCCCCCCAGAAGTTGTACTTTAACTCTGATGCTTACTTTTCCTATAGTCCTACTTCTACTCCCACCCCACCTCCACTCCTGGTTCACCTGGTTTGAACTTAAGCAAAGCCTTCTTGTTGGAACAGGTGCCCTCAGGAAAAAACAGCACCTAAAGAATACAATAGGGGAGCAGAATTAGAATGGGGGTGGCAGGAAGGAAGAGATGGTTGTATATTCTGACAAGGAATCTCAAAGGCACAAAAGAGATGGTTAAGTAGTTTCTGGTGACCTGTTTAGAGATTCTTTCTCCCCTTTCCCTCCACTTCAGGTGGTCACCCCACAACATTCCAAGAGAAGTTTTTTAAAAAGCAAAACAATACAACCCCCCCCCCTTACTTTCTGTTTTAGAATCAACAGTAAGTATTGACTAAGACAGAAGAATGGTAAACTATTGGGATTAAGTGATTTGCTCAGGGTCACACAACTAGGAAGTGTCAGAAGCCAGATTTAGATCCAAGGACCTCTTATCTCTAGGCCTGATTCTATACACTAGAGGTTTTACCTGAAGGGGCTCTCAGTTCCTCTTTAATGCAGGGACCCACACTCCCATGCTCTAAGGTTTATGCATAGCCATCTGATGCCTTTTTTCATGGAAGAAGGGATAGAATGAAGGCTGAGCAGCACCAAGAGTATTAAAGATACAGCTGATGTTGGAGTGGAGAAACTGGAAAGTGGGTCTTATAGAAGAGGAGAGGCTCAGAGAAGGGATCATAGAACATGGACCCACCTGAGGCCACTTGCCTCTTGAGGTTGCCCGCCTTCGGACCTCCTCCACCACCTTTCTTCGAGAAGCAGGGTCATGCCGAGACACAAGGATGGCTTGATTGAAACGGAGCAGTGCTTGGTGGGAGGAGGGGGATGCAGAAGGAAAAACAATGGGGCTGTGTTATAGAATCAGGGAATTTTAGGGATGGAAACATCAGATCATCTGGCTCAACCCCCTCATTTAGATAGGGAAAATAGAGGTTAAGTAACTTGCCCAGGGGGATAGAAGGCTAGTAAATAGGAACAGAATCAGACCTGGGATCCAGATTTTCTAGAACCAGGCCTAAGCTTGGTGGTACTCTTATCCACTGTTCTCTATTCTTGGGTATCTTCTAGCTATATCCTTGGTTTGAGGGCAACCAAATTATCATAGAATGTGTCTAACTCCCTCATTTTACAGATGAGAAACTGAGAAAAGCAGAAGTTAAGTGACTTGCCTCTAATCACATAATTAGTGTCTGAGGTGAGATTTGAATCTAGGTCTTCCTGACTCCAAGTCGGGTACCTTATTATCCATTATGCATCACTGTCTCTCTCTAATCCTTTCTTTTCAGGCAATCAATCTGGGTATTCTCCCTCACTTGATTTGTGTTCCCCATCCCCAGGTCTCCCTAACTCCAAGAACATATCACACTACCTCTATTTCTATTTTGGGTTACTGACCTGAGGATTCTCCCTTATGTTCTCTCTGCCATTCATTCTCTTGTGACTCCAAATACTCACTCCACTACTTACTTCGGGTAACTGGAGGCAAGTCACAGTCTCCTGGGGTCTCAGTTTCCTCATTTACAAAACAACGGTGTTGAATGGGGTGATTTTTAAGATACCTTTCAACTATCATTCTGATAAGAGACCAAGCAGTTAATACAAGTCACTTACTGACCCAAGTGGCCCTTTCTCTTTCAAGAATCCAGGCAAGTTCTCCCCAGTGTGTAATTACAGTATCCCCAAGCCCTAGTTCTTTCCATCCAGTTGTCTATATTTTTTTTTTCTCTCCCACCATTCTCCTTCAACCCTAGCTTGCTCTCTTACCTCCAATGACTGGTACAGAGAGGTTCTCAGCTCGGGATACAACCTTGGGTAGGTCACAGGGCAACAGAACAATGGGGTCAAAGAAAGTCGAATGGGGAGCAGCAACCAGGACAGGTGCCTCTAGGCATGAGGCCCGTTGACCTCGAACACGGATTCGGAGGAAGCCCAGAAGGAAAAAGAGTAGCCGACTCAGGCCTAGCACCCCACTGTGACACACTGTCCTGCACAAGGCAAGTCTGGGTATCAGTAGGGCAAATTTATACACCCTCACCCACCCCTAGACCCCAGACACTCGGGCAAGTATTATTCCCTACAGGGTTTCTCTCTCTCCCCTATCCCACATCCCCACTCAGACATCCTGGCAAAGGGGCTGAAAACAGTCAAGATTCTAGATTTCACCCTGAGGTTAAAACCTCCGGGAACATTGACAATCTCGTCATGTGACCAGGTATTACCTACAGCATCCCTTTTTAGAGATGTGTCCCAGGTAGCAGGGATGGATCAGAAAAACATCCCACCCACAGGGCTTTAAACCCACCAGCAGATTCCAGTGTTTGGCTAGGACAGTCTCTACCCACTGTGTTTTCTTCCCTTCAAAGGGGAGAAGGATGGGTAGCAAATAAGAATAAAAACTGTGGGAAGGAATAACCCTGGCTGTTTGTCCCCTGCTTTCCCACTTACTTCCTCCATCCTGTGATTGGCTCCTGCAGCTGCTCCTCGGAGAGACCAGCCACTTGGAGCCAGGCAAAGGGCCAGAGGAGAAAGAGGACGAGGAAGGCCAGCAACACTCGGATGGGGGCCAGCAGTGCCCCCAGCAGGCAGAACTGGGGACAGTGGGAAGGGGGCAGGGCTATCAGAACTTGGAAGTCTCCCCTACACAGCCTACTCATTTTCTTAGGGTTGGAAGTAGGGCCAAAGAGGTTCCCTCTTTCTCTTGACAGAGTAAATGATGGCAGTGGGGGATAGGAGGGTAGAGCTAGGCTATACTGCGGAGGAAAGAGGAACCTGGGAAAGCTGAGAAGGGAGGTTAAACTAGGAGGAGGGAGAGAAAATCCCAAATCTGTCTAAGACTTTATAGTTCTATGACCAAAAGAAATAATGGATGTAAAAAACACTTAAATATTTAAAGTGTTATGCAAATGTGATTTTATCTGGATTAGTGAATCAGACCGTGGGAGAATATGGGGTAGGGAGAAACAGAGGGATGGGAGGAAGAGAGACTATTTGCACAGAATAAAGGCAGTGAAGATTCTGAAGAGAACTGGAATATAAAAGACTAAGGGGATCAGAGCCCCACCTTTTCTGCTTTTCAGCCCCCCCCATATATAGCTCAATTATCCATAGAACTCCATGTGCATCCTTTTCACTTCTATCTGAGATGGAGGATCAATCTGAGGAGATGGGTTGGCATAATGTTCACCTCTTCCTGTCCACAACCCTGCCTCCCAGGTTGCTTAACAGTAATACCCTGGGGTGGAGTGGGGGGAGAGGGAGGGGATTGGGGCCCAGATTAGGGAGGTAGTGTTAGAGTTGCCAGGAGCCTGGGTAACTCTTGCAGTAACCCTGGGGAGGTAGCAGGTAAACAAATCCCTGCCTCTAGAGCCTCGTCCTGGGGGCAGAAATCAAAAGACAAGCCCATTTGCTTCATTCCTAGTTCTCAACCTTCTGACCTGTCTGGGGTTGCCCTCCTTTTCCTGCAGCCATCCTTCTCCCCATCCACCTCCCCCCCTTCCAAGGTACTGCAGTGCAGGGGGTTGGGGGGAGGTGGGAAGGACATAGGGACACAGGCAAGAGCAACCCTCTAGTCTTCTCCCCTAAGTCAATTTCCCAGGTGGAACATTCAACACCCCACCCAAGTTCTCTTTAACCTCCTAACTCCATCCTCGGTGTCCTCAGTCGCGGTGGATAGGATGCTATCTTCATCCCTCCCAGTGTCCTCCATCTCTCCTAGTCATTTTGACACTATTCTTGGTTCTTCATCATCACCTTCCTAATCCATCCAGTCCTCCATTCACTATGTCTGTCTACTTTAGCATCCTTTATCCTCCTAAATTGTTCCATCCCCATGCTCCCTCCAACCCCCATTCTTCCATATTCCCTTTCTCCGAAGCTCATCTTTCCCAGTTTCCCACTTCTATCTATCCCGGGGCCGAAAGTCCCACATGTCTCCATCCCCATTAGTTCTTCCTGCTTTTCTCATCCAGGCTCCCCAATGCTTTCCCAGTCCACACCTCACCTTGACCCTCTGAAGGCGGGAGAGGTGCAGCTCGTGCACGAAGGGATTAGGTGGTGGTGGGGGCCCGGGGGTAGGGTCAAGGGGAACCCAGTCCCCCGGGCTGCCCTGGCTCATGATTTCGGGAGGCTGTGGGAGGCTGGGGGCCCTGGCCCCGGCCCGGGCCCCAGCTCTGCAGAGAGTCTGGCTGTGGCGGCGGTTGCTGCTGCTTCTGCTTCTGCTGCTGCGGAGGCGGCGGTGGTGGCGGCGGCAGCGACTCTGGCCCCAGGCCCAGCCTAATGCTGGGTGGAGAGAGGAAGGGAGGGGGAGAAAGAGCGCGGAACGAACCCAGCGTTGTCAGGGCTTTGGGAAAGAGGCGGGGCTTTCCGCTTTGGGGAGTCAGAGCTCCCCCACACCCTCCGCTAGCATCCTCCCTAACCACCCTCCCCCCAACAGCCCGTCTCCCGCCCCAATTCCCTGGGCCATTGTTCCGCAGAAGCCGGATGCTCTTGGGAGTGTTCAGGCCCCAGTCTGGTCCTCCCCATCTCTTGGACCCCAGGCCTTTTGCTCTTCTCTGTCTTCCTCCCCCTGCAGCTTTTCTCCTCGCCCACTGCTTCTTCACCTCTCTTCTCCCGCCCCCACCTCGCCTCCAGCCTCAGTCCCTTCCTTCCAGAGCTTCTCTATCCTGGCAGCTGGCCTTAGTCTTTATGAAGGTGTGGGTTGAATGGGGGAGGTAGGCTACAAGGTTGAGGGGATAGGAATGGGGGATGGATGGAGGGTGGGGAGCATCCTGTGTATGGAGAAGCTTGGAAGGCCCCACCCTCCCAATCTAGAGCTACGAAGTTTGGAGAAGATGTAAATCTGGAGCACTTGGAGATGACAAGAAATAGGGATGAACTAGGAGAAGCCTGGGACTAGGAGTCACAGATTCCGATGTGAAGGGTAAGGGACCACCCCCATCCATTTTCTCCCGGCCGGGAGAACAGCCGCTGCTGCTTCTACCCATCCCCTCCTCGAGGAAGGTTAACTTCATAAACTCTGGTTTGCCGCCCTCTGGAGGTCTCTTAAGAACTCCCATCCTTATAGACAAGATTTCTTGTCTCCTCCCCCAACTCTGATTTAGGGAATCTCTGTATTCCGGAGATTTCCCAGAAGGCTCTGTAGTCCATTTGCTCTTTGTTCTACGTTTTGAACTTGAGTTTAAAGGAAGGACTGATAAGATCCCACATTTCTGAGAGAAAGGTCAGACCTTCCTTATAATCAAGATCAGTGTTTACCTACACTAAGAATTCTTTCTAACCTCGGAATCAGGTACTCACATTTTACTCAGGCCGAGAAAAAAACATTTCCTTCGCGGTTAAACCGTTTTTCCCTCCCTCACCGCGGGGGAGGCACAGGTATATTTTTGTATGAAACTGAAGGTCCGCTTCCCCCACCTTTCAACTTCTTGAGCCACTGCTGCTCCCTGGTGGCTTTAGTCACCTCCTGCAGCCCCTCTTAGTACACTTCTGGAGAAAGTGCAGCAGCTCACTTCTTTCCTCCTCAGTAGAAACTCTTTTGACTCAAAGGATTATACCATTCCAGGCTAGATATTGTTTTTATTTTTTGAAACTTTTTCTAGAAAAGAGGATTCTTTTAGCTATCACAATTCCATTACAAAACTGTACAACACTCTGTCTTGTAAGATCTAGCCCCATTCTTATTGCAGTTCTTTTTTTTTTTTCAGTTCTTGTCTCAGTGGAGATGGAGAAGGGTTGGATGGGGTCATCCTTAGCCACAGGAGAAGCTTGTAGTTCATATTTATCTAGCAACAAAGTGGTAAAGGTGAGAAGCCACAGAATAATATCATTCCAGTCCACTTAAGAATTATTACCTGAATCAGATAGGAGTATCTCTATTCAACTAGTAAAGTATATATTAGGTACAAATAGTCCTTGATTAAATTAGAAGTCTGGGAAAGTCATTGGGTAAACTGAAGTTGGAATACACAGGAAGTATATTTGGATTTAGGGCAGCTAAGTGGCATAGTAGAGGAAGTATGGGGCCTGGAGTCCAAAAGACTCATCTTCTTGAGTTCAAATCTGGCCTCTGACATTTATTAGCCATGTATTACTGGGCAAGTCACTTGACCCTATTTTGCGAAGGTACACCCTGAATGGGATCATGAAGAGTTCGATGCTAAACAACATATTTGGATTGGTTAAGGGATTTGGTCATTTCCTGTGATATTTAGCAAGATATTTTGGGAATTGGGAATTATTGTTTCCTGAAGCTTAAGAGGTAGAAAGCCTCCCAGTAAAGCTTCTGAGAAGTAATCCTTTAAGGGAGGGACATCAACTTGGCCTCTGTTTAGAGGCCTTGTCCCTTGTCTGTTTGCATGTTTTCTCCTTATTAAATTGTAAACTCTTTGAGGGCAGGGACTATCTTTTGCTTTTTAAAATTTTTTTATTACTACTGCACATAGTAGGCACTTAACAATGTTAATTGAATTGAAGTGGAGAATGATTTGATGAAAGACTTTTAGACTTTTTTGTTGATATCCTGGTATGGTCCAGGACACAATAGTGGCTGAAAATAGTGTCTATATCAGGAGCCAAGGGCATCTCTCTCTCATCTTAAGATTTTAGAGAAATGAAAAGTAGCTTTTTATGAAAAGATTAGAGACCCCTAAAACAGACAATAATTTGTAACTAAAAATTCATTATTTGAATTTGAATGTTACTTTTAAAGGTTCTAATGTTTCCTGTTTACAGTATTAATTTGCTTAGCCAATATTCTTTCCTCTCATTTTTAAATACCATTGCAGAATTTCTATATATGGAGATTATTTTCATTTCAATGCATTCTTCACAATTAATTCTATACAAAAAATGGTCCTTGGAGCAAGCAATGTAACAATTATATTTAAAAAATTGGTAGAAGTTTTTTTTTTTTATTGCAGGTGAGAAGGGGGAGAGAGAAGCTGAGTAGCCAACCTATTTATAATTTTTGACTCTGTCATTAAAAGTCTACATATGTGGCCAAGTCACAAAAAATCTATAAAGACTCAGGAACTAGGATGAAGAATGGGGTAATGAGGGCTTGACACTTTTGCCCTTTGCTTGCTTCAAATGATTTAATTTGTTAATTTACTGTGATGATTCACCTTTAGAGACTTTAGCAACTCACCCTTCATCTCTATTTTACTTCAGCTAGGAACTAGCTCAACAGTGCCCTGGACTTCATCACCATAAAGTGTTACTCAAAATTCTGACTTCTTGCACTTCATCTCTCCCACTCTCTAACTCCTACCAAACCTGTCTTCTTTCCATCATTACCCGAATTTTAATAAATCAACCCTTCCCACTTGTCTTAGATCATTATTCCCCTCTTGACTACACTAAATTCCACACTCAACCCTGGAATCCTTATTTAGTTGCTTCAATGCTGTCCTCATCAGAATCAGACCTCTCTGTCCCCATATTAAAAAAAAATTCATATGCTAATCCCTGCCCTAGATCACCTTTACTGTTTATATCTCTGGCTCTGACCTCTCACCTCCAGACCATAATTCTTTTAATTTTTAAATTTTTTTTCTGTTACATGTAGAAACATTTTTTGACAATTGTTTCTGACATTTTAAAATTCAGATTTTCTCCCTCCTTTTCCTTCAAGGCAGTGAATAGTCTTTCACGTTATATCCACACCCCAGACCATATTTCTAAGCCTGTCAAAGCATATCAAGTAGATGTCTTGCTCAAGTTTAACATATCCAAAACTAAGCTCATCATTTCTTTCCCCTACTTTTTAATCAACCAAAGAAACAACCCTGGCTAGTTTTTGCAAACTTCTTTATCAGTGACAGATTTTGGAGTTAGAAAACTTCAGGTTGTTCCATCCAAGGCCATGCCACTTACTACCTTTTGGCCTTGGACATTTAATTTCATTTTTCTATTTCCTCATCTGTAAAATGAAGGAGTTAGATTAGATGATCTGTAAGGTTTCTTCCAGATCGAAATCCTATGATTTCATCATTATCTCCTTTGTGACTCAAATGACTCAGTCTAAAAAAAGGTTAGCTGCTTAGGATCTTCACTCTTTTAAATACATATAGCAAAGGACTATCATCGAGTATTAGTGATATTGGAACTAGAACCCATGCCTCTTGACATCTAGTTTAAGTGCTCTTTTCACTTCTTTTTTCATGCTTAAATATTCCTATACATTTTCTCTTTTCCTCCTGACTCCAGATGGTCTGAGAAGGCCAATCTACTGATTCATTTCTAACCTTAATTTCTTTCCTCTCGTCTTTCCTCCCCTGTGTCCTATTTTAGCTTTTCTCCAAATTTAGTCATTGCAGATTAAATGCATTGCTAAAGGGCAGGTCTAGAATAGGTTATAGGGCAAGGAAGGGACATCACTGAATGAGGACCTTAGAAAGGGGTGGTAGAGTAGTCAGGAGAGGGAGCATTTTTTAAAACATTTTTTATTTTAAAATATTTTTCCATATTTCCATATTTCATTTTCTTTCCTCCCCCTCTTCCCTTCGTGCTCCCAGATCTAATAAGTACTTCCATTAGGTTATACAAATATTATCACTTGTACCTTTTTCCATATTATTTATTTTTTCAATAGAGCAATCTTTCAAAACCAAAACCCCAAATAATTTCACTTTCTGTATATAATGTTCCCTTGGTTCTACTCATTTCACTCTGTATCAGTTCCTGGAGGTTATTCCAGTTCATATAGAAATCCTCCAGTTTATCATTTCTTACAGCACAGTAGTATTCCATCACCATCATATACCACAATTTGCTTAGCCATTCCCTAATCAATGGACACCCCTTCATTTTCCAATTTTTTGCCACCACAGAAAGTGAGGCTATGAATATTTTTGTACAAACATTTTTGATTATTATCTCTTTAGGGTACAAACCTAGTAGTGATATTTCTGGATCAAAGGGTATGCATTCTTTTAAAGTACTTTGGGCATTGTTCCCAATTGCCTTCCAGAATGGTTGGATCAATTCATGACTCCACCAGCAATGCATTAGTGTCCCAATTTTGCTACACCAAGAGAGCATTTTCTATCAGACATAGACATACTGGGTCACACCACTTTGCGCGCTCACTGGAAGCAGCTATCCAGGCTATTTGCTACAGTGTGGCCCATTCCATATTACCTCTAGGTTATAGGTATTCAATGTAGGCAAGGCATTTGTGTTCTGAATACACTACCTACATATCTCTCCAGATCTGCAACTGGATCTCATAATTGAGTTCATTATATTCCCCACAACTTGGTATTAGACACTTAACTCCATTTCCATGACTGTCTGGAGAGAGCTACTTCCATACCTCTGAGGTGTGATCTAGTTGGTGCCAGTATTGGCCTCCTTTCATCCTTTAGGACGTGTATGAAGCCCGTTAGTGTCATATCCTTGTGTTGAGACATTAATTCCATTCAATAAGCACTTAATTAAGTGCCTACTATGCTCAAGATAAGAGACTTCTGACAGTGGATAGAGGGTGGAGTAAGGAAGAAATGGTTTTAGTCTTGCCTTTGATACTGCCTCTACTTCCTTGTAAAAGTCATTTAAATTCTCAGGATCTTGTTTATCTTTCTAAGACTGAGTTGTAAATAAGTAGCTAATCTGAATTGGTAGAGGGAGATTCTAGACTAGCAGTTTTTTACATTGAGGACATCATAGTTCTAGAACCTCCACCCTTGGTATATGTAAGGCACAAGGCTAGGCCTTGGGGATACAAAGACAAAAAGGAAAAAACAATTCACGGCATCAAGGAATTTATATTCTACTAGGGAAACATTGAAGATGAAGGATAAATAAAAAGAAAATATTTTGATGAGGGAGAGAGCCATATTAACTTTTTACATGCAAAAGAGGAAGGTTTGATAGTGGAAAGATCAGTTTAACAGCTCTGGCAACTCTAAATCAGTGTCTGAAGAGGTTAGACCTTAAAGCTGATACAGGGATGTGGAAAGCAAAAGGGCACAAAGTTAGCACTGAAGAGCAAAGAAGTAGAGTTGGGGAGGAGAAAGGTGAAAAGAGATTTGGAGAGGCTGTGAAGCAAACATAATTTAATTCACATTTTGCCTGGAGCCAGTCTAGTTACTCTGTTCCACCTTTAAAAAATTAAAAACAAACAAACAAACAAACAAACAAACAAAACTAGAACCGGCTAGGAGCTACTCAAAAACATATTACTACAAGTCTCAGCCCTGGATAGAGTTCTCTGGGTTTACAACAGTACTGAAAGCTGTAGTTTTGAATATCTGATGCATCTTCATCCTCTTTTCTGTTTTCTGTTGTCCTCCTCTCAGTGCCTTCCTTGCTATCTTATTCTTTTTTGCTCCAGCACAAACCATGTACACTCCCTCTTAATTAAAAGGGACTTTGGCAGGTGTTAAATAGGAGCATCAAAGTCACTAACATCTGCTTGGGAACTCTCCAGGATGTAATTATAGAGCCTTTAAAAAGAGACTCTTCTGGAGGGTAGATGGGCAGGATATGAAGCATTCTTAAATCAGAAGGGAATACCAAAGGGTTTGCCTAGTACTCTTTATTACATTTCTGATCTCTGGCATGTATGGGGTGTTTAGGGAAGACTGGCACTTCTAGCTGAGGGCTATTGTACCAGATCTTCAGAAGGTAGTGCCTTCTGAGCTTGCACTAGTCTGATCGGCCACAGCTGGACACGCTGTACATTGCTTCTGACACAGTGATGTCATTTCGGTCCTTTCTGAGTAAGGACTACAAACCAACCAGCCAATATTGTTGATTCCTACACCCTGGAGCCCTTGACTTTGTTCTATGTTTAATATTCCCATCCAAGTTTGCCTACAAGTATTGGTAATAAAGTGGAGGGGAAAAAATTGAATGATCTATTTATTTGTTTTGGTCAGATGAGAGGTGTAAGGTGTGGTTCAGATGTTTGGAATAAGGAAACCTCCTTTGGCAATGTAGATTAGTCACTTGTTTAGTCTTAGCCTGGGTCTGGGCTTAGTTATGAGACTTGCCCAGGGCCATACAATAGTAGGTGTCAGAGATGAGTCTTGGACCCAGGTCATCTTAACTTAGAGAGGCTAACATATTTCAAACATCTATATTTCAGTTCTGTTCAATGCTCTCCCTCTCTCTCCCTCCCTCCCTATCTCTCTCTCTTTCTATATATATTATATATATATGTATATATATATATATGCATACATTTATTTATTTAGCTACCTATCCAATTCAGTTCAATAAATCTTGCTTTTTATGTGCCTCTCACAGCTGTTGAGAGTTGAGACAAGATATAGAATTAAATCAAAAATCATGATCTGATTTATTGTTTTGTTTTTGATTGTCCAGACTTAAGAAACTGATGGTTAAAATGTTTGTAATAGAGATTAAATTTCCAAGTGTGTCATATGTTGCTAGTGAATCCTTGTAACAGTGTAGCCTATGTACCAAAAGTTTTTTTCTAATAAAGAAGATCACTCAGACATGGACTATATCACATCTTACTTCTCTCTAGAGGCAGATGGAATAGATAGATTTGCCTTGCCTGGAGTCAGAAAGACTTGTCTTTCTGAGTTCAAATCTAGTCTCAGACATTTTTTAGCTAGGGGATATTGGGCAAGTCACTTAACTATTTGCTTAGTTTTATTATCTGTAAAATGAGCTGGAAAAGGAAATGGCAAACCACTCCAGTATCTTTGTCAATAAAATCCCAAATAGAGTCCTGAAGAATTGGACACAGCTGAAAAACAACTACTTTTCTAGGGCTCGTTGCTCTCAGTCAGGTGATCTGAGAACTGCTGTCTCTATTCCTATGGTTGGATGGTATAGGATTAGTTAACAAGCCCTCTTATAAGTGGCCACATGTTAATGATGCATTCCTGGAGAATGCAAGCTCCTGATGATAGGAACTAGTTTTGATTTTGTATTTTGACTTTCATCATCAGAGTCTAGCTAGTACCATGTCTTGCATATAATATGTGGGTGGTTAATGATGTTTGTTTAAATTAAAAATTGAACTTTTAAAAAACTTTTTTTGTACAAATATTGATTAAATACTTAAAAAAATAACATTTAGGTTTCTGGGTTAAGATGGCAGCAGAGTAAAAAGCAGCTGCTTGACCTCTCCTAACCCATGCATATAGGACTCCTCAAGAAAACATAAAAACAAATCTAGACGAACGAAGGGACCCCACAATAGGACTCAGCATTGAAGGTATGTGGAATCAGGGCACTTCCATGCTATAAAGGGATGAAATAGCTCTCACTAAAATGCAAGCTAAGCAACCCCCCCACCCCCCCACCTACAGTGCCAAAGCCAGTGCAAAAGAGTTAGAGCAAGTTTGGGGCACCCATTATGTCATTGGCAGCTCCAGGGCCTGCTCCTGAGAGCAGCAAGACTTAAAACCCTAAGAGGCTAAAGAACAGGTGGACTTTGAACTCAGACACTGAGCGCAGGCACAGACGCAGATCCTGAGTGCAGACGTGGACCTTGAGTGGGGATCCAGTGTAGAGGGGTGCACGACTGTGGAAGCAGTGCCCTGAGACTGTTAAAGGAGCTTTAGGCAGAAGAACAAGCAAGGGGACCACCAGGAGGCTTGACCCTGAGAACAACTAGATCTGAGACCTCAGGAGCCTAAAGAGTGCAGACAGACCCTGGGCGTGAGGATAAAGCTGAGAGGGCACACAGCTCACAATGGCAAGCCAGACTCGGGAACCCCAGAAGAGAAAGATGAAGAAGAAACCTTTAACACTTGACAACTTTTACACAGAAAAAATTCAGACAACAGAGCAAACAACAGAGGAGAACAAACAAGTAACCATATCCAAACCTTCCCAAAAAAACGAAAATGGGTCACAAGGTCTTAAAAGGTTCAAATCTGAGATTATGAGAAAGATGGAAGAAGAGATCTGGCAAGAAAATAACAGTTTAAAAGGCAGAATTTCACAATTGGAAAGTGAGGCAAGTAAATCGAAGACCAGAAATGACCAGATTGAAAAGGAAAACCAGTCTCTAAAGGCTAGAATTGGGCAATTTGAAAAAGATGCCCCCCAAATCAAAAGAACTGATAAGCAAATTGGAGACCAAAATCAAATAGCAGGAAAACAGGATAGACCAAATCAAAAAGGAAAATCAAAAGCTTATAGCAGAAAACCAGTCTCTAAAGACAATAATTGGGCAAGTACTAGCCAATAATCTCTCAAGACAGCAAGAACAAATAAAACAAAGTCAAAAGACTGATAAAATAGAAGGAAACATGAAATATCTCAATGAGAAATTGACAGATCAAGAAAACAGGTCTAGAAGAGACAATTTGAGAATCATTGGTCTTCCTGAAAAAGCAGAAATTAATAAAAATTTGGCCTCCATATTAAAAGAAATTATTCAGCAAAACTGCCCTGAAGTTCTACAACAAGAGGGCAATATAGACATTGAAAGGATCCATAGATCACCCTCTACACTAGACCCTGAAAAGACAACTCCCCCAGGAATATAATAGCCAAATTCAAGAGCTTCCAAGTAAAAGGAAAAATTTTACAAGAAGCCAGAAAGAGACAATTCAGATATCAAGGAGTACCAATCAGGATCACACAGGATCTGGCAGTCTCCACGCTAAAAGACCGCAAGGCTTGGAATATGATATACAGAAAGGCAAGAGAACTAGATCTACAACCAAGGATCACCTACCCATCAAAACTGATTATAAGTTTGGGCATTCAACAAAATAGAAGATTTCCAAGTATTTGCACAGAAAAGACCAGGACTAAATGGAAAGTTCAATATCCAACCACAAAAATCAAGAGAAACATGAAAAGGTAAATAAGAAACAGAAGGAAAAGTAGGAAAACTCATATTTTTTTTTAGAATTTGCTTCTTTAAGGGCTTCAATAAGATCTAATTATTTGTATTCCTATGTGGAGAAATGTTATGTATAATTCTCTGTAGTGAACTCTATTCACTATTATAGTATTTGCTATTATAGTAATTAGAAGAATTATTCATAGGGAGAGGTTGGAACACTAAATGGTCTAAGATAATATAGGGGGTGGGAAAGAGGAGGGTGAATAGTAGAGGACACCAAGAGAAACTTGAATGAATAAGAAAAATAGGATATTCTATTACACACAAAGAGGGCATGGGAAGGGGAAGGGATGAATACTATTATAAGAAGGAGAGGAAGACAGAGCATTAAGAGGTAATATTTAAACCTTACTCTCAGTATAATTAACCCTGAGAGGGAAGAGGAGCTATATCCATTGAGATATAAAACTCTATATAACTCTACTGAGAAAGTCAGAAAAGATAAACCAAGGGGAGCAGGGGAGTAGGGAGGTCAAAAAAGGGAGGGAAGAAGAAGGGGGAGGGAGTTCATCAGGCCTTAAAAATAAAAAGAGGGGAATAATAAGAGAGGGGAAAGAAAGGGAAGTAAATCAAGGGAAGGGACAAGGGTTACTGGCTTAAAGCAAACCATTGGTTTAAAAGGAAATAGTGTAAGAAGAAGGAGTAGAACTAGGAGAGGATACCAAAATGTTGGGGAATAAACAACTGATAATTATAACTCTGAATGTGAATGGGACAAACTCGCCCATAAAACAGAAGCAAATAGCAGAGTGCATTAGAAACCAAAATCCTACCATATTTTGTCTACAAGAAACACATATGAAGTGGGTGGACATACACAAGTTTAAGGTAAAGGGCTTGAGCAAAATCTTTTGGGCTAAAATGAGAAAAAGAAGGCAGGAGTGGCGATCATGATTTCTGACAAAGCCAAAGTAAAAATAGATATGATTAAAAAAGACAAAGAAGGTAATTACATCCTGATAAAAGGTAGTATAGACAATGAAGAAATAACAGTGCTCAATATGTAGGCACCAAATTGCATAGCATCCAAATTCGTAAAGGAGAAACTGGCAGAGCTCAAGAAGGAAATAGATAGTAAAACCATACTAATGGGAGATCTAAATATTCCTCTTTCAGATCTAGATAAATCAAACCAAAAAATAAATAAGAAAGAGGTAAGAGAGGTGAATGAAGTATTAGAAAAATTAGATTTAATAGATATGTGGAGAAAAATAAATAGGGACAAAAAGGAATACACCTTTTCAGCTGCACATGGTATATTCACAAAGATTGACCATGTAATAGGGCATAGAAACATTGCAAAGAAATGCAGAAGGGCAGAAATAATAAATGTATCCTCAGATCATAATGTAATAAAAATAATAATTAGTAAGGGCACCTGGACAGGTAAATCAAAAACTAATTGGAAATTAAATAATATGATTCTCCAAAACCATCTAGTCAAAGAAGAAATCATAGAAACAATCAACAATTTCATTGAAGAGAATGACAATGATGAGACATCCTACCAAACTCTGTGGGATGCAGCCAAGGCAGTACTCAGGTGGAAATTTATATCCCTGAGTGCATATATTAACAAATTAGGGAGGGCAGAGATTAATGAATTGGGCATGCAACTTAAAAAATTAGAAAGCGAGCAAATTAAAAATCCCCAGATGAAAACTAAATTAGAAATACTAAAAATCAAGGGAGAAATTAGTAAAATCAAAAGTAAAAGAACTATTGAATTAATAAATAAGACTAGAAGCTGGTATTTTGAAAAAACAGATAAAATAGACAAAGTACTAGTCAATCTAATAAAAAAAAGGAAAGAAGAAAACCTAATTGACAGTATCAAAGATGAAAAGGGAGACCTCACCTCTAATGAAGGGGAAATTAAGGCAATCATTAAAAACTATTTTGCCCTATTACATGGCAATAAATATAGCTATCTAGGAGATATAGATGAATATTTACAGAAATATAAATTGTCTAGATTAACAGCAGAAGAAATAGAATACCTAAACAATCCCATATCAGAAAAAGAAATTGAAGAAGCCATCAAAGAACTCCCTAAGAAAAAATTGCCAGGGCCTGATGGATTCACAAGTGAATTCTATCAGACATTCAAAGAACAACTAATCCCAATACTATACAAATTGTTTGATATTATAAGCAAAGAAGGAGTCCTACCAAATTCCTTTTATGACACAAATATGGTACTGATTCCAAAGCCAGGTAGATCAAAAACAGAGAAAGAAAACTACATATCAATCTCCTTAATGAACATAGATGCAAAAATCTTAAATAGAATACTAGCAAAGAGACTCTATCAAGTGATCAAGAGGATCATCCACCATGATCAGGTGGGATTTATACCAGGAATGCAAGGATGGTTCAACATTAGGAAAACCATCCACATAATTGACCATATCAACAGTCTAATAAACAAAAATCACATGATTATCTCAATAGATGCTGAAAAAGCCTTTGACAAAATACAGCATCCATTCCTATTGAAAACACTGGCATGTATAGGAATAGAAGGACCTTTCCTAAAAATAATAAACAGTATATACCTAAAACCATCAAGAAGCATCATATGCAATGGGGATAAATTAGAAGCTTTCCCAATAAGATCAGGAGTGAAACAAGGATGCCCATTATCACCTCTATTATTTAACATTGTACTAGAAACACTAGCAGTAGCAATTAGAGAAGAAAAAGAAATTGAAGGTATCAAAATAGGCAATGAGGAGACTAAGTTATCACTCTTTGCAGATGATATGATGGTCTACTTAAAAAATCCTAGAGAATCAACAACTTTAGCAAAGTTGCAGGATACAAAATAAATGCACATATATCATCAGCATTTCTATATATTTCCAACACATCACAGCAGCAAGAGGTAGAAAGAGAAACACCATTTAAAATCACCCTAGACAACATAAAATACTTAGGAATCTATCTACCAAAACAAACACAGCAATTATACAAAAACAACTACAAAACACTTTCCAAGCAATTAAAACTAGATCTAAACAATTGGAAAAATATTGATTACTCACAGGTAGGATGAGCTAACGTGATAAAAATGACCATTCTACCCAAATTAATTTACCTATTTAGTGCCATACCTATCAAACTACCAAAAACCTTTTTTTTATTGAATTAGGAAAAGCTATAACAAATTTTATTTGGAATAACAAAAGATCAAAAATATCAAGAGAAATAATGAAAAAAAATGTGAAGGAAGGGGGCCTAGCAGTACCAGATATTAAGCTATACTATAAAGCAGCAGTCATCAAAACAGTATGGTACTGGCTAAGAGACAGAAAGGAGGATCAGTGGAATAGACTTGGCGTAAATGACGTCAGCAAGACAGTGTATGATAAACCCAAAGATCCCAACTTTTGGGACATGAATCCACTATTTGACAAAAACTGCTGGGAAATTTGGAAAACAATATGGGAGAGATTAGGTTTAGATCAACATCTCACACCCTACACCAAGATAAATTCAGAATGGGTGAATGACTTGAATATAAAGAGGGAAACTATAAATAAGTTAAGTGA
Organism: Gracilinanus agilis; assembly: GCF_016433145.1. Classification (NCBI taxonomy): domain Eukaryota; kingdom Metazoa; phylum Chordata; class Mammalia; order Didelphimorphia; family Didelphidae; genus Gracilinanus; species Gracilinanus agilis. The sequence continues at coordinate 539,313,339 of NC_058131.1, forward strand.
ACACAGAATAGTATACTTGTCAGATCTCCGGGAAAGAAAAGATTTTAAAACTAAGGAAGAGTTAGAGAAAATTATAAAATGTAAACTAAATGATTTTGATTATATACAACTAAAAAGCTTTTGTATAAACAAAAAAAAATGCAGCCAAAATCAAAAGGGAAACAACGAATTGGGAAAAAATCTTTATGAGAAAAAACTCTCACAGAGGTCTAATTACTCAAATATACAAGGAGTTAAATCAATTGTAGAAAAAAATCAAGACATTCCCCAATTGATAAATGGGCAAGGAACATGAATAGGCAATTTTCAGATAAAGAAATCAAAGATATCAATAAGCACATTAGAAAGTCTTCTAAATCTCTAATAATTAGAGAAATGCAAATCGAAACAACTCTGAAATATTACCTCACACCTAGCAGATTAGCTAAAATGATAGAAGGGGAGAGTAATGAATGTTGGAGGGGATGTGGCAAAATTGGGACATTAATGCATTGCTGGTGGAGTTGTGAACTGATCCAACCATTCTGGCTGGCAATTTGGAACTATGCTCAAAGGGCTATAAAAGAATGCTTGTCCTTTGATCCAGCCATACAATTGTTGGGTTTGTACCCCAAAGAGATCATAGATAAACAGACTTGTATGAAAATATTTATAGCTGCACTTTTTGTGGTAGCAAAAAACTGGAAAATGAGGGTATGTCCTTCAGTTGGGGAATGGCTGAACAAATTGTGGTATATGCTGGTGATGGAATACTATTGTGCTCAAAGGAATAATAAACTGGAGGAATTCCATGTGAACTGGAAAGACCTCCAGGAACTGATGCAGAGTTAAAGGAGCAGAGCCGGAAGAACATTGTACACAAAGACTGATATACTATGATACAATAGAATGTATTGGACTTCTGTACTAGCAGCAATGCAATGATCCAGGACAATTCTGAGGGATTTATGGTAAAGAACGCTACCTACATTCAGAGGAATAACTACAGAAGTGGAAACAGAAGAAAAAGAACTGCTTGAATGCATGGGTTTAGGCGGACATGATTGGGGATGTAGACTTGAAACTACCACACCAATGCAACTATCAACAATTTGGAAATAGATCTTGATCAATGACACATGTTAAAATCAGTGGAAATGTGCACCGGCTGTGGGGTGGGGGAGGGGAGGTTGGGGGGTGAAGGGGAAAGTAAGAGCATAAATCATGTAACCATGTTAATTTTTCTAAAAAATAAACATTATTAAATGTTAAAAAAATAACATTTATACAATGAACATATGTCCTGGACACTATGCTAAACACTGTATAATTATTATCTTATTTGACATTCACAATAACCCTGGGAGGCAGATGCCATTGTTATTCCTATTTTACAGATGAGAAAACTAAGGCGAACAGATTAAATGACTAGTCCAGGGTCACTCCAGAAACATCTGAAAATGGATTTGAACTCAGGTCTTCCTGACTCCAGGCCCAGCCCTCTATTCCTTTCTGAAGTCCTTCCAATTTTGAGATCTTGCATGATTCAGTACATTAAATCAGTAGGACTCTTGTCAGAACCCATAGATCATAACAATAGTGATTTCTTCCCAGTTCTCTTCAATATTTGTTTTTTTAAAAAATAACTCTTACCTTCTCTCTTAGAATCAGTACTAAGTATTAGTTACAAGGCAGAACTATGGTAAAGGCTAGCCAATTGAGTTTAAGTGGTTTGTCCAGGGTCACATAGTTAGGAAGTTTCTGAAGCCAGATTTGAATCTAGGATCTCCCCTCTTCTAAGGCTGGATCTCTATCCTGAGCCACCTAGTTGCCCCTAAATCTCCTTCCCTGTATCAAAGCTTTCATTAATTTTCAGTAGTTGGTTTTCATTATCTGTCTCAGAGGCTGAGCTCACTAACATGACCTATATGGGTCTTTTCTGAGCAGTACATTTCTTTAAAAATTTTTTTCATGAAATATTTTTCAATTAAATGTAATTTTTTATGACTTCCTTACTTTTGAGACTTTTTATTTTCATATGTAACATAATATGCAACACAACAATAATATAATATATGACTTGTTACAAATATGTAATGAATTATAATAAATATGTTTAAAAGAAAAAATTCTTACATGAGCTGTCCAAAAATTTATATCTCATTCTTTTTTGTTTTGTTTTGTTTTTAAATCCTTAACTTCTGTGTATTGGCTCATAGGTCGAAGAGTGGTAAGGGTGGGCAATGGGGGTCAAGTGACTTGTCCAGGGTCACACAGCTGGGAAGTGTCTGAGGCCGGCTATCTCATTCTTTTTTCTCCCTTCCTTCCAGACCCTCTCCAAGAAGACTGGTAATATGATATAGATTGTATATATAGTGTCATACAATACATATTTCTCTACTCATCTTGTTGTGAAATAAGACACATTGCTTAACTTAGAGAAAAATTAATGGAAGAAATAAAGTGAAGAATGATATGTTTCAATCTGCATTCAGACTCCACCTGTGCCTTCTGTGGTGGTAGATATTCTTTTTCATCATGAATCTCTTGGAGATGATCATTATAATTATTGTTATTACTGTGTACAATGTTCTCTTGGTTCTGCTCACTTCATATAAATCAGGTTTTTTTGTGTTTGTCACTTCTTATGGCACAATAGCATTCCATTACAACCATATACTACAACTATACAGCCATTCTCCAATTGGTGGACATTCCTTGGTTTCTAGTTCTTTGTCATCAAAAAAGGGCTGTTATAAATATTTTAGAATATATAGTTTCTTTTCCTTTATCCTTGATTACTTGAGGAGATAAACATACAGTGGTATTATTGGATTAAAAGTTATACATACAGAGTTTTTACATACATACATAACTCTTTGAGTATAATTTGAGATTGCTCTCCAAATTTTGGATCAGTTTGCAGTTCTACCAACAATGTACTAGTGTATCTATTTTTTTTACATACCCTCCAACATTTGTCATTTTGCCCTTTTATCATTTTAGCCAATAGCATAGATGTGTGATATCTCAGAATTGTTTTGATTTCATTTCTCTAATCAATAATGATTTAGAACATTTTCCCAAATAGTTATATGTACCTTTGATTTCTTCATCCAGAAACTATTTCTGCATGTATTTTGATCATTTATCAATTGGGGGATGACTCATATTCTTGTATATTTGACAAAATTCTCTATATATTTTAGAAATGAGAACTCTTTCTGAGAAACTGTCTATGAAATTGCCTCCCCTTACCAACTTATTGCTTTCCTTCTACTTTCGGCTACATTAGTTTTATTTGTACAAAAACTTGTCAATTTAATGTATTCAACATTATACATTTTGCATTTCCCAATGTTTTCTATCTCTTGTTCATAAATTCTTCTCCTATCCACAATTCTGATAGGTAATATTTTGTTCTTCTAATTTGTTTATAATGTCTTCCTTTATAAGTAGGCCATGTATCCACTTCTTTCTTATGTTGGAAAATGGTATAAGATATTGGTCTACATCTAGTTTTTGCCAAACTACTTTCCAGTTTTCCCAATAATTTTTATCAAATAGAAAATTCTCATTCCAAAAATTTGGATCTTTAACTTTGTCAAATATCAGGTTACTATAATCTTTTATGACTTTGTTGTATTTGTTGTATTTGCCCATTTTGTTATATAAGATATAGATATATTTTTCTATATCTTAGCCAGTATACAGATAATTACTACTTTATAATATAGTTTGAAATCTGGTGCTGCTAGACTTCCTTCTTTAATATTTTTCATTATTTCTCTTGATATTCTCGATCTTTTCTTTTTCCAAATAAATTTTGTTATTATTTTTTTTAATTCAATAAAATAACTTTTTGGTAGTTTGATTGGGATGGCATTGAATAAATAAATTAGTTCAGGTAAGACTGTCATTTTAATTATATTGGCTCTGCCTACCCATACATAGTTAATATTTCTCCAACTATTTAAATCTGACTTTATTTATATTAAAATATGTCTTATAATTATGTTCATATAGTTTCTAGATTTGTTTGAAAGATAAAATCTTAGGTATTTTATTCTATCTATGGTTAATTTAAATTAGTTTTCTTTTACTATTTCTTTTTGCAGGACACTGTTAGTGATATATAGAAATGCTGATTATTTATGTGGGTTTATTGTATATCCTGCTAAAATTATTGATAGTTTCAATTTATTTTTTAATTGAATCGCTAGTATTTTCTCTATATATAACCATAGTATCTCTGAAAAGAGTTAGTTTTATTAACTCTTTGCCTATTCTGATACCTTTAATTATTTTCTCTGCTCATTGCTATTGCAAGCATTTCTAGTACAATATTAAATTATGGTGATAATGGGAATCCTTGTTTTACTCCTGATCTATAGGGAAAGCTTCTAACTTATCTCCATAACAGATAATGTTTGCTGATGGTTTTAAATGTATACTTCTAATTAATCTCTTTATTTTGTTTTGTTTTTCCCCTCAAAATTAAAATGTTATTTTCAGTTATATGTAGAAATGATTTTCGACAATTGTTTTTTGACATTTAAGAATTCAGATTTTCACCCTTCCTCCCCCTTCCCCTTCCCAAGGCAGTGAATAGTCTCAAATAGTTTATACCTATACTTTCATGAAATACATATTTCCATATTACTCATATCATAAAAGTCACATATTACACATATGATAGAAATCTCATGAAGGAAATATAGTGGAAGAGAGCATGTTTTGTTATGCTTTCAGACTCCAGAAGACTCCTTCTTTGGCTGTGGACAGCATTTTCATTGGGAGTCCCTTGTAGTTATATTGGAGACTTGCTTTGCTGATAATGGCTCAGTCCTTTACAGCTGATCATTGTGTAATATTTCTGTTACTGTATATATTGTTTTACTTCTTATTAATCTAAAGAAAAATCAATTTATACCTATTCTTTCAATTGTTTTTAATAGGAATGAGTGTATTTTGTCAAGAGCCTTTTCTGAATCTGTTGATATAATCATATGAATTCTGTTACTTTTTGTTGACGTAATCAATTATGTTAATTTCCACCCCTTATAGTAAACCATCCCTACATACCTGGTATAAATCCTGTTTGATCAAAATTGTATAACCTTTATGATATATCATAGTCTTCTGGCTAATATTTTATTTAGAATTTTTGCATATGTATTCATTAATGAAATTATCCTTTGATTTTCTTTTTCTGTTTTTGCTCAAACCAGCATCATATTTGTTTCATAAAAGGAGTTTGGAAGGATTTCTTCTTTACCAATTATTTTAAATAATTTATTTACTATTAAAATTAAATGATCTTTAAATGTTTGTTAAAATTCACTTTTAAGTGCATGTGGTCCTGATGCTTTTTTTCCCTTAGGAAGTTCTTTATATACACTGTTCAATTTCTTCTTAAAAATAAGTTTATTTAAATATTATATTTCCTCCTCTCTTAGTCTAGGCAATCTATATTTTTGTAAGTATTCATCCATTTAATTTAAATTATTAGATTTTTTGGCATATAATTGGGCAAAATAACTCCTAATAATTACTTTGATTTCATTTTCCTTAGTGGTAAAGTCACTGTTTTCACTTTTGATAGTAGTGATTTAGTTTTCTCTTTTTAAAAATCATATTAACCAATAGTTTATCTATTTTATTGATTTTTTAAAAATTAAAACCAACTCAGCTTTATTTATTAATGAAATAGTATTCTTACATTCACTTGTTAATCTCACCTTTAATTTTTAGTATTTCAAATTTAATATTTAATTGGTTGTTTTTTGATTTTTAAAATTATATATCCAATTAATTGACCCATTTCTTTATTTTATTGATATATGCATTTAAGGATATAAATTTTCCTCTAATTACTGGTATTGGTATATTTCATTTAGCATGATGTCTCATTATTGTCATTTTTGCTTTAAACATTTTATTTTTTCCTTAGTTACATGAAAAAAATGAATTTCCAACCTTCATTTTTAAAAATGTTTAAGCCAAATTCTCCCCCTCCCTCCCCCTTCCCTCACTATCTTTGAGCCAGCAAGTGATCTAATATAGATTTTGCATATACAATAGTGTAAAACATCTTTCCATTTAATAATTTTGTGAAAGAGAACTTGAATAAACAAAAGAAAAATGAATAAATAAATTGAAATATAGTATGTCTTGGTGAACATCAGATTCTATCAGATCTTTCTCTGGAGGTTGATGGTGTTTTTGTCATGAGTCTTGAGGATTGCTTTAGATCACTGTATTGCTAAGAATATCTAAGTCATTCATAAATGTTCATTATGTGATATTGTGGTTATTGTGTACAATGCTCCCATTACTTTGCATCAGTTCATATAGGTTTTTCTTAAATCGTTCTTCTGATCATTTCTTATAGATATATAAATAAGATTCTAGGAGATCCTTCTGGATGAAGATCTAGCTTTAGGGTGTGAGAGAAATCAAAGGGTCAGAGGTTTGCAATTTCCTCTCAGCTCAAAACGGGAGACCCTGTCTTGTAAAACACAAATGCTTTTATAGTTCCCTGTCTGTCCCCAGCACCCCTGCAAGAGGTCTTCAAGAGGTCTTGGAGACCATTTCCAGATGTGGCAAGTGTCTGAGGCCATTTCTGGACTTCTTAGGTCTCTGAGGCCATTTTTCAGGCCTGTTTGATTTCTGGACCTGCTAGACCACTTACTAGGCTCTCAGACCTCCATGACCCTTGGGTGAATTTACAGTTTGTTTTTTTTTCAATATAACTTCCTGCATGAGCTAGCTTGCTTAGAGTACTTTGTAGAATGGATTAACACACTTATGACTAACATAGTAACTTTCTCATGATTACTATGATAATACGTACTTGTGCTCTAACAATACACACCTTTTTTTTTTTTTTTTGACTTGGCTATGATTTCCTTTTTTTTAATGTTGTTTTTATTGTCATGGAAAACACATTTCCATATTTGTCACTGTTGTAAGAGCAAACTCATTAAACACAAAATGTAACCATAAATACACTGATTTGAAAGACAACTCCAATAGTTCTTTCTCTGGGGGTGGATACCATTCCCTGTCATAAGTCTTTCAGGATTATCCTAGATCATTGCATTGCTTAAGTAGCAAAGTTTTCATAGATAATTATCATCCAATATTGCTGTTATTGTGTACAATGTTCTTCTAGTTCTGCTTATTTCACTCTGCATCATTTCCTGCAGATTTTTCCAATTTTTATCTTATCATTTCTTATAGCACAATAATATTCCATCATCAACATGTAACAATCTCTTCAGCCATTCCCCAGTTGATGGACATTCCCTCAATTTCCAATTCTTTGCCACAACAAAAAGAGCAGCTATAAATATCTTTGTACAAGTAGATCCTTTCCCCTTTGTAATTATCTCTTTGGGATAGAGATAATTGTGGTAGTGGTATTACCAGATCATGGTTTTATAGCCCTTTGGGTACAGTTCCAAATTGCCCTCCAGAATGGTTGGATCAGTTTACAATTCCAACAACCATGCATTAGTGTCCCAATTTTGCCCCATCCCCTCCAATATTTACCACTTTCCTTTACTGCCATATTGGTCAATCTGATAGTCATGAGGTAGTACCTCAGAGTTTTGTTTTAATTTGCATTTCTCTAATCAAGAGTGATTTAGAACATTTTTTCATATGATTATTGATGGCTTTGACTTCTTCAGCTGAAAATTGCTTGTCAATAGGGGAATGGCTTGTATTTTTATAAATTTGACTTAGTTCTCTATAAATTTGAGAAATTAGACCTTTATCAGAGACATTTGTTATGAAATCACCCCTCTCCATCGTTTTTTGTTTCCCTTCTAATATTGGTTGCATTAGTTTTGTTTATAAAAAGCTTTTTAATTTAACATAATAAAAATAATTCATTTTACATCTTATAATATTCTCTATTTCTTGTTTTGTCATAAATTTTTCTCTTCTCCAAAGATTGATCTGCCCAGCAAACTATTCTGTGTTTCCCTAGTTTATTTATGGTATCACTCTATCTAAATCAATATCCATTTTTACCTTACCTTGATATAGAGGGTGAGATATTGTTCTATACCTAATTTCTGCCATACTGTTTTCCAATTTTCCCAGCAGTTTTTGTTAAATAGTGAATTCTTAATTCAAAAACTGGGATCTTTGGGATTATCAAATACTAGGTTGCCAAGATCACTTCCCCCTGCATATTGTGTACCCAATATATTCCACTGATCTACTATTCTATTTTAAAAAAATTATTTATTGAATTATTTTAGAATATTTTTCTGTAGTTACATGATTCATGTTCTTTCCCTCCCCTCCTCACTTTCCCCTTCTACAAGCAATTCCATTGGGTTTTACATGTATCATTGATCAAGACTATTTCCATATTATTAATGTTTGCAATAGAGTGATTGTTTAGTCTACATCCCCAATCATATCCCCAAAGAACCATGTGACCAAGCATTTCTACTCCCATAGTTCTTTTTCTGGATGAGGATAGTGTTCTTTCTCATAAGTCCCTCAGAATTGTCCTGGATCATTGCATTGCTGCTAGTAGAGAACTCCATTACATTCAATTGTGCCACAGTGTGTCTCTGTGTACAACTTTCTCTTGATTCTCCTCCTTTCACTCTGTATCAATTCCTGGAGGTCCTTCCAGTTCATATGGAATTCCTCCAGTTCATTATTCCTTTTAGCACAGTAGTATTCTATCACCAACAGATACCACAATTTGTTCACCCATTCCCTAATTGAAGGGCATCCCCTCATTTTCCAATTTTTTGCTACCACAAAGACTGTAGCTATACATATTTTTGTACAGATATTTTTCCGTATTATCTCTTTGGGGTACAAACCTAGCAGTGGTACAGCTGGATCAAAGGGCAGGCAGTCATTTTAAGCCCTTTGGGCATAATTCCAAATTGCCTTCCAGAATGATTGGATTAATTCACAACTCCACAGAAATTCATTAGTGTTCTAATTTTGCTACATACCCTCCAATATTTATTGCTTTCCTTTGCTGTCATATTGGCCAATCTGCTAGGTGTGAGGTAGCACCTCAGAGTTGTTTAGATTTGTATTTCTCTAATTATGAGAGATTTAGAGCACTTTTTCATGTGCTTATTGATAGTTTTGATTTCTTTATCTGAAAACTGCCTATTCATGTCCCTTGCCCATTTATCAATTAGGGAATGGCTTGATTATTGTACGATTGATTTAGTTCCTTATAAATTTGAGTAATTAGAACTTTGTCAGAGGTTTTTGTTATAAAGATATTTCCCCCAATTGTTGCTTCCCTTCTAATTTTGGTTGCATTGTTTTTGTTCATACAAAACCTTTTTAATTTAATGTAATCAAAATTATTCATTTTACATTTTGTGATATTCTCTATCTCTTGCTTGGTCTTAAATTCTTTCCTTTCCCATAGATCTGACAGGTATATTATTCTATGTTCACCTAATTTACTTACAGTTTCCTTCTTTATATTTAAGTCATTTACTCATTCTGAATTTATCTTGGTGTAGGGCGTGAGCTGTTGATCTAAACCTAATCTCTCCCGTACTGTTTTCCAATTTTCCCAGCAGTTTTTGTCAAATAGTGGTTTTTTATCCCAAAAGCTGAGATCTTTGGGTTTATCATACAGTATCTTACTGAGGGCATTTCTCAAGTCTATTCCATTGAACCTCTCTTCTATCTTTTAGGCAGTACCATATTGTTTTGCTGACCAATGCTTTATAGTACAGTTTAAGATTTGGTACTTCTAGGCTCCTATTCTTTACATTTTTTCGTTAGTTCTCTTGATATTCTTTTTAATTTTTAAAATTTTTATTTTTAGAAAATTTTCCCATGGTTACATGATTCACGTTCATACTCTTCCCTCCACTCAACCCATCCTCTCATCCCCCATAGCCGACATGCATTTCTACTGAGCCCTTGATATTCTTGATCTTTTGTTCTTTCAAATTACCCTTCTATTTTTTAGCCAGTATCATATTGTTTTGATGATTTTTTTCTTAGTAGCTTTATAGTACAGTTTGAGATCTGGTACTAAATTATAACTCAAGTATTATCTTGGGACTGCTTTTTTAATCTGATTATATATACATATAGACTTTTGACTGAGATCAAATTCTTACTATAAATCACACTGTTATATTTTTTTAATTATAAAATTCACACCCCAAGCTTTGATTAAGCTATTAATTATTGATTTTCTGTTTACAGTTCTCTTTAGACCTTTCCTCAAATTATTGAAGATTGAATGGATTATAGACTAAGCATAGCACAAATTTCTAAAGAGGGCATTCCTTTATAGGTAATGCAAAACCAGAAAGGACATTCTCCTTACAGTTGAAGAAGAAGAAAGGAAAGAGGTTAGAGATCATTGGAGATACTGGCACAGAAGTACCAGGGACTGCTGGTGATGGATGTTGCTGGATTGATAGTTATTGAATCTGAGATGGTGGCAATGCTCTCATGAGAGTTGTACACAGGAAACTTCATCCTTGGCAGTAGCTGCAAAAAACTGTCCTTTGAACATGGGCTGCATGCTTGTTCCAGGCTGGAATGAGGACCACTGGTGCTGATAGTCCAGAGTTACCAGAGTGTTCTAGAAAGGAAGCTCTGCAACAATAGATGTTTATTGGTTCTTCAGGGGAATGGAGGTTATGTCTAACCAAGTCACAAATGCTGGAACACTTGTTATGGCCAGTGGTTTCAGAATCAGAGTCCAAATAGTCACCTGTGGACTCAGAAGTTTTGTTTGGTAGTTCTGTGGTATGTATGCAATGTATGCTAGAGGTCCAAATCTTGGAATAATTTCTTTAAGAACAATTTTTCTTATAAAGGCTTCTATGGCTCTGGATGAAGGGAAGGGCCTCAATCCAGCTAGTAAGCTGGTCAATAATTACAAGACAATGCTTATAGATACTTGATTTAAGCATGTTAATGTAATCAATTTGGAGATGCACAAATGAGTATAAGCTAAAGGGTGGCTACCAAATATAAACTTCCTAAAAGCATGTTGGTTATAGGATTGACATATGTGGTAAGAACATCTATGAGTAGCAATAGAGAAAATGCCAAGGGCAACTCAAACCTGTTTGATTGTGTCTACCATTTCCCGAGTACCAAAATGCTCCTTTTTGTGAGCTAAAAGACAAATTTGATGGTAAAATCTTTTAGGTAGAAGAGGCTTATCTGTTTCTGTGATTCAAACTCCAGGTACCTGCTTTGCATTAAACTTTGTCTTCTAGGATTCAACCTTTTTCTCATTCTGTATTGGGGAGTCATCTCCTTTATGTTTGAGAGGAAGATGAAATGTCTCTTATCAAGAAGTGTGAGGGAGAGTAGGAAAATAGGGCCACTGATGGCAGTGGTCTTGGCTGCTGTGTCAGCTCTTCCAGTGCCAAGAGATACTGAATCAGTGTCCCTGATATGGGCTGAACAATGGAACTGTTCAGTGGAACAGTGAACTGAGAGAGAGCTAGGGACTTATTGCCTCAAGGAGATCACAGATAAGGTCAGCATTGACTATAATATTTCCATATGATGTAAGGAAGCCACATTGTAGCAAGAACATTCTGGTGACATGATAAACACCGAAGGCATTCCTAGAGTACATATAGATGTTTATAGATTTACCTTCAGACATTCTACAGGATTGGATGAGTTTGGCTGCTTGAGAACTGAGGTGAGATAGTAGGGAAGCAGACCAAACAAGGTCTGAATCAGAAACCATTATAGCACTAGTGTAATGGATACCATCCCTCATAAAGGAAGAGCCATCAACATAGAGAGTTAGGTCTGGATCAAGAAATGGGATATCAGTGAGTCTCAACAGGTTCTCTTGGCCATATCAACAACAAGGTTATGGTCATGAAAAGGAAGCATTTTATCTAATAAAGGAAGTTCTTTTAGGAGCATGGAAGGATTAAGAATAGAACATCATAGTAATATTTTCTTTGTCCAACAAAGTTACCTCATATCTACCAAGTCTCTGGTCAGAGAAAGCTTAGATATGATGTCTCAGCAATAGGGCTTCCACTTTGTGAGGGCACTAGTGAGCTGAGAGCCCAAAACCAGATTGCAGGTCTTGTCTACCAGGAATGAGGCATGGAGGTGCTCTGAGGCAACAGCATCTAGCTGGCAGGAATAATAGCCAGTAGGGCAAGGGGATGGTTCAAGATATTGGGTGAGTATCCCAAATGCCATACGCTTCTGTTCATGGACAAAGAGAAAAAAAGTTTTTTTATGGTTCAAAGCAGGTAAGATCTTAGGAGAGACTTTTTGAGAGTGTCTATGGATGTCAAAGCCAAAAGTTCTGGAACAGAGAAGTTAAAGGTTTAACAATCTCACCAAAAGATAGAATCCATTGATGAATATAACTTGCATTACCAAAGATGACCCATAGCTTCTTCTAGGTCTCTGTGCATTTTGGACACATTTTGGTGACACTTGTCTGGAGTTTTTTGATAGAAGAAATCCTAAATATTCACTTTGAGGGAGATACAATTGGACTTTAGACTTAGAAACTTTATGGTCTCTTTCATGCAATTGTAATACCATGTGAATGCTATCCTTTTCACAAATCTCATCATCAGGGCTGATAATAGATCACCAACATATTGTTATGTAAGAGTAGAACCTTTATAGAAAATTGAAGATATCTCTTGTTGCAGGAACTGGGAGAAGAAAGTTGGGCTTTCTACATACTCTTGAGGAATTCTTGTTCAGGTATATTGAGTCCCTTTCCAGGTTAATGCAAAGAGTGTTAGGGAGGATTCACTAATTGGGATAATGAAAAAAACTGAACAGAAATCAATTACAGTGAAACATTTGGTTGTACTCAAAATGACAAAGACAGTGGTAGCTGGATTAGGAACTATTAGGACAGTGATGGGCAAACTTTTGAGCTTGGTGTATCAAAATTTGCCAAAAAGCTGAGCATAACTCGGGTGGTGTGTCACTTTGAGAAAAAACACATAATTTCACATTATTTATAGTTTAAATAACAAAAATGTATAATTATAATATTTAACTGTATTTAATAAACCAAAATAGGTAAATTAACATGGGTAGAATTGTCATCTATAGTGCATAGAGTGCATAGACACTACATTACAGCAAATGTTTTATCCTCAGCATACAGCTCCCATACTTCTCTGTATGCGGCCTCATGTGGTCGTGTGTCATCGAAAATGGCTACATATGTCAGTGCTGACATGCATGTCATAGGTTTGCCATCACCATATTAGGATGTCTAACAATGAGAGTCAATAGCATGAAGGTCTTGCACAAAATAGTATCGAGGTTTGCCATCAAGAACTGGCTTGGGTATCTTAACAGAGAGTATGGGAGTGTTGTATGTTGATTTGCATGGAATTAAAATCTCTTGATCAATTAATGCATTAATTATAGGTTCAATCTTTTCTATAGTTTCTTTAGACAGTGGATATTGTGGTTTGGAGGGAGAAGGACCACCCTTTACTTTAATAGTAACAGGCACAGCTGATTTTAAAGTCCCATATCATTAGAAGAGTTAGCCTAGACTGATTCAGGAATAGTGGATGAAATCTGCTTAGTACCAATATGATCAATGATAGGTAGTTCTGAGTTTATTAATAGAGGAAATACACAGAGAGAGTTTTCTGGAAGCTTTAGAGATAAAGACCCATCAGGTGCATTCAGTAGTGGCTCTTAATTTACACAGCAAGTCTCTTCCAGCAATGTTAATAGAGTCATGTGGAATGAACAGGAAAGAATGATTTGTGGCCAGGGGACCAACAATAACTTGCTTTGTGGGGCCAAGACATTTGTACATGGTGGTTTTCCAGTTACACTAATAATAGACTATGAACCAATGATATTAGTATATCTGGAACTGAGGTTAAAATGGACCCCTGGATCTAACAAGCAATCCTAGACTGTGTCATTTATTGTAATACAGATATAAGGTTCGGAGGTGCAAGGTTAGCTAGAGACCAGGATGACAGGTTCCAAAAAGGCATCAGGTTCAGAAAAGACAAATTCTTCTGCTTCTGGTTGTGTGTCATTCTCCCTCACACCTGTGCCTTCAAGCACTATGAGGGGAGTTGAAGTACCCTCTTGCTGGCACCAGACCAAGACTTTATCCTATCTTGAGTTAGTATAATTCCTTTTTTTCTTTATCTTTCTGTCTCTTACAATACTGTCCAACAAAATGGCCCATTTTCCTGTAGTAGTAACAATTAGAGGCTTCCCTCTGTCTGCCTTGGGAAGAATGATGGTGCTCAGGAATTTTATAAGAACAGGTTGACAGTAATATATTTTCCAAACCAGTATCTCATAATTGGCCAAAAAGATGATGACAGCTTCTAGTCATCCCTGGTTGGATATGAAATTTTTCCTTCTCCCCCTTGTCCTGAGTAACTGCCTGAAAGGTGTCTTTTTACTTCCCTTCTTTTTCAGTTTGAGATCTGGCAGTTGTAAAATTTCTCAATCTCCTCACATATATTACCTCTCATAGCACAAATAGCATTTTAAGAGTGGAGACAGAAACATACTAATTTGGGTACTAACAAAGGGAACATACAAAAAATCAGACTGGGAATAGGAGTATGACAGGAACTTTTTTTTCCTAAAGTAAATTTTGAAATCAGATTCTGTCCCTTGGAGGGAGAAGAGACTAGAAAGATTTGATTCCTCATCCCAGACAGACACAAGGTAGAAACATTGTAGGCTTCACATGTACAGAATTCTACCTGGTTATTCCCCAAGTTGCTCCCCTAATGGTTATCCAGGGAATAGTAGGAGTCATCTTTGTTTTGTTGATGTCCTGCTTTGTCCAATAGCCTCATAACAATCATGTCTGACAGGAAGATTCTTGGAAGTATTTTACAATAAAATTCTCAATATTCATATGTGATTATCATTATGAAATTCTGTCTCAAGTAGCAGAATCTTGTAGTGGATTAAAACATGATTTTTTTAAGGGTATACCTAGTATGATTTCTAACATCCAAACAAAATAGCATTGTAGCTGTCACAGATCACAGTTGCTCACTAAATTGTCAGTCTAAATGAAGGGGATTCGACCCAGGAGACAATGATACCAGGTGATATAGCAGGGCTTATTGGAAGTGTCAAGGGGGCCTGATGCCAAGAGAATTGGTGATGGAGTCCCATCTGAATGGGGAAAGGTGTAGAGTCTTGTAGGATTGGGGGACAAAAGGGATGCATGGAGTGAGGCAACATAAATCGATTTCATTGGTTGTTTTCTGGGATGTGTGTGGGGGAATGTGGTTCTCAGGAATGGAAAGTCCCAATGTTCAGCCATGCAGGATGAGGTTAGGTACACATTATGCATTCACCTCAGGTCTGATAGGCTGAGGAATGGAAAGTCCTGATGTTCTGCCATGCAGGACAGGCATTGCTGGAACTTTCTGTTCCACAGTTTGGAGGGGTTTTTTGTCCTAAGGTCTGTCACAAACTTCATCTTTTTTGTCAGCATGTAACAAAATAGGTAGTAGCAAAGGTCCCTCCATAAGGGAAACAGGAACCACAGGTTTCAACACAGGGTAGCTATAGCAGTTTGTATGTAGCAAGTGGTCAGATGAAAACGTGAAGTAAAAACAATCTTTAATCAGTTAGTGGAAAGAAATGAAAAACCTAAAGATATCCCAGTTCGCTCAAGAATCACAGAATTCTAAAAGGAGGGGCTGGAAGGAATACAGGAGCCCCTAGTTCATCTGTTTGAATAAGTTTCAAGGAGACTCAGAAAAGGGGTAAGGCAGCAATTATTAATTTCTTAATTTAAAATAGACTCAACATTAGGTTTTTGAAGTTCAAGGTCCGTCTATACTACCAGGTTTTTTAACTCATGGTACAAGTTCTAACCTATGAAGAAACTATTAGCTTTTAAATTAATTAATTAATATATTAAATATATTCATGTGATCAGATTCATATATAGTTTCCTTTATTAAAAGAGTGCTAAAATGTATGTTTGATATAAAAAGAGTAATAGGAGCATGATGGAGCTATGTTCAGGCTTATAGCAATAGTTAAGGGGGATTTGAAACATTACAGTATGCAATATAATTCAAAAGTCTATTAAGCCCAAAGACAATTAGCAGGAAAACTTCTAAATTACATTAGATGACAAAAATAAAAGTGAAATATGAGAATTTAAACAAAAGTTTTAACATAGTGGCAAATATATAAAAATCTTCAGAATAGGGTTTCACAGACAATAGCAAGTGTACAATTATTATTTTCTGAACTGAAAGGTAACAAGAGGATCATGAGTTTTCAGAGCAAAAATTTCCATGAAAAAGATTTAGTTTTTGGACAGTATCTTGAAATAGGAGAGTGATTTCAGCCTAAATTTCTTATTACATTTTTTTGAAATTTAACTCTGACAAGATTTTAACAAAGGATCATTTTAAAGGGTATCACTATGAAAATTCTCTGAAACCTTAATTCACTTTTTCCAAGATTCAAATCACTAATGATGTTTAACAATAATAAAACCATTTGAGTACTGTAGTTAGAACTATGTTGATTGATTTTGCATTTCAATTAACCTTTCATCATTAACTTGTCATGATTTACTTGATTTATGAAATCTGAGGTCATTAGAGAACATGAGATGATTGAATCTTATATAACATTAACAGGACATCAGATAAAATTTGTTCTATGGTCAACCAGGTAGATTTTGGGATTATTATTAGATATTTATTATCTAATTATATTAGATTATTATTACTTTTCGCCAGAGTTCACAGGATCAAGTAGTATCTGAAACCCTGTAAAATCTTATGGAGAGACATTTTGCAAATTTTGATTTCTGATTTCCATATTAAGAACATGAAAGCTTCCTAGTTTCAAATTCCAAACATTAAAAAAGCACAATTTAGAACTGAGATTTAATACTATCAAAGCAACTTATTTCTTTTAATTTAGAATTAACTTTTTTAACATATAACATTTAGAAATTTCCAAGGGAGAAATTAAAAATATTTCTGTCATATATTTCTGCCATAGTTCATGATTATTTTATTAAAAATTTTTTAAACCTTTACTTTCATCTTAGAATCCATACTGTATATTTGTTCTAAGGCAAAAGAATGGTAAGGGCTAGACAATGAGGGTTGTGACTTGCCTAGGATCACACATTCAGGAAGTGTCTGAATCCAGATTTGAACCCAGGAACTCCCATCTCTGAGCTAGCTTTCAATCCACTGAGCTACCTAAATTCTACCGCCCCCCTCCGCCCCCCTTAATATGTCTTTTATCTCAGTCCCATTTCAATGTGTTCAGGCTTGATGATGATGAGAGGGAAAAATGACACTCAGATATTTATATACATATATATGTATATTTTAACAATAGTAAAGCTTTTATTATTCAGAATTTCCTCACCTCCAAGGGATCAGACTGAGAGTAGAGGCAACTGGAAAGCATCTGCTAATATGAATTGAAACATAATACAAATAAACAGACTGGAAAAGGAAATTCTAAATTCCAAGTCTATAACTCTGATGTTTTTCCTAAGGAAGGCTAATCTTTTTTTTTTTAATTTAATTTTTTTTAAACATTTGTTAATATTCGTTTTTAACATAGTTACATGATTCATGCTCCTACTTTCCCCTTCACCCCCCGCACTTCCCCCACCCATGGCCGATGCACATTTCCACTGGTTTTGTCATGTGTCCTTGTTCAAGACCTATTTCCAAATTGTTGGTAGTTGCATTGGTGTGGTAGTTTCGAGTCCACACCCTCAATCATGTCCACCCTGACCCATGCGTTCAAGCAGTTGTTTTTCTTATATGTTTCCTCTCCTGCAGTCCTTCCTCTGAATGTGGGTAGCGTTCTTTACCTTAAATCCCTCAGAGCTGTCCTGTGTCATTGTATTGCTGCTAGTACAGAAGTCCATTACATTCGATTTTACCACAGTATATCGGTCTCTGTGTACAATGTTCTTCTGGCTCTGCTCCTTTCACTCTGCATCACTTCCTGGAGGTCTTTCCAGTTCACCTGGAATTCCTCCAGTTTATTATTCCTTTTAGCACAATAGTATTCCATCACCCGCATATACCACAGTTTGTTCAGCCATTCCCCAATTGAAGGACATGCCCTCCTTTTCCAGTTTTTTGCCACCACAAAAAGCGCAGCTATAAATATTTTCGTACAAGTCTGTTTATCTATGATCTCTTTGGGGTACAAACCCAACAATGGTATGGCTGGATCAAAGGGCAGGCAAGGAAGGCTAATCTTTTGAAGAAATTATTAGTATCCGAGTATAAAATTCTTAAGAGCATTCCTCACAGAATCTATTATTTAACTATATCCAATAACTAATCAGCTAGCTTCTTTAAAAACTTTGTTCATATTATCATTTATTGAGTCTTTGTCATTGCCAGGCTGAACAGGGAGTCTAACCTGTGCCTATAATTGCAGCAGTTTCCTGAGTGGACTATCAGGTGGAATAAAGCTAAACTCACTTTCATTTTTTTTCCTAGCTAATTTACAGCTTGTGTAACTAGCCTAAGAATTTTTTTTCATATATATATATATATATACATACATACACAGAACAGGGAAAGAGCAAGTTCAGGAACTATAGATACAGGTGTCTGTGAGTTTGGATATGATCCACATGAATCTAACTGACCTTATATGAGTGTATATAACCAATGTAGAATGCTTTTGGTGATCAAATGAATATGTTTAAAAGCGTCTCTTAAAGTAACACAATTCATAACAAATCAAAGACTAAAAAAAGTGGAAGAGTGACAAAATTGAAATAAAAAGAGACCACAAATGAAATTATTCCTTCCTGCTAAACAAAGGGATCTCTGTCAGAGTAAAATTTGCTCTCAACCTTTCACTCAAATAAAAAAAAGAAGGATCCTGGGGTCTTTGTTGCTATCTCATAGATGAGAGTACCATTCCTTAAGGGAAAACCATCCTCTATTATGAGGGATTTAAAAAAAACCAAGTACTCATCCAAATAATCTTCCTCAGAATGAGGGGAACCTCTTATGTCAAATTGTTCAGTGTTACTCCAAGTGTTTTTCCTTAGAAAGAGGGAGCTCTTGACAAGAATACTTGTGTGCACATCAAAATACCAAAAATTCTCCTAGATTTTAGCAAAAAAGAAAATTCAGCAAACTGTAAAAAAACAAATAGACTTTTCTTTCTTTCTTTTTTGTTTTAAACCCTTAACTTCTGTGTATTGGCTCCTTGGTGGAAGAGTGGTAAGGGTGGGCAAGGGGGGTCAAGTGACTTGCTCAGGGTCACACAACTGGGAAGTGTCTGAGGCTGGATTTGAACCTAGGACCTCCTGTCTCTAGGCCCACAAATAGACTTAAAACCAAGACAAACATGAAACAGACCACATAGAGGTAAAGAAAGAAGAACAGGATCCTCCTAAAGGTGGAGACTTACCTAAACTCAGAAGGGGAAGAGATTGAAGCAGAAGAGGAGTCTGGAACTGGAGGGTATTCCTGGAGGCTCATCTGAGGGTCCCATGTCTGGAATCCAGGTCTTGGTCCCAAACTGTGCCATCTATAAAAATAAGATGGTGGGAGACTCTTCTGAGTAAAGAGCTGGCTTTATTGTGACAGAGAAATCATAGGGCCAGAGGTCTGCAGGTTTCCTCCCAATCCAAAACCTGAAAAGAACATCTTGAAAAGAACACACACTTTTATAGTTTCAGTCTCTAGACCTGCTAGACCTGAGGACCTACTAGGCTTGCAGTCCCCCTTGACCCTTGGGTGATCTTCCTTTTATTTATTTATTTTTTTTGGGTAGCTTTCTGCATGAGCTAGCTTATTTAGAGTACATTGCAGAATGGATTGACACACTTATGATTAATGTAGTAACTTACTTATAATTAATATGATAACGCATTTATAATTACTCTAACAATACATATATATAACTCAGGTATTATCCTGGGACTATATTTTTAATCTGGTTACATACACAGATTTTTGCCTGGGACTAAATTCTTACTATAAATCACGCTGTTGCTTTTTTTAAATTCTAAAAATCACACTAAGCATTAATTAAGCTATTAATTATTGATTTTCTGCTTGCATAGCACAGCAGTATTTCATTACAATAATATACAACAACTTGTTCAGCCATTCCCCAATTGATGGACATTCCTTCAGTTTCTATCATTTTATTTAATAAAATTATTCATTGTTTCTATGACTTGTTCTTTAATAAATTCATTCTTTAAGATTAAATTAGTCTCCAATTAATTTTTATTCTATGGTCTCTTATTAAATATAATTTTTAATGCAGTATGATCTTAAAAGGATGTATTTGATATTTCTGCCTTTCTGCCTTTAATTATAACATTTTTGCACTTAATATGGTCAGTTTTTTTTTTTAACCCTTGTACTTCGGTGTATTGTCTCATATGTGGAAGATTGGTAAGGGTGGGCAATGGGGGTCAAGTGACTTGCCCAGGGTCACACAGCTGGGAAGTGGCTGAGGCCGGGTTTGAACCTAGGACCTCCTGTCTCTAGGCCTGACTCTCACTCCACTGAGCTACCCAGCTGCCCCAATATGGTCAGTTTTTGCAAAAATACCATGTGCCACTGAGAAAAAGGTATATACCTTTCTATCCCTGTTCATTTCTCCCCAGATATCTATCACATTTAATTTATCTAAGATTTTATTTATCTTCTTAACTTCTAATTTATTTATTTATTTGGTTAGATTTATTTATTTTTGAGAGAAGGTTTAAATTCCCCACTATTATTTTGTTATTTGTTTCCACCTCTAACTCCTTTAGGTTGTCCTTTAAAAATCTGGATGCTATAACATTTGTTGCAAATATGTTTAGTATTGATAATGCTTCATTGTTTATGGTATATTTTATCATAATGTAGTGTCCCTGTTTATCTTTTTTAAGTAAATCTACTTCAGCTTTAGCCTTGTCTGGGATCATTATTGCTACCCTTGCTTTTTTTTTTTTGTTAGCTGAAGAATAATATATTCTACTCCATCCATCTATTTTCACTCTTTGTATGTCTCTTATTTTTAAATGTGTTTCTTGTAAATGACATGTAGTTTTGGTTTTTAATCCATTTTGCTATCTCCATTTTATGAGTGAATTCATCCTATTTACATTCAAAGTTATAATTATAGGTTGTGTATTTCTCTTCATTCTATTTTTCTTCACTGTTTTTCCTTCTTTGTGTCTCTTTTTAACTTATTCATCCTCAGAAATCTAATTTTCTCCTAACCACTACTTCTTTAATTGCCACCCCTTCTTCAGTTCCACTTTGATTTTCCTTCCTTGACCTTCTAAGGTTTCCCTCCCTTTTCTCCTCCCCTTACTCTCCTAGTTATTAATGTTTCACATTCTATGAGTTCCTCCCTTATCCACCTCTTACCTTCTTATTTGTGAATATAAATGATCTTTATAATTCCTTCTCATCTTATCCACTTGCCCTCTTTTTTCTTAATTGATTTGCCCTTTAAGATTCCCTCATTTATTCTTTATTTTCACCTTCTTCTCCTTATAAGTTAAGAAGAAATTTACCTTTCTATATGCATATATTATGGTTCTTCTTATTTTGTTCTGCATCAGTTCATGTAGGTCATTCCAATTCTTATAGAAATCCATTGATTTATCATTCCTTATAGCACAATAGAACTCCATCACCATCATATACCACAGTTTGTTCAGCCATTCCCCAATTGAGGGACATCCTCTCATTTTCCAATTTTTTGCTACCACAGAAAGTGTAGCTATAAATTTTTTTACAAACAGATCCTTTCCCATTTAAAAAAAAATCTTTTTGGGATACAAATCTAGTGGTGGCATTCTGGCATCAAATCTTGCAAGGATTTAGCCAGGGCAAGAGGGACCATCTTCTTTGGCACCTAGGTGGTACAATGGATAGAATGTTGGTTGTCAGAAAGACCTGAGTTTAAATCTAGATGACATTTATGTGATGTTGGGCAAGTCACTTAATCTGTTTGCCTCAGTTTCTTCAACTGTATAACAGGAATAATAACAGCAGCTACCAAACCTCTCTGCTTATAATTCCACATTAACACATGATGACTTATTCTTGCTTGGTCAGCACTTTCCTCAGGTTTAGATATTGGAAAGGAACACTTAACACTTTCCCATGTTGTCTTTAAATCTCTATGCTTCCTTTCTTGGAAGCTGGTCTACCTTTTTAAACTAGAAATTGTTTCTTGTCTTTAAGGAAGTAAGAATGAATGTAGGAGGCCTTCCAGTTGAGAGAGATAAGAATTGTAATCTGAAGTATACTTAGGGTGGTTTGCATTTCAGTAGGGAGATAAGGCGCAGAGATAAGTATAACCCATAATGTAACATGATAAATGTATTTAATCTAAGGGATATGGCAATAACTGATGTGGAAATTAGAGAAGGCTTCACAGTGACATTTGAATTGGATTTCTATAGGATATTTAAGAATTCAGTGGATGAAGACCATTCTAGACAAAGAGTCAGGAAAGTGGAGGAAATGTGTGTTATTTAGAGAATACTCCTGATATGTTGATCTAAAAAGGACAAGAGTAACATGAAACCACAAGGGAAGGATAAGGTAGCATCAGATTGTGGAGGGCTATGAATGCCGTGCAAAGTAATTTTAATTTTATTTGACAGGAAATATAGTAGTTGCTGATTGTTTTTTTCCTGTAGCAGAGCCTCTACTTGAGATCTATGCACAAGAAATGCTACTTTCACAGCAGAAAGAAGGATAGGTTAGGAAAAAGTGGAGGTGGAGAGGAGGTCCTTGCAATAGACCAGATAGATGGTATAAAAAGCCCATTCTATGGTGGTGATAGTAAAAGTAGAGAGAATGGAATGGTTGTAAGAAATATCATGGAGGACAGATTTACACAACACATTGACTTGCACATAAACCTGAGAGATGGAAAGGAAAATGTGAAAGTAAAGCCAAATTTTAAAAGATCTAAGGATGAGTGATTAGTGCTGCCACTGACAGAAATATTACAACTCAAAAGTAAGAAAAGGTTTGAGGGAGAAAGATTAATCTTGGTTTTAGATACATTAATTTTGAGGTGTTGGTGGTATTATAGGTATGTTTTGTTTTTTTTTTAAACCCTTACCTTCCATCTTAGAATCAATACTGCATGTTACTTATATAATCTTTAAATTAATATTTAATACTTCAAGTATTATTTTTATAAAGTTTATTATCTGACAAAATAGAACCACATGACTAAATTTTTCTACCTGCTCAAAAATCCCCACTGTACCAAAGCCACAACAGGAAGGAAAGCTAGCGAGCGATGGAACTATACCCAATTTATATCCTGTCTACATCAGCACGTAAGGACAGGGAGTGAGTAGGGTGCTGGGAATTGTAGTTCTGCTGGGGATCGTAGTTTTTAGGGTAACAGATTCTAATTACACTCTTCTAAGGCAGAAGGGCAGGAAGGGCTAGGCAATGCGAACTAAGTGACTTGCCCAGGGTCACACAGCAGGGAAATGTCTGTATAGGTATGTTTTAAAGTAGGTTGCAGAATCAGATCTAAAAAAGGCAGGGAGAATATTAGAACATAGTTGTCCTCTGAAAATGAGGGGGCTAGATTAGATGACCTCTGAGATTCCTTTCAACTCTAAATCAATGATTTTATGTTCCTATGAAATAGAGATTCAAGAATCATTTGCACTAGCATTGTATTTGAAGTTGTGGGAATAGATTAAATTGTCTAGAGAGGGTTATACAGAGAAAAAGGAAAAAAGGTCAAGGATGGATTCTTAGTTTCTAAACTTTAATATCCTCCTTTCAGTCTCCTCTGGAGTTTCTATAGAAGAAATCTATATTTCTTGGTTTTGGCGAGGTAATATGGAAATAAATATGTAGCAGAGATTAGAATGGAGTATACCCCACAGAACATGCTTAGAGACGGTCTTGAAAGGGCTCTGCCATGGAGAGTCTGATAAGCTCTATATGTAACTTCTGACATCCTATGTGACTCAGCTCTGTAGGGCTTGGCACTTTGGGGTGTTGCAGCAAATCTTGGGGTCCTTTGGTCTCCTCAATCTTCCCTCCAAAAGGAGTATCATACTATATTTATACCATACTGTATTTGAAAAGAACATTACCCTACCCAAACCTATCAATATTTTACAGAATTATAACATGAGGTTCAAGGTTTTGTTTTTATTTACACAGGTTCTATACCCAGGCCACCAAGCCAGAAGCAGCAGACAGATATAGCAAAGGACCCTCAGGCTGCTATAAGGAGCATGCTATAGGGAGGCTTTCTCAGAGAGAAACAGGAATCTTATTCAGAGGAGTGTTAAAGAATAACTGCTCTCTGGATCCCTCTTTTTCTTCTTTTTGGAACATTTAGCATATATCCCTCTCTGGAATTTCCTATGAAGAATGGTAAGCAAATAATAATAATAATACAAAAGAAAGGGGGCACCTAGGTAGCTCAATGGATTGAGAGCCAGGCCTAGAGACAGGAGGTCCTAGGTTCAAATCTGGTCTCAGACATTTCCTTGCTGTGTGACCCTGGGCAAGTCACTTAACCCCCATTGCCTAGCCCTTGCCACTCTTCTGCCTTGGAACCAATGCATAGTATTAATTCCAAGATGGAAGGTAAGGGTTAAAAAAAAAAAGAATGGTAAGCACTCTCTCTGACCTTCACAGAAATTGTGAGCTGTTTACACATAACATTCAGACTCATGTGTTCCTAAGTAAGCTGGCGTGGAGATCTGAGGCCCTGATAGTCTTTTCTGCTATGGGTTTCTTTCCCTGAAACAGAGGTGACCAGTGATCTGGAGATGGAAATTTTCAACTCTGAAAGTGACCCGGTGAGTTTGAAAGGTTGAGAGTTTCTAGATCCCTCTTCCTGCTAGATGTACTTTAGGAAATGCAGTCTGCCTCCATGACAATACTTTGTGGGGCAGAAGATGATCATCAGAAGGATGAGCCCGACCTCTGGTTTGGCTTGCTGGAAGATAATAGCCTTGAGGGAGAAGGTTAAAGGTAAATGCCCATTTAGCAGCTTTGAGAATTGCTCCACATTATGAGGTTTTAAGCATCAATCTTCCACAGATATATAATTATAATATATAGAATATAATAAGTTATCATTTGCTACTACACTTCAAAATCTTTGCTAAGGAATTCTTATGAGTCACTTGTGTTAAGCGTTTCTTTTGTGTAGAGAAAATAGCTGTCCTCTTCTTGATCTACATTGTCCATTTAGTACCTTTCTAATTACTTGCTAAGCATGAGCCAAATCTAAATTTTAAGTAATTTTTTTCTGAGGCTCTGCAGTGTTAAAAACCCAGAGAACTGCCCCCTCCGCCACAAGTGTCTGACTCCTCTGATTCAGAGGTCAGTCTCTCCTAGGACTGAAATCAGTCTTTGTCAGTCAGCTAAGCCAGCCACTGTGCTAAGTGCTTTGTGGGTCCAGAGGAAGGCCTCTTGGTGAGAAAGGGAGACGAGGAGAGATCTAGTCCCAGGCGTCAGGTGTGTGAATTTGGGATGAAGACAATGTTAAAAACAATGCACCGGGGCAGCTGGGTAGCTCAGTGGATTGAGAGCCAGGCCTAGAGATGGGAGGTCCTAGGTTCAAATCCGGCCTCAGACACTTCCTGGCTGTGTGACCCTGGGCAAGTCACTTGACCCCCATTGCCTACCCTTACCACTCTTCCACCTATAAGTCAATACACAGAAGTTAAGGGTTTAAAACAAACAAAAAAAAAATTAAAAAAAATGCACCTCTGACCATTTGTTGGGGATGGAAAATTTCAAATGGAGAAATGTGTAACCCTGGCTGACCCTGGCATGGCTAATTCTTCTAAATAGAATCATGTTTGAGGGGCCTTTGGACCATGTCCAGATTGCCTACCATGAAGGCCTCTATTTCCCCCACCATCCAGGTGGGTAGCTTCCTTTGATTCTCTGTCTGCATCTCTAGAACTGGTGAGACTGATCTATTTATTCTTTTTGTGCTGCATCTGGAGGGTAAAGATCACAGTTCATCAAAGAGATGACACCAGGAACTGAATTGGTCAGAGGGCAATGCCTTTCCTTGAGCCCCTTCTTTTACCCAAGTTCAGAGGAATGGGCCCAAAGAGTGGTAGCGGTGATGCTTGTTTCTGTTCTGTGTTATTTGTCCTCTTCATTTTCAGATGCCCAGAGTAATCCCCATCAGACTAGGAGTTTGAGATGAGGTGGTATAGCCAGCCAGCTTAGTAGAGAAGACTGGCAAAACTGGAATACCTTAGACTTGAGACCAAGGTAGGTTTTGTAAGAATTAAATTTTAGTTATTATAGTTATATCTTTAAAATATGTGGCCGCCAGGAATCAACAATTCAGGTTGATTCCGTAATTAAATCAGACCCAAGTCAGCATCGGGTTGAGGAGTTTATTTACAATCAGGAAGGTAAGTAGGGATAAAGAGAAGAGGGAGGTTAGAAGTCTAAATAAATGAAGCTGTAAGCCACAGGGCCCAACAGCCGGATAGGCAGAGTTTAGAATTGGCCCAGCTAGGCCAAGGAAGCCAGCCTAACTTACCCACGTGACAATACAGAGTATCAGCTGTCTGTGGTCTCAGGAGATGCTTCTTCTTCCAGTTCCAGACGGCAACTGCCCCCACAGGAAGTTCACTCACTTACTTAAAGAGATCCTGTCTTTCATCACTTCCTGTGGTCCACCTCTAATTCAAATGGACAAATGGCAGTTTCTACATATTCTTGATTTGTTACTTATTGTCACGTGTGGGTAACTCGTCTCCCCTCCCCACTAAGGGAGGTGGGAGTGACATCATTAGCACGCCTGGGTTGGGTAGATTTTTGACTATTAATGGGATCTGGCTAATTCTATTTACACAGTTTTGGATCTAGAACAGGGACTGTGCTCAATGGGAACTGAACTAAGATGTGAATCCAATTCCTTTCCCCTCCTCAGTGACTGGGGTGGTCCAAGGATATGAGGCAGCAGGATCTAAGAGTATTTGTATATCTGTGATTATAACTTTGGAAATAAATATTTGTGTTAAAAAAGAAGTCTCTCTTGAGTGAATTGTTTCCCATTTCAGACCAACTTTATACTTCTAAAATTATCTGACTTGCACTTGTATCAAATTACCAGACCACACCAAAAGCATACATTCAAAAATGAAAACATTTTTCAGTAGCAAAAAAAAAATCATTAACTCAATAAGCAGTTATTAGATACCTGTTATATGTGTCAAGTACTGTGCTAGATGCTAAGTGTACAATGACTAAAGAGAAAGTCCCTGCCCTCCATATGCTTATATTCTAGTAGGGGAAAACAGTACATTTTTAATTAAGTACAAAATAGATGAAAGGAAATTTTTGATGGAGGATCCTCCAGCAACTACAGGGATTAGGAAAGACCCTCATGAAGGAGGGAGTGCTTAAGCATCATCTTGAAGAAAACATGGTATTCAGAAAGACAGAGAAAGGGAAGGAATGGAAGACAGCCTATAGAAAAGCTTGGAGATGGGAGATGTAGTGTCATGTGGCTGGACCATAAACGCTGTAAAATGGGGATGGGTGGGTGGGGATGTGTGGGATTTATCATTAGGTTAAAAACAGGAAATTGGGACAAGTTCCTGAAGAGCTTTGATTGGAACAGACTAGACTCATACGTGCACATACTTGAAAGGATTTGATTCACTTCTCCAGGTAAATAGTGGGAGAAACCTTGGAAACAGTAGCCTTGAGAAAACCTATCCTCCAGCTGAAGAAATTCTCTTTTGCTGGTGGCAGAAGTGATGGAAGAAGATTCTCTTCCTGTTATTGTCTTGCTGGCAGCCTTTCTTGGGAGTCTCTCTTACTCTCTGGTCAGAGTTCTGGCACTGAGTCCTTTGGGTGGTGTGTGTGTGTGTGTATGTATGTGTGTGTGTGTGTGTGTGTGTGTGTGTGTGTGTGTGTGTGTGAAGTGTGGAAGATGTAGTCAAATGAACATATCCCTATTATATTTGTATGATAAAAAATGTTCTACCCACAATGGGGCTTGCTAGTCCTCTTTTTCATGCAGATATCAACAGTTCTATTAAAGTATAAACAGGTATCTCCTTCATTTTCTAGTAACCGAAGTACAAGGGTTAAAAAAAAAAAAAGTTCTTCTTGGAACGAAGTCTAGGTCTGCCTCTTTGTAAATCCCATCCATTGCTCTTATTCTGTACTTAAAAAAAGGAAACCATTACTTAAAAAAAAAGTTTATTTAATTAATTTAGAATATTATTCCATAGTTACATAAATGATGTTTTTTTCTTCCCTTCCCCCCCCCCCCTCCTGTAGTCAATGAGTAATTCCACTGGAAACCCTTACTTTCTATCTTAGAATCATCTCACTGCCCCTTATTCTATACTTTGACAATAAGCAGAATAAATCTAATTTCTTTTCCATATGACAAACTTCAAATAACTAAAGACATTTATTGTTATTTTCTCGAGGCTAAAGCATCTCCAGTTCTTTCAGCATTTTCTCATATAGCGTGGTCTTGAAGTTCTTCACTATTCTGATCACTTTCCTTGGAATGTTCTTCATATTATTAAAATGTATTAAAATATTTGGGATCTAAGTTTCTAGGCAAATTGACTTTAATATGACAGCAAGCAAAATCATACAAATCAGTGGTCTGCAGACACACTCAGTATAGTCTGAGACCCTAAGCATCAAATGTAACAAATTTTTAAAAAAGAGGAATTTATAGATTTGTTTACTGCCCCTAATAACAGGGGTCCTGTGTTTAGGGCTAACAACTCATGTGCTGTTCCTTTTTGAGAGAGATCAAGGAGAGGGCTCAGGAGGATGATGGTCTATGGGAAATTTGCCAGTTATCTGTGGTTATCTTCATCTCTCCAGTTTTTTTCATAGTCATCTCAAAAGCAAGTCTCTGTATTGGTTAAGTCAATTATAAAAGCAGGAAGAGGGGGGCAGCTGGGTAGCTCAGTGGAGTGAGAGCCAGGCCTAGAGAGAGGAGGTCCTAGGTTCAAACCCGGCCTCAGCCACTTCCCAGCTGTGTGACCCTGGGCAAGTCACTTGACCCTCATTGCCCACCCTTACCACTCTTCCACCTATGAGACAATACACCGAAGTACAAGGGTTAAAAAAAAAAAAAATAAAATAAAAGCAGGAAGAGGACTTACTTCTATAGGTCTATATGATTATGGGAACCTATATGATTATAAATGATTACCTGACTATTGCTACAGATTATATGTTACAAATATCATAATTATTCAATCAACAACTAGAACTATCTCTTACTATTAAATAAAGTTAACAACTTAATACAAGTCTTACTAATAATGATAACGAGAATACCAAATTTATAATCACCTTATTAATTGTGGTGCTTAGGACTAAATACAATACTCCAGATATGGAATTAATCTGGTCAGAGTAGAACAGGATTTTCACTTTCTGCATGCTAGAAGTGATGTGTCTTATTGGCAACTAATGCAGTGAATAGAAGGATCTGTAGTCAGGAAAACCTGAATTCAAATGAAGATTGAGTTCAGATGTGATCCTGGAGAAGCCATTTTACTTTTGTCTACCTGTATAATGGTGATGATAATAATAACGCCTACATCTCAGGGTTGTTGTGAGGATAAAATGAGATAGTATTTGTAAAGGACTTCGTAAACCTTAAAGCACTACTTGAATGATAGCTATCGTTATTTTAATATGACATTAGCTTTTTTGGCTGCCAAATCACATTGTGGACACATAATAAGTTTGTAGTTCATTATAACCTTCAGATTTTTTCCCCCAGATGAATGGTGGCCTAACCATGCCTCTTCTATCTCATGAAGGTAATTTTTTGAACTAAAGTATAAGGTTACATTTTGTGTTGTTAAATTTGATCTTAGCAAATTAAGTTGAACATTATTAAATTTTTAGGCTGCTAAGATGTCTTTGGGTTCTGCTTCTTTCAATCAACATGCTATCAATTCCTCCAATTTCTGAGTCATCTTGCAAATTTGATACAAGAAGTAATCCTAGGTAGGAAGTGTGACCAGATGTAATCACTTCAATTTAACAAGGCCAAAGGATTAATAAGAATGATTTTGTTAAATCAATATGTACTTATCATACCTTATCTTTATATACCAGGAACTGTGCTAGATTGGGAAATATAAGGCAAAGGCTTTAAGAATAAAAGGAAGGAGACTTTTTGTTCTAGCTTTGAAGATATGTTCCGATACATAGTCTGATCATCTCCATTGACATCTATTTTGATTTTTTATTACTTCTCTTTGACCATTTATTATTATTATTCTAAGTTCATTTATTTATTTTTTCATTTTAGAATATTTTTCCATGGTTACAAGATTCATGTTTTTTCCCTCCCTTCTTCATTCCCCTCTTCTGTAGTCAATGAGCAATTCCACTGGGTTTTACATGATCCAGACCTATTTCCATATTATTAATATTTGCACTAGGGTGATCCTGTAGAGTCTACATCCCCAATCATATCCCCATTGAACCATGTGATCAAGCAACTGTTTTTCTTCTGTGTTTCTACTCCCACAGTTCTTTCTCTGGATATTGTAATAAGGAAGAGAGGGGTATAGTAAAAGATGATGGTTTGCAGAGGACAGATGCATGAGGAAGTATTGGTCTGTGACAGAATAAATAGGGACTCAAGGGAAAGGTCCCAAGTCCAGATGGCCTCAGACCTCAGATTACTGACAGCTGCAGAAAGCTGGATGCAGGTTCAGGCTAGCTTCAGGTACAAAGATCTTTTTCCAAGGGAAACACAGGTCTCAGTAGCAAGTCCAGGTACCAGGAACTCCAACATGCATTTGGCAGCAACTCCTTCCAGGTGCTTGCAGTCAACAAACCCCCAGAGAGAGAGAGACTAATAGCTGCTGAGTTCCAGCTCAACCTTTCTCTTCAACATTCCAGAATCTTTTCCCATGCATCTGTCCTTTGCAAACCATCATATCTTACTATAACTCTCTCTTCCTTATAACAATATGGATAGGGTCCTTTGTCATAAGTCCCTCAGAATTGTCCTGGATCACTGCATTGCTGCTAGTAGCCCATTATATTTGATTGTGCCACAGTGTATCAGTCTCTGTCTCCTTTCACTCTGCATCAAGTCCTGGAGGTCATTTCAGTTCACATGGAATTCCTCCAGTTCATTATTCCTTTTAGCATGAAGGTGTCTAGGCATATATTAATCTTGATAATATTTTAGGGGTGCTCAAAAAGCTGACTCATGATATTTCTTATGATTGGTTTTTGTAACCTTGAGTTAAATTGAACCTTAACCTTGTCAGATTCCTAGCCCTTCCCTGAGGCTACACTCTGGAAGACTGGCCAGTTATCTCAGTCTTCTTGTTTTGCCAATAACAATTAACATATGAGTCAAATAAGCTTAGATGCCTTAGGCCATATGAACTTCTGATCTGAGCATTAGCTATACCTATTGTCTTAGGATCAGGCAGTTTGTATCTTGTGATGATTACCTCATAATGTTAATGAATCAGACCACTTGTTTGATTATCATTCTCCCTTCCCCCTATACTGTTGTTACCCCAATAAAAACATCAGTATGCCAGTCTAAGAGCAAGCTCTTCACCACCAGAGCTCTATTCCAGTAAATCTCTATTCCACCAGAGCTAACTTGCTGTCTGACTACTTCATGTCGGAACTTTCTTTGTCTTTGTGTCTTTCTCCTCGCCTTATGCTTTTCTTCCCTTAGACTTTAACCTGTCACCCATTTTTTTCTCAGTTCCTGGTCCCCCTTTCTACCCACCAGGAACTTTCATTAAGGTGCTGGACAGCTTCATAGCTCAAAAGTATTCCAATAGATACCAAAATTTGATCAGCCATTCCCCGATTGAAAGGCATCCCCTCACTTTGCAATTTTTGGCCACCACAAAGAGTATGGCTATGAATATTTTTGTACAAGTCTTTTTCCTTATGATTTCTTTGGGTTATAAATCCAGAAGTGGTATGACTGGATCAAAGGGCAGGCAGTCATTTAAAGCCCTTTGGGCATAGCTCCAAGTTGCCTTCCAGAATGGTTGGATCAATTCACAACTACACCCAGCAATGCATTAGGGTCCCAATTTTGCCACATCCCCTCCAACATTTATTACTTTCCTTTGCTGTCATAGTAGCCAATCTGCTAGCTCTGAGGTGGTACCTCAGAGTTGTTTTGATTTATATTTCTCTAATTGTAAGAGATTTAGAACACTTTTTCATGATTTCTTTATTTGAACGTTGCCTATTCGTGTCCCTTGTCCATTTATCAGTTGGGGAATGGTTTGATTTTTTTTGTACAATTGACTTAGCTCCTTATAAATTTGAGTAATTAGATCTTTGTCAGAAGTTTTCGTTATAAAGATTTTTTCCCAATTTGTTGCTTCCCTTCTAATTTTGGTTGCATTGTTATTATTTTATTTGTACAAAACCTTTTTAATTTAATGTAATCAAAATTATTCATTTTACATTTTGTAATATTTTCTATCTCTTGCTTGTTCTTAAAATCTTTCCTTTCCCATTGATCTGACAGGTTACTATTCTATGTTCACCAAATTTACTTATAGTTTCCTTCTTTATATTTAAGTAATTCACCCATTCTGAATTTAACTTGGTATAGGGTGTGAGATGTTGATCTAAACCTAATCTTTTTCATACTGTTTTCTAATTTTCCCAGCAGTTTTTGTCAAATAGTGGGTTTTTGTACCAAAATCTTGGATCTTTGGGTTTTTCATACAACTATCTAGCTGAGGGAATTTACCCCAAGTCTATTCCACTGATCCTCCCTTCTGTCTCTTAGCCAGTAACATATTGTTTTGATGACCATTGCTTTATAGTACAGTTTAAGATCTGGTATGGCTAGGTCCCCCTCCTTCACATTTTTTTTCATTATTTCCCTTGATATTCATGATCTTTTGTTCTTCCAAATGAACTTTGTTATAGTTTTTTCTAATTCAGTAAAAAAAGTTTCTGGGTAATTTGATAGGTATAACACTGCATAAGTAAATTACTTTTTGTAGGATTGTCATTTTTATTTTCTTAGCTAGACCTGGCCATGATCAATTAATGTTTTTCCAATTGTTTAGATTTAGTTTTAATTGTGTGGAAAGAGTTTTGTAGTTTGCTTATATAATTCCTCTGTTTGTCTTGGCAAATAGATTCCTAAATATTTTATATTGTCTAGGGTGATTTTAAATGGAATTTCTCATTCTAACTCTTGCTGCTGTGAGGTGTTGGAAATATATAGAAATGCTGATGATTTATGTGGGTTTGTTTTGTATCCTGAAACTTTGCTAAAGCTGTTGATTATCTCCACTAGTTTCTTAGCTGATTTCTCTAGTATTCTTTAAGTAGACCATCATATCATCTGCAAAGAGTGATAGTTTAGTCTCCTCATTGCCTATTTTAATACTTTCAATTTATTTTTCTTCTCTGATTGCTACTGATAGTGTTTCTAGTACAATGTTAAACAATAGAGGTGATAATGGGTATCCTTGTTTCACTGCTGATCTAATTCATCTCCATTGCAGATGATGCTTGCTGATGGTTTTAAGTATATACTGTTTTATTATTTTTAGGAAAGGCCCTTCTATTCCTATACTTTCTAGTGCTTTCAATATGAACAAGTGTATTTTGTCAAAGGCTTTTTCTGCATCTATTGAGATAATCATGTCATTTCTGTTGGTTTGGTTGTTGATAGGATCAATTATGTGGATGATTTTCCTATTATTAAACCATCCTTGTATTCCTGGTATAAATCCCACCTGATCGTAGTGAATAACCCTCATGATCACTTGCTGGAGTCTTTTTGCTAGTATTCTATTTAAGATTTTTGCATCTATGTTCATTAAGGAGATTGGTCTGTAGTTCTCTTTCTCTGTTTTTGGTCTGCCTGGCTTTGGAATCAGTACCATATTTGTGTCATAAAAGGAATTTTGTAGAACTCCTTCTTTGCTTATTTTGTCAAATAGTTTGTATTTGTATGGTATTGGGATTAGTTGTTCTTTAAATGGTTGATAGAATTCACTTGTGAATCCATTTGGCTCTTGGAATTTTTCCTTAGGGAGTTCTTTAATGATTTGTTTGATTTCTGTTTCTGATATGGGATTATTTAAAGATTCTATTTCCTCTTCTGTTAATCTAGGCAGTTTATATTTTTGTAAATATTCATCTATATCAGTGGTTCCCAAACTTTTTTGGCCTACTGCCCCCTTTCCAGAAAAAATATTACTTAGTGCCCCTGGAAATTAATTTTTAAAAAATTTTAATAGCAATTAATAGGAAAGATAAATGCACCCGTGGCCATTACCACTCCCCTGGATTGCTGCAGGACCCACCAGGGGGTGGTGGCACCCACTTTGGGAATCACTGATCTATATTATCTAGATTGTTGTATTTGTTGCCATATAGTTGGAAAAAATAGTTTTTAATGATTGCCTTAATTTCCTCTTCTTTAGAGGTGATGTCTCTCTTTTCATCTTTGATACTGTTAATTTGGTTTTCTTCTTTCACATTTTTATTAGATTAACCAGTACTTCATCTATTTTTTTTTGTTTTTTTGAAGTACCAACTTCTAGTCTTTTTTATTAATTCAAAAGTTCTTTCACTTTCAATTTTATCAATTTCTCCTTTAATTTTTTTTTGGCATCTATGAATTTGTTTAAGTTTTTTTTGTTTTTTTTTTTAACTTTTAAACATTTATTAATATTCATTTTTAACATGGTTACATGATTCATGCTCCCACTTTCCCCTTCACCCCCCTCATTCCCCCCACCCATGGCTGAAACACATTTCCACTGGTTTTGTCATGTGTCCTTGAAATTTCTTCTTTAATTTTTAGGATTTCTAATTTAGTTTTTTATCTGAGGATTTTTAATTTGTTCTCTTTCTAGTTTTTTAATTTGCATGCCCAATTCATTGACCCCTTCCCTTTCTGATTTGTTAATATAAGTATTCAGGGATATAAATTTTCCCGAGTACTGCTTTGGCTATCCCATAGATTTTGATATGATATCTCCTCATTGTCATTCTCTTCTGTAAAATTGTTAATTGTTTGTATGATTTGTTTTTTAACTAACCAATTTTGGAGAATCATATTATTTAATTTCTAATTTTTCCTCTCCATGTACCCTTACTAATTATTATTTTTATTGCATTATGATATGAAAATGTTGCATTTATTATTTCTGCTTTTTTGCATTTGTTTGCAATGTTTTTATGCCCCAGTACATGGTCAATCTTTATGAATATACCATGTACTGCTGAAAAGAAGGTGTATTCCTTTTTGTCTCTATTTATTTTTCTCCACATATCTATTATCTATAATATTTCTAAGATTTCATTCACATCTCATCTCATCATCATTTTGATTTCCTCTCCTAGTTGTGCCCTTTCTTTCACTATTTCCTTCTACACCAGTATTTTGCTTGTAATCAGTCCCTCTAATCCCCACCCTTTTTTACTTCCCTTTCCACCCCCTCCCTTCTTATTCCCCTCTTATTTTTCTTTAGAGTTTATTAAATTCCACTCCCCCCTCTTCCCTCCCTTTTGGTACTCCTCACTCCACTCTCCACCTTGGTTTTTTCCCTCTTTTTCCCCCTCTTTTTCCCTGTAGGGTAAGGTAGAATTTGATACTCCAATGGATCTAGATGCTTTTCCCTCTCAGAACTGATTTCATTGAGAGTAAGGTTTAAGTATTACATATTAGCACTCTCTTCCTCTTCTTCTTATAATAATATTCTTCCCCTCCCCTTCCCCCTCCCATGAATCTCTTTATGTGGTATAATTTATCCTATTTTTCTAATTCCTTCAAGTTTCTCTTCGTGCCATCTCCTATTCTCCTCCACTTTTCTTTTTTTATATATCATCTTAAACCACTTAGTATCCCAACCTCTACCTATGAATAATTCTTCTAACTACTATGATAGTGAATAGTTTTTGAGAGTTACAAATATAATTTTTCCATATAGGAATAGAAACAATTTGACTTTACTGAAGCCCTTAAAAATTTCCCCCCCTCCTTCTTGTTTACCTTTTCATGTTTCTCTTGAATTTTGTATTTGGACATCAAATTTCCCATTTAGTTCTGGTCTTTTCTTTACAAATACTTGGAAATTTTCTATTTTGTTAAATGTCTATACTTTTCCCTGGAAGTACATAGTCAGTTTTGATGGGTAGGTGGTCCTTGGTTGTAGACCAAATTCTCTTGCCTTTCTGAATATCATATTCAAAGACTCATGATCCTTTAGTGTGGAGGATGCCAGATCCTGTGTAATCCTGATTCGTGCCCCATGATATCTGAATTGTCTCTTTCTGGCTTCTTGCAGTATTTTCTTCTTAGCTTGGAACTTGGCAATTACATTCCTTGGGTTGTCTTTTGAGGATTTAATGTAGACAGTGATCTATGGACTCTTTCAAAGTCTATTTTGCCCTCTTGTTCAAGAATATCAGGTCAGTTTTCTTGGATAATTTCTAGTAATATGATGTCAAGGCTTCCTTTTTTTTTTTTTTTTGAAGTTTTCAGGTAGACCTATGATTCTCAAATTGTCTCTCCTGGACCTGTTTTCCAGGCCAGCCATCTTCTCAATCAGATATTTCATATTTCCTTCTATTTTGTCATTCTTTTGACTTTGCTTTATTGATTCTTGCTGTCTTGTGAGATCATTAGTTTCTACTTGTTCAATTCTAGTCTTTAAAGACTGGTTTTCAGCTATGAACTTTTGATTTTCCTTTTGGGTTTGGTCTACTCTGCTTTTCATGACTTCCAGCAGGTCAATTCTGGTCTCCAATTTGCTCATCATTTCATTTGATTTCTGGGCTTCTTTTTCCAAGTGGGAGATTTTGTCTTTTAAACTGTTGTTTTCTTTTTGAACTATTTCCCACTTTTCTTACTAAGTTTCTTCTATCTTTCTTACTTGATTCTTGAACTCAAATCTGAATTCCTTGAGAATTTGTGACTAATTTCTATTTTTTGGGAAAGTTTGGATGTGTTTGCTTATTTGTCACCCTCTGCTGTCTCCTCTATAGCCTGCTGTTTTTCTCCATAGAAGTTATCTATGGTTAGAGTCTTTTTCTTACTTTTTCTGGTAGTTGTAGATTGTAGTTCTTGAGTATTGATGGCCATTGCTGTGTTATATTTTTCTTCCCTTCCCAGCCAGAAATCTGAGTGAGGAGGGTAGGCAGCTCTCTCTGTATCAAGCTACAGAGAAGTTTTTGCCTTGAGGCTATTTTTCAATTGCCACATCTCCTATGGGCAACCCCTTTCTGCCCTATCTCTGTGCCTAAGCTCTGCATTCCTCAGCCTCCTGGGGTCTCAAGTCTCACTGCTCTCAGGGGTAAGTCTGTGATATTCTCAGCCAGTCCCTCAAGAACCTAGAGATTGCTCTGCACTCGCTCTGACTCTGGCACCATAGGTGGAGTAGGGATGGGGTGATCAGCTCATGCTTTGGTAGGAGTAATTTTACCCCTTTATAGTGTGGAAATGCCCAAACCCTGCCTACTTTCAAGGCTGTGCCCTACGATAGAGCCCCTTCACTCATCTGATTTTGAATTTTGTCCTTTTGAGGTGCTTTATATTGATTGGTGGAGAGGAGAAGAAGACCCTTGCTTCTACTCTGTGGCCATCTTAGTCTGGAGCCCCTCTTTGACCATTTAAAGAATACCCTTGTCCTGATTGCTTGTAAACCTATTACCTGGGTTATGACTATTATTATTATTACTTTTTTTCATTTAACCATTTTATTCAATTAAATGTCAACAATAAAAGCATACCTTAAAATAGTAAACAAGAGACTTCTTTGGGTAGGTATAACACATTACATGAAAAAGCTAACATTTTTATATGGGAAGAAATTTCAAAGACTTTACCTTTCACCTACATTTTTCTATTTATTTCTCAGCCTTCAAAGACATAGACTTAATCTCTTCTCTAACAGATATTTCATTTATATTACAAATTCTATCTTATGAAGAAATTATCATTCAGTCTCTTTTGGATCAGACTAACATATATTTTTCTCTACTTTTTCCATTATCAGATTGATGTTTAAAATAAATGAAGAGTAAATAGGAATGTGATGTAACCATAGTCAACCATACAGAAAATGTGCAATAGTTTAAGTGACTTTATAACACTGCCAAAGATAATTAACAGAAAAACTTATTCTTAAATTACATAAAAAAAAATTTGAACATAGTATGGGCCCAAGAAAAGATGATCAGAAATCTAAAATATAACCACAGGAGTAATTATGAATGAACTTATTAAAAACTATGATCTTAAGAAACCCTAGAGGATGCAAAATCAAAATTCCATAGATGAAAATTCAATCTTAAACCATAAAATCTTTTGTAATGCCTGGAAATGTTAAAGTTTATAAAGTTGCCTTGACTCAGAATGTCACAATTTGCAAGTAGGAGTGGATAAGGTCTTCCAATCAAGCATTTAAAAAAAGTTCTAAGGAGTTTCACAGATTGTATTAAGGATTCACATTACTTTTTCAATTAAAGAATAACAAGATAACCATGAGGAGTTTTCAGAACCAGGATTTCTAACAACTCATCCTTATACCAAGATGAGTTTTAACTAAAAGAAAATCAAATAAAACTTGTGGCATGAAATACATTCTCTGTGTGTGAATCCTGGAAAATTTTCTGCTCTAAATTGTGATTGGTAAGATTTGCCATTTGAAGGAAGAGCTAGGTCTTGATCGTCATGACACATGTAAAAACCCAGTGGAATTACTCGTTGGCTATGGGAGGAGATGGGGAGGAGAGGAGGGAAAGACCATCAATCATGTAACCATGGAAAAATATTCTAAATCAATTAATTAAATAAAAATTTTCAATTGAAGGAAGACCTTTTAGGACTGTCACTAACATTATTTTGATTCTTGAGTTCAGTTATACTTGTCTGATAGGTCCTTGATCATGAAGTCAATAATCCGCCATTCCAGGGAAAAGCCACAAGATACTTGGAAGGAATATCTGGGATGGGGCCTGACGTCCCCAGGAGCCATTTACTCTGGCTCGAGGCTCTCTGCTTGGGTCAGATTGTGGTCCTTCAGGGGGTGGAGCCCCAAGGTGGGGAGACTTCCTCTTTAGAGCCCAGCACACCACCCCAGCAGGTCAGCTCGCTATGACTATTATTGATCTGAAAAGCAGCCTTGGATTTGGTCTTCAAAAGGTGGCAGCTAAATGGAGAATTTTTTGAGCAAAGCAATTTAGAGATTTCACCTCATTATGCAATTATATAAGGATGACAAAAAAAGGATAGTTAATATTAGAAGGGTTGTGGGAAGAACGGCACATATACTGTTTGTGGAACTATGAATTACTGCAGGTTCTGGATATTAATTTAGAAGTATGTAAATGGAATGATTACACTAGCAATATCCTTTGACCAATTATTGATTGCATTATTGGACACATACTCCAAAGAAAGCAATGGCAGAAACAAAGATTCTTGAATAGTAAAATATTCACAATAGCACTCTGTGGTAGCAAAGAAATTAAAACAAAGCTTGATTGAAGCTTGGCTAAAAAAAGCTATGGTTCATGAGTGCAAGGGGATATTATCATGCAGTAAGATTTGACATAAGGGCTACGTGAAGTGGTCCAGAGTGAAATAAGAATCAAAAGATCAATATACACAATAATCATAGCAGCATAAATTAAAAGATCATTAGGGCAGCTGGGTAGCTCAGTGGAGTGAGAGTCAGGCCTAGAGACAGGAGGTCCTAGGTTCAAACCCGGCCTCAGCCACTTCCCAGCTGTGTGACCCTGGGCAAGTCACTTGACCCCCAGTGCCCACCCTTACCAATCTTCCACCTATGAGACAATACACCGAAGTACAAGGGTTTAAAAAAAAAAAGATCATTAACAGAAGTTGACTCTGAGTGACTGAAAACATGAACAGATAACTAAATTGACTTTTCCCTTAACTGGAGAGGAGAGGGATTACTTAGAAAAAAATCTGTATATATGGTTAGTTGATGTTACTTTAGAGGATTTTTTTGCTTAATTGTTTTCTTTATCAAAAAGGGAGGGTGCAGACTGGAAGAGAAGTATGTGGACAGTAAAATTGGGTTTTTGTCTAAAGAACTGATAGCTCAGACATTCTCCATGGTGAGAGAACAAGCTTTAGGTGGAAAGGTTTGGTGATGGAATGGCCCTGACAAGTTTATAGAAATGCTTTTAATCTTGCTTGATTGCCAGGGAAGGGGTCAATTTTTGGGGCAGTTTTAGCCTTGCAGGAACTGACATCACTTTACTCATGATTCACTTTAGTTTGCATGGTTCTACCTATGGGATACTAATGATATGCTAAAGACCTTGGGGTAGCTTTCAGTTAAATCTTGCCTAATTCTGCATAGGTTCTAAGGAAGGAAAGTCCCTAGTCCACTGTGCATATGCTAATTAGCTAGTTGCAGACCTCCTGCAAACATTCTTATGTCAACCTGTCAACGTCTATACATCAACCTCTCTGCATGGCAAACTACATCAAAAGATTAAAAAAAAAACCCAAGAAAAAGATTACTCTATTACCAAAATGGATAATATGGAAATAGAATCTGAGTGATAATATATGTGTAACCCAGTGAAATTACTTGTCAACTCCAGGAAGGAGGAGGGAGAGAACAGGAATCATGTAACCATGGGGAAAAAAATGGGATTGTAGAGACTGCTACTTTCTTTTTTGTACCTCCTACCTGTCTAAGAGAGACAAATCTTTGTAGGTAGCATTGAGGAATGTATTAATGGGATGGTAGTTGTATTAGCACCAGTACCCAGTCCTCATCATCAACCTTGTTCTTGTTTTCTTATAACTCTAATTTTGGCATGATATAACAGCTTTTCAGAGAAACTTGTGGGTCATGCTACATATCTGCTGTTTCAGATCCCAATCCACTCCCTAAGCAGAGCCTTTTTTACCTCTGATGTTACTAGATCTATAAGCTGTTCTATCTTCAAAGCTAAGTCTTCAAGAATCGAAAGCTCATTCAGTTGTACTACTTATTGTTGAATACTCAAGGACAATTTATCTTTATTTTCCTTATTTTGATGAACTAGTAATAGAGAAGGGATAGTTTTGAAGTCCAGAAGATGAGGGAAGGGTGGAGAAGAGAATGATATGTCTGTCTGGTCCCTTTCACAAAATGGAAGCTCCAGGAGAACTATACCAGTGGGAAAAGTGGCAGGGGGAGTGGAGCGGTGAGGAGAGTAAATCTTTTGGAGGAATATTCCTGTGTGAG
Source organism: Gracilinanus agilis (assembly GCF_016433145.1). Classification (NCBI taxonomy): domain Eukaryota; kingdom Metazoa; phylum Chordata; class Mammalia; order Didelphimorphia; family Didelphidae; genus Gracilinanus; species Gracilinanus agilis. Next base: position 539,354,581 of record NC_058131.1, read on the forward strand.
AAGTCTGCAGGAATAGTTGGCTGTTCAAGAGCAGAAATGTTAAACATATGGACTTGGGGACTTCAAGACTCCTGAGTGCAGGTAAAATAGATTAAAATGTAACTGTGAAATATTTAACAAAAAATAAAAATAAATAAAAATGCAACAAAATATAGATAACGTTACATTTTAAAACTAAGGCAATAAGCAGCCCATAGGTATCCTTACATATAGATTAGTGGCCCTTGTTTCTGTTTGAATTTTACTTCATTGTTCTAGAGCAAAAAGGGTTTAGATGCTGAAAGAATCTCCAGGTTGAAGAGCAGTGGAGAAAACATGATTCTGAAGAAAGTCTAGGCAGAGCTAGGAGGAAAATGAAGGTAGGTTGACTCGAACCCTTCCACAAAATGAAGGCTCCAGGAAGAACTCACCAAAGGGAGAAGTGAGGTAATTTCCCAGGGTAAGCAAGATATAGGGGTAATAGATTATTCTAGGGCAGGGAGACCCAGATGTTGAGTGAAATTGCAGGATGAACCAGTAGTAGATGGCATGGTTTTGAAGTTCATAAAGTTAGAGACACAACTGGGATTGATGTGGGAGAAACCAACCTAAGTTTGTAGTGATCTTGCCCCAAGAACTCTGTTCAGTCCAGAAGTGAGAAAATAATTTTATTTGAAGAAGTGGTTTTTGGTGGCATAATAGCCCAATAGCTGGTGGAATAGTTTGGGGGCTAATCAGGTAGCGTTAGGAATGATGGACAAGCCCAGGGCCTAGTAGTCTTTCTGGAGTTGCTAGTATGAAGTAGTAGCTTTGCTTTATGTTGGCAACTTCCTTGGAGGAGTGGAGCTACCATGGTAGAGTGGCAGCTTCCATTGTAGTGCCAGCTTCCACCATGGACACCTTGTGAATTAGGTTTAGCATATTTATTGGGGTCTAGTAGCTTAGGATCTCCTTTTCCAAACTCAGGTGGAAGTATATTTTGGGGTTTGTTGTCATATGGAATAAGGAGCATGCAGAAGATTGGGGGATTCTTCTGGAATGTGAGAGTCCCCAGTGCTCAGGTTCCATGTTCCTCCATTGTCTACCTTGTCATCATTTGTCAGGTAGAGGTCTCGTTGTCCTTCCAGAGTGGGAACATGGGGAGGGGATATGCTACCTTGGAGGACCACTGTAAGTAATTAATTATTTCTAAGAACAATATAAGCAATTAATAAAACAGAATAGGTACAAAGCTATGCCTAGCATAGAATGTTATCAGTCTAGTACAGAGTGGATAATTGAATAATCTGTGATTCATGCTTGACTAGCACTGAAACTACAGGTTTTGTAATTCATGTTTGACTAGTGCTAATTAGAAATGCAAGATTTCAGAATATGAGGGCCTCATTCTTATTACTGTCCCTTATTGGTCACTGTCAGCCCATATCAGGATCAGAACGAAGATTTAGACTGGACCCTTCCACAAGACAGAGGCTGCAGAAGGAACTCACCAAAAAAGAAGGGGGTGACTTTGGGGAGGAAAATTCCAGAGTGTGTAGGAAACAAATGCAATGGTGAGGATAAGGGAAAGCAAGGAAAAAAATATGGGGCTTACTATGTGCCAGGCACTGCATTAATTGTTTTATATATATTATCTAATTTAATCTTCACAACAGCCTTACAAGGTAGGTACTGTCATTTTATAGTTCAGGAAACTGAGGCAAAATTTAGATAACCTGCTCAGAGTCACACAGCTAGCAAATCTCTAAGGTTGGTTTTGAACTCAGGTCTTCCTAACTTCAGGCCAAGTGCTTTATCCACTGTGTCACCTTTCTGCAATGATAAAAAGACCATAAAATGCAATAAAAATTACATTCTTAGTAACAAAAGATAAAAAGGATGACACTTAAGTTAAAGAAAGATAGTGGTTCAGATAAAATAGCTCCTCTCTTTCATCTCTTCCTTTTACATGGCATTTGGCCACCTTACACCAGAAAGGCATTCCCATGAGGCAATGGGCATCTTTCTAAAAGCTCCGATACTAACTCTCCATAGGCTGGGCCTTTCAGGCCTCCAATCCCAAGGAAGCCAAATCAGTTATGATTCCAAGAATAACCTTTTTTGCTCTCTTAAGAAGAAATCATTCCAGTGTACCCCAAATAAGTCTACTTTAGAGGAAATGATTCATCATCCCGTTGGTCATAGCATCCCTGAAAAGTATGGTAGTAGCTTCAGGAGTTGGACAAGACTGTAAATCATCTGAACTTCTCAATGACTCAAAATTTCTTGAGTCTCTCTAAAATGGAAACATCTAGTTTGATGTTTGTTTACCTGTGATTAGAAAAAGACACACAAAGTAGAAGACACAGCCAGAGACTTGAGGCTCTCCCAGTTCATATTCCCATTGACATGTATGAGCATAGCTTCTTGGAAAAGGAGGGAGAGGGAGAATGGACTTCTTCCAATAAGCTGAGGGGAGAACAATTGGAGTCCTAAGCCATAGAAGAGAGAAAGGAGATATTGGTATGAGAAGCTGTCTTTACCATTAAAGTTTACTGGTTGTTTGCTAGCCAATCCCCACTGATACATCCCTCTTACAGGAATGGGAAACAAAAAAGAAGCTTTGGTTGTACATATCCCTAATTAAAATTTCTGATAGGAAGTTGGCCAGGTTGCATACTTAGCCCTATATGCACAGCATGTTATAAATTCCAAAGGCTAGCCATTGTTACCTTAGTATAAGGCATAGTGTGAGTAGATGCCTGGAGGTGGAAAATCATGTGCTATTAATAAGGGTTAAGAAATAATCCAGTTTAGTTAGAGTATAGACAACAGGGAGGGAAACAGCAGGAAATAGTGTTGTAGAGATAGGGTTGCATTAGTCTGTGGGGAAGCTGCCAAGTTAAAGATTTTTAAACTTTAGGAAGTATTAGATAGCCATTGAAGGATGTAGAATTGAGGAGTATTATTACTAGATATATGTAAAAGGATGCAAACATATGCTACAGATTCTCTTGTGACTAAAGGAAAAAAGTAATCTTACTGGTAGAAATAATATAATATCAAAGATATATTGTGCCACTGTTGAGGAAAACAAACATTTCCCCCCTATTTTACATTTTCTTGAGTGGATCTTAACCTTATATTGTTATATTATAGATTCTTAACCTTATTATTGTTAATATTGTATATTATACATCAGTGATTCCCAAAGTGGGTGCCACTGCCCCCTGGTGGGTGCTACAGCGATCCAGGGGAGCGGTGATGGCCACAGGTGCATTTATCTTTCTTATTAATTGCTGTTAAAATTAAAAAAATTAATTTCCAGGGGGCTAAGTAATATTTTTTCTGGAAAGGGGGTGGTAGGCCAAAAAAGTTTGGGATCCACTGTTATAGATTCTTAACCTTATATTGTTAATGTGCTGAATAATTGCAATTTGTACTCACGTCTTGGAATTGAATACCTTCTTTGGAGTTTTTCAGCTCCCTATATGAATCCCACAGAACAGGAGCCCTGTTTAATGTACTAATAAATACTTAATTTATTTCCAGGTGCTAAAACTAAAAATAAGTATGAGAGACTCTGGAGAAAGTTCCCTTAAATTATCGGTGGTGAAGTATGTCTTTAATTAGCAATAAATCAAGTGTTTATAGCATGTTTTATTATTGTTATTGCTTCTTATAAGTATTAGTATAGCCATTTACCATAAGGAACATGAAGTTTTGAGAGTTCAAATGAATTGACCAAGAGTTATTCTTTTTTGTGTATATAAGTATTTATGTGTATATAAGTATATATGTCCATATGTATATGTATATAAAATTGTAACTATAATAGGAACAATCCCTCTGAACCATAAATTCAGAATGCCAGTCAGTCAGTTGTCAAATATACTACCCACGAATAAGGGGGCACGTTTATTATTACCCTAGTTTGCTTATTAAATGGGAATCCTGACATCTGAACTTTCACAAATATTCCACCAGATGGCAGTCATACCCTATTAATGACCAGTGAATCACAAGGAAAACTGCATCATTTAAGTCCATAATAGTCTCAATAGAACTTTGCATAATTGAATTAGAACTATGGAATGTTATAACAGAATGGACCTTTAGAATCTATTCCAACTTTTGAAAAATCAATTAGTCTTTAGAGATCAATTATTTATATAAATGAGGAAACAGAAGCAAAAAAGGTCACACTGGAAGAGCAAGGAATAGAAAACAAATCTCTTGGTTTTTTGTTGAGTTTCTTTTCTGCTACATTCTGTGATCTCATATGCTACCATATTTCTTATAGACTGTATTTTCTATGGTAGTACATATTTGAGTTATAATTCCAACTCTGTTATTTAATACTTTTGTAATCATGGACAATTATTTGATTTCTTTTACTCTCGGTCTGTAAGATCAAGCTGTTGAATGATTTGTAAGGTTCCATTTAGTTCTCAGCTTTTCCACAGGAAATTCTCCTTTTAAAATGAGATTTGAGTGTCCCAGGAGATTCCTTGCTGGGAATTAAGTTTCCATGTATCTAGGCAGACATTATGGAAATTTACCTATATGCCATATGTAGGGCCTATATGTAGCAAGTTCGAAACTTGTATTTATAGTCTTATAATTATTAGTCTTGAGAGTGAAATTTAACAAAAAGATAAACTGAGGAAAATTTCTCCTAGCAAGATAATATTTTTTATCAGGTCTAGTAACTTGAGAATAAGGTGGCTCAATGACTGCCTCAGTCCCCAGCCAAAGCTTCCTTTTTATAGGTTTTTGGGGAGTTAAAAAAAAAGAACAGAATGTAGCAGGTGATATCACAAGGTTAAGGGCAACCAACATGTCTGGTTGCATAGCTGAGGCACAGGGAACAACATGACTGGGAATTTATAAAGAAGGGCTAGTGTTATATTGAACCTCTGGGAGCTTGAAGATCACTTTTGATTGACAAATAAGTCAGTTGGAGGGAATGTTCCCAGGGAGTCATGCGAGACGCAGGAGGAGGGGCAGTTAAGAATCCTGAAAGGGTTCTGGGTCTTTGACCTGTGCTGAGGCTGGAGATTGGTGGATCCTGGTCTTGGAGTGAGAGGTGCAAACATCTCTCTCTGCAAACTCTTCCTGTACTTGAGATACCGTTCCAATCTGTACCTGACCACCACCTTGGTGTCTACTGCCCCTAGATATTAGGAGTTTCATCATCTAGATATCTAGGTTTCCCAGGGCCCAGGAGGGATCCTGGAAGTGGGCAGGAGACGAAGAAGAGGGTGGAAAAGGGGGAAATAACTCAACTGTAAGGCTGAAGATCTATTGAAGAAGTCAAAATATCCCAACAGTTTACCTACTCTGGTTTAGTCCTGGCCAGGCTGAACCAGAGGAAGCTACATTGATTCTTCATCTGCCAGCAGTTGAGATTTCATTAGCAACCAGTAGAGTAGGGTCTCCTATACCACAGTCCTTTACCCCTATCCTTCTTGTTAATATAAAGTTTAAAGTACTTTCCTAAAGCAGTGTCAAACTCGTTTTGGGAAGGGAGAAATCGCAGTCAGAATACAAGGCGTTATCCTAGCTAAAGAGCTCAAATCAATATATCAATTAACCCCAGGTGGGTCCTGAAGGATCCTGCCTGGGCAACTGTTATAAGGGAGAAGGGTCATCTTATTCTCTCTGTACATCAATTTACAATCTCAAACATATCAAGAGACTCCCAATAATTATAACACTAGCAACAACTGCCTCCTTCCCTCCCAAGACTAAGAAATGTTCATTGTTTGAATCTACCTGCAAGGCCAAAGATCCAGATTTCTTATGACAGCAAACAAGACATCCTTGGAAGATAGGTTGGTGGTGTAAAGATTCAAGCTGCATCCCACAAGGTTACTAGAATTCCTTGAAGCAAGAATAGAACAATGGTTAGCAAGAGAACTGGATTTCTGGACTCAACCCATTACAGACCATCTGTATTTCTGTACTGAGAGTTTAGAGACAAAGAACCATGACTTAGATAATTACAAGACAAAATTAATTAATTCTAAATAGGACCAATAAGAGATGGAAGAGATGGTACAGGTTTTAATCTCATTAGAAATCATAATTTTGTGTCCAGTAGAAATAAAATAATGTAAATTGACCATCTAGATTAAAAAAACAACAACAGGCTTCTGAATTCTAGTTATACTTTGTTGATTGAGACCTTAAATAAATAACTTAGTCCATAGAACCTTGAAAATTACACCCAAGTTCAAGGTAGGCTTTCAGGATCTACTGAAAATTATAAATTATGAGTCACAATCCATATTTCCCCTTTACTGGACCAAACCAGAGGACAATAATTCAAAGCAAGTGAAACCATTATTCCTCTAGTCACCCATTTAACAACATATTTTTCCACTCATCCTCCATATTCAATCTGTTGCTAAGTCTTATCAATTACACTGTCTTCATTTTTCTGGAATCTTTTCCTTTCCTTCCTCTCTACACTCAATAACCACCTACTCCAGAATGTTATCATCTCTTTTCTTGACTATTGCAAAAGCTTCTTAATTGGCTCCCTGAATCCAGTCTGTTCCCTTCTCCATTTCATCCTTTATAATATGCCAAAATGATTTTTCTAAAGTGCAAGTCTGGTCATGTTACTCTCCTACTTAAGGAGCTTCTATGACTCCTCAATGTTGTTAGGACAAAAGGTAGATTCTTCTTTTTTTGGTATTTAAGATTCTTTACTATCCAAATCCATACTATTTTCCAGACCTGTTAAACATTGTTCCTTTTCAACTACTCTATAATTCTGCCAAACAAGCCTTCTTGCTGTTCCTTGTACATGATATCACATCTTCCACCTTTGTTCCTTTTTGTCTAGATATCTGTGTGTAGAATGCTTTTCCTCTTCATCTAAGCTTCTTGCAAACTTTATCTTCCTTCAAATACTGCTTCAGTCAAGAGGACTTTCCTGCTCCTTTTCCTCCCCACTTTCTGTTAATACTTTCCCCCTCCCTATGTAATTATTTTGTATATATCATATATTTATTTATCTTTGAAAAACCTGTATTTCCCCAGAGAATGTTAACTTGCAAGCAAAGTTTTGTATTTGTATTTCTAGCAGCTAGCACAGAGCCAGGCACTCATTTTCATACCATAAATGGGACAGGGAAGATGTGTTGGTTTACTTCTCAGCAGGAACATTCCTTTGTCTCTGAACTTGTCACATAGCTACTAATGTCATCTGCTTGTTTAGAGAACTCATCTGCTTGGTTTGCCTAGTGGTGTGCTGGAGCACAGGAGAGCCAGTTGTTAAATTTTCATTATGAGCATTTACACCTTGGAAACCAATAAATGACATAAATCAGGACTTGACTTATTTCTTGTGTGTATTCCACACCAATAGTATCAAACTCAAATAGAAATAGGGCCACTAAACTTCACATAAGGGTCTCTTCAGCCTGCACAGTGTCTTGGAAAACATGTTTAATATTTCCTTTTTTAGAAAATGAATACATTAACACTTTAAGATCAGATAGGAACTACATTTTAATTTGATTTGCTCCGCACTAGGAAGTATTGTTAGTTCATAGGCTGTGTTTTATGCCTCTGACCTAAACCAGAGGATGGAGAAATTTTAATAGTTCAGATTAAGTTTAAAAGTGTGTCATGAATACATTTCCCACAGATTTATTAGCATAGCACTGTTTTTGCCTCTGAATTGGTATCATCTGCTAGGTTATCATTTCCTTTGCATTGCCACTTCCTGGTTCTCTGCTGAATTGCAGCAATTGTGTTGCCTCCCTTCTGTGTGGAAGTGGTCAGACTACATTTATGGCAACATAGGTGGAGATGCAACCTGGCAACTACTTTTGTAGGTGTTAAAGACCTTTTCTCCTCAGTAACGAACTAGAAAAGAAAGTTCTTATTCCTCAAATCCTTGGCATTGTGGTACAAAAGAAAAAGAAGTCAGTTTGGTCTGACACCCTGATTTCTTAGGTCCTACAGATTTTATAGCATTTTTAGGTCTTATAGATTTTACAAGCATAGGCAATGACTCAATGAGGGTTATCAATAGGGCAAGATGTTTTAATAGGGATTCTAAATAGGGTTTATGAAATAGATTTCAGTAAGAAGGGTTATGACCAGAGAATCCCCTCCTTTTCTTCATCCCTTTTTTGGGTGACTTGGTCATGAAATGGTGGGGCTAGGGGATCAATTTATTCATGTGACAACCTCCAGAGTGTGTAGCAGGGTAAGGGGAAGTTTACAGGCACTTTCATCATTGCAGTGGCTTTTAATACTATTCTTATTTCTATTATATCCTAATCCTGATAAATGATTAAAATCTGCTTAATGAAATTTCTTCTTATAGTTGTCAAATGGTTCAATACTATAAACAGAAATTGAGTCATTATTTTTTATTTTATTTATTTAAAAATCCCTTACCTTCCGTCTTGGAGTCAATACTGTGTATTGGCCCCAAGGCAGAAGAGTGGTAAGGGCTAGGCAATGGGGGTTAAGTGACTTGCCCAAGGTCACACAGCTGGGAAGTATCTAAGGCCAGATTTGAACCTAGGACCTCCTGTCCTCTAGGTCTGGCTCTCAATCCAGCTGCCCCCTTGAGCCATTATTAAATGGATGATACTTCCACTGAGCTCCAGGTAAGCACAGTCTACAAGCCTGACTTTTCCTTTCAATGAATTCTAGTCAGGAACCATCTGTAGACATCTTTATTTTCTCAAGGCCTGTCTTATCTATGCCCACATTTAACCACTTGCTATTCTAATTTCCTCAATTCCCTCAGTTTTCTCACAAAGTTGCTAGCTAGGTTGTAATCCTGGGTGAGTGGGAGGAGGATGGTCTCCTCTAATGGTAAAAGGGAAGTTAAAAAGAGAGAGGATTTTTTTATGGGATTATTAAGAATTCACTTTTGGGCATGCTAATTTTAAGATGTTTGCGATATACATATTGAGATGTCTAATAGGCAGTAGGAGATTCAATCTGGAGGTTAGAAGAGAGGTTAGGACTAGATTAGTAAACCTGGAAGTCACTTTCATAGAGATAATAATTGAAACTTTAGGAGTTAATGAGTCACTCTAGTATAGAGGAACAAGAGAAGAGGACCTAAGACAGTACTCTGGGGGACACCCACATTATTGGGCATGATTGAATGAAGATCCAGCAAAAGAGCCAGAGAAAGAAGGGTCAGAAAAGTAGGAGGAACACCATGAGAGACTAATGTTTGGAAAACCAAGAGACAAGATGAATATGAAGGAAAGAGGTCAAGAAATATGTGGACTTAAAAAAGGCCATTAGATTTAACTGTTAAAATATCATTGGTAAATTTGGAAAGAATAATTTCAGTTGAATGATGAGATAAGGAATCAGACTATAGAGTTTAAAAGTGAGTAAGAAGAAAGGGATTGGAGGTATCTATGGAAGAAGGCCTATGGGAGGATAGCTAGCTAGTAGGGATGGATAGAACAAATTAGAGTTTTTTGAAGATGAAAGAGAAATAGGCATTTCCCTAGGTAATAGGAAAGCAGCCAATATAGTGGGAGAGATGGAAAGTAAGAGTGGGTATGATAGAGGGGGCAATCTGTTGGAGATGAACTGGAATGGAATGGTCACATGAATATAGAGAGACTTACCTTGGGAAGGGGAAGGGTGACCACATTATGAAGGAGGAGATAGTGGCAGAAGACATCTGAGTGATAGGAGATGAGTATGTGAGAAGAGAAAACTTTTGAGAAATGACCTTAGTTTTATTGGTAAAATATGAAACAATTGTCCTCAGTTGAGAGGGTGGGGACAGGGAGAGCCATGGGAGGCATAAGGAGGAATGAAAAGTTTTGGAAGAGTAACTTTGATAAGTGGAATAATGAGCTGATCAAGGAGATATAGGATTGCTTAGTAGTAGTGAGGGCATAATTGAGGCCACGTAACACAAATTTAGAGTACATTTCAAATTAACCCATAGAAAGAAAATTTCTCTCTCTCTCTCTCTCTCTCTCTCTCTCTCTCTGTCTCTGTGTCTGTCTCTGTGTCTCTCTCTGTCTCTCTCTGTGTCTCTGTCTCTGTCTCTGTCTCTGTCTCTCTCTCTCTCTATCTCTTCCCCCCCACCCTTTTTAACCCTTACTTTCTGTCTTAGAATCAATATGGTGTATTGGTTCTAAGACAGAAGAGTGGTACAGGCTAGGGAATAGGAGCTAAGTGACTTGCTCAGGATCACACAACAGAAACCAGTCAAAACCAGCTTAAACTGGTCAAAATCAGTTTAGACTGGCTGGAATTGGTCAGAACCAGTTTAAACTGACAAGAACCAGTCAGAACTGGTAGAACCCAGTTTGAACTGTCTCAAATCAGTTTAGACCAGTTCTGATCATCTGGAAACCCCATCAAAACCATCTAGAACTGGCCAAAATAGGTTTAGACAGTTGGAACTAGTCAGAACCAGTTTAGACCAGTTCATACCAGCTAGAACTGGTCAAAACCAGAGATCAGAATGATCTCTAATTTATTCATTTAAAATTCTCTGAATTTGTTAATAAGATCATACTGAGTAAATAATTATTTGGGGACCAATTTATAAATTGCTCGCTAGAATATCTGATACAAACTTCTTTTAAGAAAATATTTATTACACTTGCATGTTATTGGGAAAAACCCAAAAATTTCCATTAAGGATTTCATTTAATTCTGTTTTTACATATTGAAAAATGTCCTAGGAAAAATCCTAAAAAAAATGAACAGAATAAAATCAATTACCTAAAATATGATAATACGGTTTTCATCTAAGTTAACTTATAAGGAGTTTAAAGAAGAAAACTCTCACTAAGAAAATAAGTCAGTTCCAAATATGTTAAGTCATTTTAATAAGAAATAGGACTCAAAGTCCTCTTAGTACTAAAGGAAATGTCTTGCTCTTATATCCATTTCTATTTAAAAGTATTAGAAATAATAAATATCTCTAAAGATATTACTTAATTTAATAGTTAAGTGAAAAGCAATTGTATTTTATTTGGATCATAACCATAACAATTAATTTTTTCAACTTCTCAAAAAGGCCATAATGTAGAAATTATCTTGAAAAATGTCTTCTAGAATTGCTGTTAAGACAAAAATGTCATAGCAAAACATTTTCTTCTAAAGCATCAGACCAAATCAGTACAAAGCTTGTTAAATAAAAATTAAAATGAATAAAAGGAATCAATGGAATTCTTGTATTGTCAATGCTGATAAATAAAATTTAATCATACACAAAAAACCAGAAAAGACACTACTATTCCTAGGTATATAATAATTTCCTCTTTTTCTTAACATACAATATTTTCATGTAGCATGAGAATAATGGAAAATTAGGTCCTACGTACTGTAACATAATTTCAAATGCTATCATAACCTTTCTGCTTCTGGTTATTGGCAAATAGTAACTCTTTCCTGTTTAAATAGGTTCCTTACTGAAAAAAAAATCCAGCATGTCCAAAAAAAATGTTGAGCTAAAAATTTCAGTCATATTTCTAACCATGTCAAAAACATTTCTCTTACATATGACTTGTTTCAGAGATAGCCACATTGAAAATAGAACAACATATAGATCAGCCTGACTGTATAAGGATAAGAAGTTTATGATGCATTCCACATTTTTGTGACTTCACAAAATCTTTCCTAACTCACTGTCATTGAATCACTCTGTATGTGTGTGTCTGGAAAAATATTGATAGCAGCTTTTTTTGTGTGATGACAAGAAATTGGAAACCAAAGGAAGTCCACCTGTTGGGGAATGGCTAAACAAGCTGTGGTATATGACTATAAGGGAATGATGAACAAGATGACCACAAAAATATCTGGAATGACTTATATGAAATGATGCAAAGTACAGTGAGCAGAACCAGAAGAACAGTGTAAACAGTAACCATAATAATGTACAATCATCAACTGTGAATGACTTAACTGTTATCTGTAATGCAAGGGTCCAAGACAACTCCAAGGGAATCATGATGAAAAAGGTTATTCACTTCTGTGGAAGGAACTGATGAAGTCTGAATGCAGATTGAATCTTACCATTCTTAACTTTACTTCCTTCATGAGTCTTTTTTTTTTTATAAGTAGCATGTGTCTTCTTTCACATGATGAATATGGAAGTATGTGTTGCATGCTAGCACATGTATAACCTCTATTCCTGGAGAACTCACATAAGACAACCATTATATGGAGGTCAGCAGAGGTATACAGTGATTTTTCTTGTAATTTGAAAAGGCCTAATGTGTTGGGTTCTACTTAACAGACTCAAGATAACGTTTGAGAATTTTATGCAAAATAAAAAAGGGCGGAAGAATTAATAAGGACACTCCAAAGGTCTCTCTGAAGAATTTTGGTCTCAATTGTGAGACATGGCAGACATTGGCATAGAACCATCTGGCATGCATGCCTGCATCCAAGAAGGCTCTGTGCTCTATGAACAAAGCAGATTTGTGGTAGCCCACAAGAAATGTCAGATGTTCAAATTTAGAAACATCTCCATCCCAAATGTTCATATAGACTATTAAGACCCACCTGTGTTAGAACCTTTTGAGCTCATATTGGATAGGATCGGCAGTCTGATATACTGTATTTTGACTACAATATTTCTATTTTTTTCTTTTTCAAAACCCTTACATTTCATCTTAGAAGCAATACTGTGTATTGGTTCCAAGGCAGAAGAATGGTAAAGGCTAGGCAATGGAGGTCAAGTGACTTGTCCAAGGTAACACAGGAAGTGTCTGAGGCCAACCTGAACCTAGGACCTCCCATATCTAGACCTGGCTCTCAATCCACTGAGCCAACCCAACATTTCTCATTTTTATCCATAAAGAATGTCTCAGTGGGTGGGGATTTTTATGTATGGAAGAGCAATATGTTCTGATATCTCTTGTTAATTTTGTTTTTTAGTGTGAGAATGAAAAGCCAAATATCTTAACCTCCCAGGTTAATCAATCTATTATATTCCTATGATCTATGCATAGGATTGCTCAGACCTTTGATTTTGCCATCTCAGTAAGTGTTCTACCTCTGAAGCTCAAGAATTTCAAAATTCACTTATCCAATCATGATTTTTTATAATTCCATCTTTCAATGCCTATTGTTTTTCATAAAATACTTTCCTCCTTGTTAATTGTGTGTCTCCATCACTCATGACAAATTGTTTGAATTTGCTTTTTTGTGTACATATGGCATTGATTTAGAAGTTATTTTGGCTACAAATTAGATTTCCTATTTCCAAATGTAGTTTGCCTTTTTTATTTTTTTTCCCTTGAGTGGAATAAAAGGATATTGACATTGTGACATGTCAAATCCAATATTATTTGTCTCTTTTACATAAAACCATTGTGACTTACTCCAGTTTCCTCTTTGATGAATTTATCAACTTGTCTTTGGAAATGTTAAAATTAAATGTCATAAATGCATATAAAGAAGCTACCAGGAGAGGCAACAGAGCCAAAATTTGTATTAGGTGCTCTGACTATGTAAATCAAATGCAGTAATGGATGAATGTCAAGCCTAGAGTGCAGAGGACTTGGATTCAAATCTGGCCTCAGACTCTTGTTATGTGATCCTGGGCAAGTTATTTAACTCCTTTTGCCTAGCCCTTACTCTTCTGTATTAGAGTAGTTATTGAGAGAAAAAAATCAGATACTGTGATAATTTATATGCATTTAGTTAAGGAAAGAACATTGTTTTAAATTTGGATCTGCAGGAAGTTCTAGGACTTTACATGTAGGCACTGATACCATGTTTGTTTTAGTTGACTAAAATTCCTGGCTTCAAACATGCATTATCATGAACAAATATGGCATGATTAAGTTACAATCTTTTGTAACTGGTACAAGTAATGTGGAAATTCATGCTAGAAGTACTAGTAATAATGGCCAGTATTTACGTAGTGCTTTAAGATTTGCGAAAGAAATAGTAGTCATTGCTGTCATTGTCATTGTTTATTGTCCTTCTTCCTTTAAGAGAACCAAAGAGAGTAGGTTGTCTTTGGATGTTCTGATATACTGTGACTATAATGGTGACAAAGTATCAAGGAAAGTAAATGTTGTCAGAAAATTGAGAAGTAGAAATGAATCTTCCATCTGCTTAGTAATTACCTGTTATGTGCCAGCACTATGTATCCCCAGCTAATGCACTGGGGATACAAAGAAAGGCAAACAACAGTCCATGTTCTCAAGGATTTCATAGTCTTGTAAGAATTTAACATAAATCTGTACAGCTCTTTCCTTCTTTTTTTTTTTTTTGAGTTTTTTTTTTTAAGTTTTAAACCCTTAACTTCTGTGTATTGTCTTATAGGTGGAAGAGTGGTAAGGGTAGGCAATGGGGGTCAAGTGACTTGCCCAGGGTCACACAGCTGGGAAGTGTCTGAGGCCGGATATGAACCTAGGACCTCCTGTCTCTAGGCCTGGCTCTCAATCCACTGAGCTACCCAGCTGCCCCTTCTTTCCTTCTTAAAGGGAAAGTTTTTTTTAAAATTTTATTTATTTTTTTTAAACCCTTAACTTCTGTGCATTGGCTCCTTGGTAGAAGAGTGGTAAGGGTGGGCAATGGGGGTCAAGTGACTTGCCCAGGGTCACACAGCTGGGAAGTGTCTGAGGCCGGATTTGAACCTAGGGCCTCCCGTCTCTAGGCCTGACTCTCAATCCACTGAGCTACCCAGCTGCCCCCTTAAAGGAAAAGTTTTGAAAATCCATTTCAGTCTCTTGCCCTACCCTTTGATTGGGTTAAGAACAAAGCCTGAGGCATATCTGTATGAGGACACTTGTTTCCTTCCTTTTTTTCTTATTCTTTTATTCCCACACTCGTTTACTGCCTTTTTCACATTCTTTCCTTCCCCACTTGTTTCCATGACAGTAGTGTGTTATCACATGATAGTAACATGCACTGGTGTGCCATCATAGAGTGGTACCAAGTTGTTACATGGATGTGCCATGTTGTCACATGATTGTGGCATGTTTTGGGCTTTATTTCACATTTACTCATTCCCTTACTCTTTTGTCGCCTGTTTTTCGCATTCACAGGTTACTGCACTCCTTCCCTGTCATTTTTTGAGTATCCTTCCCTTCCCCACTCTCATTTCTTGTTTTTTTTTTTCCACAACTACTCATTCTTACACTTATTCTTTGCCTTTTTTCTCATTTGCTCAATGCTGCACTTATTCCATGTCTTTTTTTTGAGCATTCTCTAATTCTCAGACTTCTTTCTTGTGGGCTTTTTTCATATTTATTCATATGTGCACCCTTTCTTTGGCATTTTTTACATTCAGTCATTCCTGGTCATTTTTTGAGCTTTCTTATTCCCACACTTGTTTCTTGTCTTTATTTTTCCAGATTGACTATTTCCTACACTCATTCCCTGTCTTTTTTTTGAACATTCCCTCATTTGTGCACTCATTCGCTGTCTCTTTTTCACATTCTTTCTCTCCTCCACTTGTTTCCATGATGGCAGTGTGTTGTTACGATAGTAGCATGTTCTTGGATATTATCACATGATAGAAATGCACTGTCACATGATCACTGCTGTAATGCAGAGTTTGCAGCAAAAAGCTTTTTGCTTTTGCAAATTCAACTGTACAGTCCTGGCAGTTAGAAGTTTTAGAATGTTCACAGAAAGACAGTTGGAGCCTGATTCTATAACTTGGGACCGTGGCTCTTGGACTGCTTCTTGGAGGACTACTCCTGGATTTTCTCCTTTGGACTTCAAAGCTGGAGGACTTTGCCTTGGGAGTTGGCCTTTGGTCTTCTCCTTTGAAGTTCATCTTGGTTGGGTGAGTTGCTGGCCTTCCTTTCCTGTCTTCTGGAAAGATTTGTTCTGGAGATTCCTGCCTTGGCTTTGGAGGAGGCTGCGTTGGTGGAACTCTAGCTGAAGACATCACCAGATGTGGGGAAGCCCTTGTAGGGCTGAGCCTCACTTCACTAGAGAAGGGCTAGTAGGCTTGTTCAAACCTGTCTCTTTAGCTACCTTTTTCCATTTTCACGCTTTCTACCTCTTTGTAAATAAAGCTACTAAAGTAATTTTTGACTTGTTATAATATGTTTAAATTGGCAACCACAATATTACTTTAGAATTCTCCTATTAGCATAAAACCTAAATTTTGAATTCTTACAGTGTGTTGGCAAAGAAATGAGATCAGAATAGATGCTCATTAACTGGGGACTTGCTCAACAAATTGTGGTTCATGAATATAGTGGAATGTTATTGTGCTGTAAGAAATAATTAATGTGACATAGAGAAATAGGGAAAGATTTATATATATAAAGTGATGAAGAGTGAAGAACAGACAAGAAAATAATATACATAATGACTACAGCAGTGTAAATAGAATGACTACACACAGATCAAAAGTAGATGTAACATTACAAAGAACAAGCATGCTTTCAAAGAGATACAAGAAGATATTTCCATTCCTTTTAGAGGTGTGAAGTTCATGTGCTTTCTTTTTTCTTTTTTTTTTTGCCACAAGAATGTTATTTATCATATGGAATGGAAAGTTGCTTGGGAAGGGGAGAGAGAAGAGAGGGAATACCCTATCATCTTTTCCAACTCTGATTCAATGACCTCTCCCTGCAATTTCCTCACTTCTAAAAGTCTGGTGTTGGATTAGATGAGCTCTGAGGTCTCTTTCTGCTCTGGATCTATGATCCCTAGAATTTCTGGGAGGCAGACAGTTGGTGCAGTATGTCTGATGTCAGGTCTTCCTGAGTTCATATCTAATCTCAGACACTCCCTGTGTGAGTCTGGGCAAGTCACTTTACCCTGTTTGCCTCAGTTTCTGCATCTGCAAAACGGGCTGGAGAAGGATCCGGCAAACTACCGCATTATTTTTGCGAAGAAAATCCCATGTGGGGTCATGAGTCCGATAGGATGGAACTTTCCAAGCTCTTTGAACTTTCCGTGGTTCCCGCCAGGGGGCACAGCGCAGGAAATTCTCATCAATTGTTGCTCTCAGAAATGCCCACAAGATGGCGCCAGAGGGCGTGTTTTGCTCCTGCTGCGTTGTCCTAGAAACCATGAGAGAAGAAACGTATTTCCGGAAACTTTATCGTCATTTCCTCTCATGAACCCTGATTTCTAGAAAAGATGGCGGTTCGACTTCTAGATGCGCATCGAGAAGTGTTATTTCTGTTCCGGGACGGTGTACCCGGGGCATGGCATGATGTCTGTCCGCAACTACTGTAAGGTGAGGCCGCGGACTGCGGGTGAGGGGTTAGAGGAGGTGTTAAGCGCGGGCACTCACCGGAATGATCACCTGTCAGGTCTGGCGCGCGCCCCTGGCTCCTCCACCACCCAAAGCACACCTGACCGCGCACTTTAAAGGGCCCCGCTTGCTTGCCGTAGTGTTTTGGGTGGTTTCTGATCTTTTGGGACACCCAGCTTGTGTGTGGGGCTGGTCGTCTGTAGATTGCTTTAGAACATCTGTGGTCAGGCCTGGGAGCCTGTATTCTCGCTGTGCTCAGTTCTGGATGAGTTTTCCTGGCGTCAGACCCAGCACTCTTATCTATTGCGCTACCTACATGCTCATAAACATGTTAAAATTTGAGGTCCATAGATAAATTTCGGAAAATGGAAAAAAATACAGCTTTATTTTCGCTATCTTAATCTTTTTTTCGCTAGCTTAGTCTTTTAACTTAGCATTTCCTTCAATTTAGCAACATTATTATAAGAAGGAATCTTTGAGAAAAAGGTTAAGATTCTGTGATATAAAGTCATCTCTCCATCCTCCATTTAGCTACAGAAGTGATTTTCCAAAGTTCAGGTTCAATCACAAAAACTCAGGAAACTCCTCTGGCTCCCTATTGACTAAGGTACATCAAATAAAAAAATTCTCTGTTTGGCCTTCACCTGCTCTTCATAACCTAGCCCCCTCCTACCTTTCCTGTCTTCTTATTCCTTACTCCTGACACATTGGATTCACAAATAACACTCATTTTTTTTTTTTTTTCAGCATAGGGCATGTGTAGAATAATTTCTCGACTTTTTTTCTTCCCAGAAAACAAAAAAGGCCACAGGAGCTTGTAGACTTAGAGAGTGGTGAGGGAAAGAGGAGGAGGTCAGAAGAGGACACACATGGAGTATTTTCCCAATGATTCATAGTCAAAATTGGGTCAGGGCAGTTACTAGGACAAAAAAGACTTCCTGAACCCTCTTGTGTGATCCTTGGCCAACTCTCCTGCTCAGTGACTTCTTTAACTTCTTTTAAGTCCCAGCTAAAAGCCCATCTTTTTACTGGAAGCCTTCCATTACTCCTAATTCCAGTACTAATCATTTACTATTTAGCCTCTCTTTAGCTTATTTAATATTTATTTGCATGTTGTCTCCTCTATTAGATTGTAAACTCCTTGAGCTTGGGGACAATCTTTTGCCTCTTTTTGTATCAGTAGTCCTTAGCATGATGCCTAGCACTTAGTAGGGCCAGTAAATGTTTATTGATTATATAGGGAATGAGATAGATTTTCCATTTTGATACTTTATAACCTTTCTGCAGAATAAAAATCTGGTATACTTGCTGTTTTCATAGGACTCACAAAGATTATAGAATCTTTGCTTTTTAAGTTCACAGATTAAAAAGTTCTGTATTTCTGCTATAGAGTTGTGATTGTTGAGGTCATCTATTCATGTATCTTCTAGATACTTTCAAATTCAGCAGTTCAAACTATTCCTTAACTATTTGTTTGCCCACTAACCTATTATGAGCCATCCTCAGGATTGTACCAAAAAAAATCCCTCAAATTTCATTTATTTGCAAAACTCCACAAAAATTAAGTACACTTAAAAAACTTATGGGTCAGGTAGATGGCTGAGTAGATAGAGTCAACTTCTAGCCTCAGATACTTCCTAGCATTGTGATGTTGGATAAGTCACTTAATCCCAGTTGCCTAGCCTTTACTGCTCTTTTGCTCCAGAACCAAAAATATCGATTGTAAGACTGAAGATAAAGGTTTAAAAAAAGTTTTTTCTGCCATTGTTCCTATGTTCAGATATTGAAATGTTAATAAGATTATTATACCAATAAAGAATTTTGTTTATTTCTAATCATATTTGTGATTAGGTAAAATTTAAATGCAAGTGTAACATACAGTTATCAAAATTTTTTTGTGACAGGACTTGTGATTTCATCTTTATAGGGAGTAGGTACTTCCTCTACAAAACAGTTTAGCTTTTGTTCTCCAATTTAGTTTGGGAGAATTAACTGTCTGGAGCATGGAGAGATTAAATGATTTACCAGGGGTCACACAGACAATATGAGCCAGGGATGAGAGTTGAATCTAGAACTTCTTTAGTTTGATACTCACTTTCCATTTCATGATGCTTCTCCTTTATCAAAATAGCAATTCTACCAGGACAATTCTGAGGGATTTATGGTAAAGAACGCTACCCACATTCAGAGAAAGGACTGCAGGAGAGGAAACATATAGGAAAAACAACTGCTTGAACGCATGGGTCAGGGTGGACATGATTGAGGGTGTGGACTCGAAACTACCACACCAATGCAACTACCAACAATTTGGAAATTGGTCTTGATCAAGGACACATGACAAAACTAGTGGAAATGTGCATCGGCCATGGGTGGGGGGAGTGCGCGGAGTGAAGGGGAAAGGAGGAGCATGAATCATGTAACCATGTTAAAAATGAATATTAATAAATGTTTGAAAAAAATAGCAATTCTAAAATGAACTAATTTAAAAATTTATTCAACTTTTTGTTAAGATGATATATACTTAAATGAGTTTTCATCTTAAACGTGAATCTTTATTAAAAAGTCTTCAAGAAAAATAATCAACTAGTCTTTCATTCTTTTTTTTCCCTTCTTCTTAAAGGCACTTGAAATACACAAAGGTTCTTGAGAATAAAGGTTGATTTGACCTTGCTGACTTTACTTAAAATCTTTCTAATTCTAGGTGACTAATTTGGGGAATTTAATGTTCTTTAAATTTATAAAAATGAGTTAGTACATCTTTAGGCCATATTTCTAGCTTTTCAGTGGGTTATTTCCTGGTATTTTTTTTGAGAGTCAAGTATTATATGTAGTCCCTGATCGATTTTAAAATGAAGCAGGTGACAGGAAGTACAGCGTGGTAGTTGTTTTTCAATTTATGGTGCTTCAGACTTGGCCCAGTAACATTTTGTTTCAAGAGAAGCCTATTTGGTTTTATTTTTATTTTTCCTTCAAGTTTTCAGATTTTTAAAATCTAAATGTCATAAAGACTTTAAAAAAGAAGTGTAATCCTTGAAAAGTCAAATGAATTAAAGGCTTTTGAAAGGCAGCTGGTGTAGAACTTATAGTAGTGAGTACAATGAACTTGAAGTAGTCTGGATATTTTTCAAAAATTTGATTTTAATTTAAGCTACATGTGATAAAGTTGATCATCAAATGACTCCATTTATTGATTTTCTAGATAATCTGTAATTCTTGGTTGTTATTTACTATAATTAATTCTGTAGAATTTAATAGAAAAAAGAAAAGCCATCAAGTTAGAGTTAGGAGTACTCTGCTATATTTAGTCATTAAAAAAAATTCGCATCTCTTACCATTATGAAATTAAAGGGGAATGTGGCATGGATAATTCAGTTTGGTAGATAATTTTTCTAATTCAAGATTTGGTATTAGATAAATTACATTTTAGGAAATTGTTGATAAGAAGGAATCATACAGAATGAAATGATGTTTTTCAGGAGTGTGGAGTCCATTCATGGCAATTTGCACTGTTCCATTTAGATAGAGCTGGTGAAAAACCTTGCTGATATTTGTCACCAATTACTGGAGGGATATGGGGAGCTCAATATAGTAAGACTTGGGGCTGAATTTTTCTAGGTCAGTAAATGACATATTGGATAGTCCCCTGTTGAACAAAGAACCTAGCTGACAGGACTAGGTGGTGGTGGTGGGGGGGTTCTAGGATTCCTATAATGCTTTTCCTGCAAAGTACTTGAGGTACTAAATAGTGAATTTAAATTTTTAGTCTTCTGAAATGGAAAACATGAATGAAGAGTTAGTGAGAACACTCAGGAAAAAAACAAAATATCATGTCAGCAGAACCCTAGACAGAAAGTTAAATTCTCTTAGTTGAGAGACTATACATGGTGTACAGGACAGTGTGCAATTAGGCCCTGTCAGTCACAGAAAATAGGTAGATGATAGCAAAGTTTCAGATTGTAGTTCTCAAGTTGTTGAAGATAACCAAGGTAAATTCATAGAATCCTTAATATAAGTTCTGATGTGTTCTTTTTAAATTAAAAAACAACAACCAACAGTTACCTTTTGTCTTAGAATCAATATTAATTCTAAGGCAGAAGGACAGGTTAGGACTCAGGATCACATAGCTAGGCAATGTCTGAGGCCAGATTTGAACCTAGTTTTTCTCAACTCTGGGTCTGGCTCTGTATCCTTGGAGCTGTCTAGCTGCCTCTGATCTATTCTTAAATTGAGTTTGTGTCCTCAAATTATTATATGAATTAAGCCATAGGAGTAGAGTTAATACATATCTGCCTGTTTCACACTTTAAAACTTCCTTAAAAAGATGATTTTTAGGTGATTGAAGTGAGAACTTATTAGAACAGAGCCTGCTTTAAGGAGGTTGAGAAGATTATTAACATGTAATAACATTATTAAGAAGAAATTAGGAATTTCAAGGCTTCTGGTGAGATTAATGGTCTACAACAATTTCCTGTACTTTCTTGAGATTTGCTTCCCAGTATGACTTGGACAGTTTTACTTAGATTTGTACCTTGCATGTCTCACCTTAGAAATTTTTCTGTTGAAAATTAATGGAAAAAATTTCTTTAAATGGAGAAAGGCATTTGCATGGTATGAAATATAGGAGAATTAGAACTTAGGAGTCTTTGCATTACTGTTTCAATGACCACAGGCATCTCTAGAGGAATTTTCAATTTACTAGTATCCCATTGTTGTTTTGCTAAAGAAATTCTCACCCTATCATTTCTTTCATTGATTCAGCCAAATATTTGTTGAGTGCTTACAATCTGTAGGTTGGTGTAGGAGATACAAAAATGAGTTTTTCCTTTCCAGAGAGCTTATGATCTGACACACCTACCTTCTCACAATTACCATTTGTTTACTCACTAGCTGAAGACTTCTTGTCAAGAGCATGCCACCTCTCTTTTAGTAATACTTTAGAAATCCACTCAGATTATACCAAAAGCTACAAAGTCATAACTAATATAAAAAATTCAAGTTTTATTAATTTGCTAGTTGAGTTGTTTTTTTCTACAGTGTTCTAAAAGTAATAGCACATATCTTGCTATTTCATTTGGAAAATTTCAGTGATTTTGCTTTATTTTAATTTCAGTAACTGCATAGTTCTTTTATTTGGAAAAAAGAGTCATGCAACTATCCTAAAGTCTCTCTAGAATGATTAGCTTTTAGGTGTCCAAAAAAAAAAAATAGTGAACTGGGATGTGGAAATCACAGGCTCTAGGAACTGCACTGATAATGTCTGTTTGAGAGATAGACTCTGTGTGTATCTTTGTATCTATGGTCTCACATATATGTAGATTTCTTTTTTTTTTATATATATATATATTTTTTAAACCCTTAACTTCTGTGTATTAGTTCCTTGGTGGAAGACTGGTAAGGGTAGGCAATGGGGGGTCAAGTGACTTGCCCAAGGTCACACAGCTGGGAAGTGTCTGAGGCCAGATTTGAACCTAGGACCTCCTGTCTGTAGGCCTGGCTCTCAATCCACTGAGCTACCCAGCTGCCCTCTATATGTAGATTTCTAAAAGACTTGGCTCTCCAATTAAAACCAAGGTTTTGTCTCTAAAAACCTAGCATTGTCATTTATAAGTCTGCAAGTGGAATTTAGATCAAATGTTGTTATTTGGAACAAAATTAGTATAGTGATGTGTATTTGAATTGATATTTTAATATTCACTACAGATATTGTGATGATAGAGCCTTAAATTCTAAATTCATTAAGCCAAATTAATTTTCTTAAATATAGCTTTGATTTCATTACCTCTCTGTTCAAAAAGCTTCTTTTATTGGACTTTCTGCCATATAAAAATCTAAATTTCTTATTTCTCTAAGACCCCTTCAATTTTGCTCAGCCTAACTTCCCAACATTATCTTCCATTATCCCCTTTCGTGTTTTTTTTTTTTTAGACTTAAACTAAAGTAGCAAATAAAAAAGTATTTTATTGTCTCCTGTGTGCCAGGCATTGTACTAAGTCCTAGGGAGACAAAAAAAGGCTCTCATTCTAATGGGAGAGACAGCATGTAAACAAATAAGGACACAAAAGATATATACTGGATAAACTTGAGATAATCTTAAGAGGGAAAGCACAAATGTTGAAAAGGACTGGGAAAGGCTTCTTGTAGAAAATCACATTTGGAAGATATGCCTGCTGCTTTCCTGCTTTCATGCCTTGACTCATGCTTACTCTATTTACTGTTACTTTCCCTCTATCTAGAATGAATCCTCTAAGTTCATTTTTCTATCTTTCCTTCAAATTCTGCCTTTTCAGTTACTCTTGCCTTTTGTTTTCCCATAACACAAAAATATCCTCTGAGTATTCTTAACTCCTGTTCTCTGTGCTTTTTGTTCTTCCAATGCTACTTTATATTCTTTTCAGTTATGTAGGTCTTATTGTTCTCACTCCCTAAGTACTTTGGGCAGAGAGTATGGCTTATTTTTTAAATTTCCATAATAGCTAGTGTAGTGTCTCTCATATAGTTGAATGAATGGTTAAAAATATTTCTTCTGAGGTCGTTATATAATAAGAAATGAATGTGTCTGGTTTGATGTACTTTGAACTATTTGTAAAAGGGGCTATTTTAACTTCGTTAAAGGTAAACTTTGTATCATAAATGAATAATCTTTTTTTTTTTTTTTTTAACACAGGATAATTCATTTGAATTTGAAAACACAGAAATGAAACTGTTAAATACCAGAGAGAGCTATGGAATAAAACAGGTAACATACAAGAAAAGAGTCCCCTGCTCAAAAATCAAGACTCATAGGTCTTGATCTGACAGGCCATAAAACTAAACTGCTTCCAGTTGTTCCAAAGTGCTTTTACTGGGAGGACTTCTCTATTAGGGTCCCTTTCCAAGATTTCAAAGTTTTCATTTGATGATCCAGGTAGAACTCCATAAAAACATCAGAAATCCTTGCATACTGAAGAAAATTCATTTCTTTTGGATTTTATGCTTTTATAATGGCAAATGGTTACTTCTATAAAGAAGATGAAATAATAGGGAAAAAAAGGCAGGGAAAAATTCCAGATTCACTGACTTTTAACTTAGCCCCAGGGAACTTGGTCTGATTGTTTGTATATTTTGAGCTGTTTGTCAGCAGAAAACTGTGCTTCATTTTTATTACCTTCAAATACTTTAAGGCAGCTGGTCGGTCTTGTGGATAGTTTGCTGGTCTCGGAGTCAGGAAGGCCTGAGTTCAAATACAGCCTCAGACACATTAACTTTGTGACTGGGCAAATCACCTGTTTGCCTTTCTCTCCTCATTTCTAAAATGGGAATAATAAAGCATCTGTGTCCCAGGGTTATTATGAAGATCAGATAAAAGGATTTCTTAAAAGTTCTTTGCAAACTTCAAAACTATATAAATGTTACTGCTATTACTTCAAAAAATTAAAAACTTTGTCTATGTTGATAGAAGCTTCTGTAACCTTTTACATATTAATTTACTTTTTGATTTATTTCCAAACAAGGCCAGTTTCTTTGACAACTTGCAAATGATGGAGAAATCTGAAGCATATTTTGCAAATATCTTGCTCAATGTCGTGTTTCAGGAGAGAGGTGTGCTTGTCACAATTCCAGATAGTATTCTTTGACCAAACATGCAGCAATATTTGAAATTACTTAATTTCAGCATCGTGTTAAATGTGTTCCAAGTAGTTTGAGGTCTGGTTCATTGCCATAGCAGGACTTTTCATTTCTTCCTTTGAATTTTGCATTCAAGAATTTTGTAGCAGCATGAATTCTTCTCTTTTGTTAATGCTTTTTTACTTTCATCTGTACTTCTAAGTGGTGATATACCTATATTCTATATTCTTAAAGCTAGTTTTTCCACTCATTCTATTTGAATCATTTGACCTTCACATGAACTTTTGGAGGTAGTCAGGATAGGAAGTTTTTGCAGAAGAGAACATTGTGGTTCATTGAGTTTTGGTGACTTGCCTGAAATCATTCAAAGAGCTGGCCCAAGAATCTGGAGCTTCTGAAGTTAACTAGCCCAGCACTTTTCATTGAACCCCATAAAATTTGATTGCAATGTTTCTGTATTGGTGTTGGTCCTTGCAGTATTTTAGTACTGCTTCTTGGGGACAGTAGCTCCAGTTTTGAATTTACATGCTTTATTACTTAGATTTTTTTGAATAGTGTTATTAAATAGCATTCATGATGTGTAACACAAAAAGGGGTCTTGTCAGAGTTATAGGCATTTACTAATAAAATGAGAGAGAGACAGAGAGAGAGAGAGAGAAAGAGGAGAGGAGAGGAGAGAAAAAAAGAGAAGAGAAGAGAGAGAGGGAGATAAGATTTTTCACCTTACTAATTTAAGGTAAGATCAGATCTCAGCCCAGCATGGTCCCTTCCATGCTGACTGCCACTTGCTAAGTGCCAGCCCAGGGAGCCAGTCTTTTCAATTGTGGAAGTAAAAAGACCTCCTTCCTGTGCTCTGCCTTATAAACCCCACTAGCTCCTCCATCCATGGCAGTGTTGCACACTGACCTCATGCTGAGGCTAGAGGTCACCAGGCCATTAGATATGAAATTACTCTGTGCCTCAGGATGAAGGTATTTTACCTCACACAGGTGCCATTAAGAAGCAAGTTTAAGCTAAGCAGTGCAGTGATAAGTAGATCTTTTTATCTATTATTATAATTCCCTTTCTCCTTTTTGTTTTACTGGTATCATTAGTTGGTAAAACAAATTCTTTACCCCTCCTTATACCTTCATATACTATGTAGCTACAATATGTCATCTCCTTGTTATAGGTCTTCTTTAAGATAAAATCTGAATGAAAGGATGAGATAAAGAGGAATAATTAATCAAGAATATATAATGTGTCAGCACACGTCCATACTATCCTCATTTTTTTTTTTGCGGTAGTGATGTTTGAATTCATTATTTCAATTTCAATATTTTCTAAATTAGGGACTCAGGATAATGAAGGAAAAATCAAAAAATTTATGTTGAGACAGGTGCAGTTGAATTATAGGGATTGAAAGCATATCCTTATGGTAAAGTTTTGTAAATATCTTTTATTTTTTTTTCTTGCAGTTGATGCCATGAAGAGAGTAGAAGAGATCAAACAAAAATGTCAAGCTAATTTATAATAAACAGGTGGGAATATCTGAATAAAGTAACTACAGGTACCCTATATAACATTATCTTATGAACATTATTAATACTTAATATCCTATTTCTGTTCTAATTCCTTGAAATATTTTTGTAACAGTGTTTGACCAATTACCTATGCTTAATATTGCTCTTATAGTGTTAGCCACAACTTAAAATGTTTTGTGTAAATGGTGTGTTTTCAAAGAATCATTCAAAGTTTATTAAGCTGTATCTATATTGGAAAATAATAGCTGCAGAAATTCCCTGAGTTGTTCATGTTGTTTAGAAAGGCTTCTCTCAGGGAAAAAAGCTATATTTCACTTTCTAGCCTTTATTTGTAAGAAGTAACATTTGCATGTTATTCATTCCATGAATTGAGGATTCATTGAGTGTTATATTCTGCTTAGATGCTGTGTCAGGTTCACAAGAAATAGGGGAAAAGTCCCCATTTATGTCATATGCAGCATATAATTAGAGAAGAAGGCAATAATTAATAAAGCGCAAATTGTGTGACAAAATGATTTCTAAAGTCCTGAGATGTATAAGGGTGCTAGTAATTAAAGAATGTAGAAATCCATTGAGGCTGTACTTGTCAGGAAGAGTAATTTTTACCAGCTCAACCACTCATTCAACATAGATTTTTTTTTACCAATTTTTTAGTGAGTATCTAGGCTACAGGCTGTCCCAGAAATCTTAGTGCAGTTCTAAGCTTTTAAAGCCAAATATCAAGCAGTATATAAAGTTCTAGCTGCATCACAAGGATGAAATAGTTACTGCTGTCAGTAGCATTATAGCTTGATTTGGGAATCAAGGGCTAGCCACATGAATCAGTTAAATAACATTATGTACCGGAACAAATGTTCAAGCAATCTGAACTGGACTGATTGAGGAACCTTGGGAGTAAGCCCTGAGTGCAATAGCATTGCTGTTTCTCCACATTAGAAATGTCTGAATTAATATTTAACAGTAGTTTAAGTAAGTGTTCCCAGTTGGCATTGGTTGACTTAATCATAAAATTTGGCCACTATATAATGAATACTGTATCTTAATGAGATTATTATTCCAAATTGTGATCCTATCTTGTATTTCTTACCTTACATTAAAGAAGAGCAAAGAACTACAGAATGTTTAGGCCATCAATGAAGTCAAATAAAACATCTACCTTATTCAGGCATCTCTGGCAGGTAAGCATTATACATATGTACTCTTTATAAAGCAAAAGCTAGATTTATTGGAAAGATAAATTAAGGGGGAGGTTGTTATATATCAAATTCTTGTTGCATTTATAAAGGGATTTGATGTGCAAAAATTTGATGTAATACTTGAAGAGTATGTTTTTTGTACAAAGCCTCAGTTATATAAAAGTGACTTAAAAATAATGCTGATGATATTCATACCAACATAATTTATACTCATTTTCTGCTTTCGGTCAAAGAGTAATATCTTAAACTACAGTCTTCCTTTTGAGCTCATGTAACTACTTGTAGCTATATGAATTTGTTACATAATTAGTCAGTTTGGGTACAGTAAATTCATATAAATTTGTACCTCAAATAATTGGACAGAGAAAGGTGGAATTTATTTTAAAACTAGACTCTAGCATGTTTGTCTTGTTATAAAATCAGCTTCTGTTATAACAAATATTGAGTGGTAATATATAACAAAAAGGATTTCTAATGTCTAGTCAGTGACCCACTTATTTCAAATATTCTTATAAAAATTTCTAGTATAATGATTTTGGAAGTCTCCTGAATTCACAGTAACAGCTTCTGAATAGTGGAGATTTAAAAATGGTAGATGATAATATCTTACTGTAGTAGGTGAATATGTAGAGGCAGGACTTTTTACAAATAGTTAAAACATTTAAAAGTATACAAATCCTGTAGAGAATGCTTTAATGAATTCCAGGGCCACAAGTTGATTTTTTGCCTACTTTTTTATTTTTTAAGGCAAAGGAAAACAATTGGAAGAAAAAACAGTGCTCAAATTACAACAGGATGTGGACACAGAAGATTATTCTTTGATATCTCACAATATTCTGAAACCTACACTCTGTATTTCTCTAGAAAATTTCTTGCAGAGCCTTGGAACTCTTGTGTATTATTGATTTATTTTTCACATTAATTCAGGAAAATGAGTGGTAGTTAAAAATATATTTCTTCCACATTGTTATCTGTAAAATATGAAATTATGGGGATGTTAGAGTATAGTTCAAGGTTAGAGTGACATTGAATTGGCCATTCTTTTGTAACTTTTGAAAGTACTATTTGTAATAATAGAAGTGAGTAGAAACAAAATGGTTATATCATTTGGATAATGACTTCCAGCATTTTAAATATTCTATAATTGTATTATGGTCATTGATGTATAAAATAAAACATTTCTTTTTAATGTCCTCCCTTTATGGAAATGGGAGTGGAATAAAACTATGTTTATTGAATTAACAGTTTGTACAGTAATTGGTTATACATTAGCTTTTCTACTTACTATCAGTTAAAGTTTTACTATTTTGTTTTGCTATTCTTTTGTTAGAAAAGATTGAAAATAGAATATCATTCTCTTACTGTGCTTCAGCAACTGCCCTCAAAGACCTTTTTATTGAGGGAGATTTATTTAATATGTATTTATATGTAAGTGCCAGGAAATGGAGTAGGCACTGGGGACACAAAATGCATAAAATGAAGCAATACCTTTTTTTCAAGGAGCTTACATCCTAATAGAGGAAACAAGTAAGTATATAACATTATAAAACATAGTAATAAATACATGCAGAATAATCAATGAAAATAATCAAACATGTACAAATTAATTAGATTCAAGGTAGTTTGGGAGGGAAGATACTAGCAGTTGAGAGAAATTTAGAAAGTCTTTCATATAGAAGGTGATGTTTAATGGAGACTACATGAAAATGATTATGTACAAAGAAGAGATATTCAGGAGAAATTTGAAATAATCCAAAGAGGAAATGAACTAGCATTAAGGGGATTCAGGAAAGGCTTCTTTTATCAGGTTGGACTCGGTGATCTATAAGGTCCCTTTCCATCTCCAAATCTATTTTCCAGTGAATGAG
The DNA here is from genome assembly GCF_016433145.1 of Gracilinanus agilis. Classification (NCBI taxonomy): domain Eukaryota; kingdom Metazoa; phylum Chordata; class Mammalia; order Didelphimorphia; family Didelphidae; genus Gracilinanus; species Gracilinanus agilis. The sequence continues at coordinate 539,383,940 of NC_058131.1, forward strand.
GCTTTAGAGATGGACTCCAAGATGGCCCCCAGGCTCTCTAAGGGTTATAAACATAAAGTACATTATAGATACATTAAGTGCCTTTTGAATCTTGACCTTTTTTTAGGTACTGTGTAGTGTAAGTTAACTCACTATTTAAATTTAATTTAAACTTGTCCTCTATAGATCTGAAGATTTAGCCCAGGGCAGAGCAAGTTTTTCTATGCATAAACCTTAACACATGGTTAGCATTCCATCTTTAATGATAGCTTTGGTTAATAAGAGTAATGCTTCAATGAACAAACCTCCTGGGAACAAGGCTTCTTTATAAAGAAGTCAACCATATTAGAAAATAAAACTAGAACTCTTATGAAAGCATCAATAGTATGTTTTGCAGGGTTCACTGGCAAAAGTTCTCACAAAGTTGGGCTTAGGTCCATATGACACAAATGTCTCCCTACGCAATCTCAAGACTTGGAAGCAAAAGGGACAAGCCCTTAATAAAATTATGGTCAGTAAAGGCTGCCCTCTGTCTGTTTTTCACATATTTCTTCTTTGGTAGCATTCCTTTTCCTGACTTTAATAGCCCATTACAATCTGACACTAGTCAATTATAATTGCCTCAAGCATTTCCCAATTCTCCTTTGTTTTTCTCTCTGTAGTGAAGGCTCCTTCTGCTTCAAGTGCTCAATGCATAACCCCAACTTTATTCTGAAAATAGAAAGTTATCCAATATTAATCATTTACCCTTGAAGATTGTTGGTTAATTCATTATACCTTAATGTTAATGAACTTCAGTCAATGTATTCAATCAGTGTTCCCTATTTTGAATTTATTGTAATGATATTTTGTATTGTAATCTTATATCTATTTGATCTAGGATGTATCAAAAAATGGAACATTTGCATATACATAGTGATAGAAGTTCCAAGAACTAAAATGGATTTTGCTCCATAAATTAGATGATAGTTGTATTGAAGAGGCTTACAGAAAATAGTTGAGGAAAAGTCAGTAAATATCACTTTACTCTCTATGGCCTTTGTTATTTTACTGTTCAACCTGGCTGAGTACAAAAGTGCCATAGTGATTAGCTGAAATTGCCAAATTAGGAGAGTTATGATTTTCTTTGAAGGGAAAGGTTTATTAATCACAGTACTTTTAGAGGACAGGTTTAAGTATTTCTGCTGAGGATTATAACTGAGTCACAGTAGGGTGCTGAAAGATCACATTGACAAAATGGTAGCCAGCTAACTAAATACACTTCTCTGCCCTGGATGGTAGAGATGGTTCAAAAATATGACCAACAAAATAGTAGCCTTCAGTTTGCAGTGGGGGAGGCTTATTAACTAGGGGTGAGTGGATAGTTGAAGACTGGTTAGAGCTGCATGTAATGCCCAGTCATGGAAACATCTAATAGAGAGCAACGAAAACAGCAATGTGTGGCAAGTAACAGGTCTAACCAGGAGTTCAGGTATAAACTTGTTAGAAGACATCGTCTGCTTTGCCCCCTAGGTTCATATTCAGAAGCCAGTAAGATAGTTGGTTCTTATCATCCATCTAAAAATGAATAAGAAACATAGTTTCATGAGCTATTTTGTCATTTTGTGTTGAAATGCTTGTGATAAATATCTGCAAAAATATTTTCATGAAAGTAATTATAGTTTAAACTTAAAATGCAGAGGTTTCAAGGGAAGGGGAATTGTACAAAGAACTTGCTAGAATCCTCTAAATTAAATCAACTTAAAACTTTGATATTTATTGAGGGTTCCAAATATGATAGAGTTAATTAGGGAGAAGTAAAAGAATTGGTATGTAGTAATAAGGGCTTCATTAATAATATAAAACATAAATTTACACTGGACCTATTTTACATGGTTTTGTGATTTCCTCTATTGGTGTTTGGTGGTCAGTAAACTTAACATTTATCAAGGCACTACTATGTGCCAGTCATTGGTCTAATCAACAGAGATTCAAAGACATATTATTTTCAAGGAGTTCAGTCTAATGAGGGAGTCAACATATAAAAAACTAATTGCAAACAAAATAGATACAAAATATAGGAAATAATCTCAGAAGAAAGGCACCAAGAAGAAGGACTTTGAAGAGAAGGGAAAATGAAGGTGGATGGAGTAAGATTTAAATTAATATCAATAACTTCAAGTATTATATTTTATAAAATTTATTAATAATCACTTGAAGTAGAAAGAAAACAAATTAAAAGAAATAGAAGTTCAAACCTAATTAACAAAAAGAGCAAACCTAAACCAAAAAAGTAAGTTCTCCTGCCTCTTCAAAAAGCCTGCTTCAGCAGCTTCGATTATGCGGGGGGAGAGAAAGAAAGAGAGAGAAGAAAGAAGAGAGAAAAGAGGAGAGGAGAGAGAGGCAGGCGGGGCTACACGAAACATATCCTCCCTACATTAGCATGTAAAGTGAGAAGGAATGGGGGATGCTGAGAATTTGAGTTCTGGGGAGCAGATTCTAATTACATAATGGTAATAGTAATACAAGGTCGAAGTTTGGAAAGAAATCATAGAGTAATAGATTTAGAACTGGATATCAAAGACCCTCTAGTCCCATCTCATTGTATAGTTGGGATTAAATGATTTGCCTAGGATCACATAGCTAAGAGTCTGAGGTAGAATTTGACCCCATGTCTTCCTGATGCCAAATCTTGTGTTATATATATTATATTATGATGCTTTGAAAAAATATCCTAATTGAGATTTGAACTTGAGTCCTTGTATTACACAACTAGTACATTTATCCCTGAGTGGTAATATGACAAGGGTGCAAGGAACTCAAGGCTACAAGGCACTGTAAAGTTGAATTAGTTAATTCTAAAGTTAAAATTCTGAAGGAGGAAAAGTGAGGCCAGAGTTGGAATGATGGCCTAGAAAAGATGAGAGAACTGGGTTCTCTGGATTGGGTAATATAATTGGATGTTCAGCCTTAAAGAATGAAGAGCTGAGTGATAGTGGTAGAGGGAGAGTTTGGAAGTGGTAGTGAGGAGTAAGAAGCATGTTTTATATTTCTTTTCTGTATTTCCCTGGGTGATGCCATCTTTTCTTCTGTGGAATTTCTATCCTAGAGTCCTTGATTCCTGATTGGCCAATGCTTCAAATGGTTCCTTATATATGGTCAACTGCTGCAATGCTTCATATTCCACCCCAGCCATTTTCTTGCTATTTGCTCTGCAAATGGTTGGTCTGCTTTCTAGACGGTGGGGACCTTTCCATAATCAAGTTGGTACTTCCATTGTTCCTAGAAAGGGTGTGACAATTAACTCTGCAGTAACTTCCCAAGCTACCCCCTCCATTACAACCACCTTTATATGTGTTGCCTCTACTTTTGGATATAAGCCCTTTATGGTCTAGGATGATCTTAGCTTTGTGTTTATATCTAGTGTTTAGCATAGTTCTTTGAATACTTTAAGTGTTTAATAGATGCTTTTTTATTCATATATTCATTCCTTTATCTGTCATTCATTCTTCTTCCTTGCTTGGTGAGTTAAGGAAGTGAATTAAAATATTCCCAGTACTAGAGAAGATGGACAAAGATATGTAATATGTTCTAAAGGAGTCAGATTTTATGTTGTTACGATTAAAATTAATAAAGACTGATATAAATATAGAAATTAGTAGTTTAATTAAGGCCATGCTGATAGGGATAAAATCATTAGACCACGCACCTGTAAGAATTCAAACTGCCGCCTCAGCCATTTTTACCTTTCGTATCTTTCCGGGTCTTGTAGCTCAGAGAGCCACTTCCTCCTCACCCAGGAGATTTAACCCCTCTCTTACATCACCATACTTCCTGTTTGCCATGAGGAATCATGGGAAATGTAGTTTCAAAGTCTCTCACATGTCCATAGGAAATATATAACATACTTTTAAATGGCATCTTCCCAATTCCAAATATACAATGTGACTTCAAGAAAATGGAAGTTTCTTGAGAGCAAGAGGTCTAATAGGAAGGGCTGCTTCTTAACATGAGAAGAGGAGTTGCATAGATCACAGTGGAAGGGAAAGGCAAGGTGGAATAGGGACACTAGAGATAGAGCTAACATGGATTAGTAAGGAGGAATGGAGAGTGATAGACAGCCTCTTAGAATCCCCAGCTTCCTTCAAAGTTTATCTCATGAATCACCTCCTTCACAAAGCCTTTCCTGAACAAATTATAGTATGTGAATGTAATGGAATATGGTAATACAACGAGAAATTATGAAAGGGCTAGATTCTGGCAAACCTGGGAAGAGTTGTATGAACTGATGCAGAGTGAAATAAGAACTAGGAGAAGAATAATAACATTGTAAAGAAGAACAACTCTGAAATCCTTAAGAACTCTGATTAATGCAGTGACCAAAAATGATTTCAAAGATCAGGTGATAAAACAAGATAGCCACTTTCTGACACTGAGTTGACAAAGTCAAGGCATGGAATGAGACATAACCTTTTCAGATAGTGCCAATGTGGGCATTTGTTTAACTTGACTGTGTACTTCTGATACAGAAATTTTTTTCTTTCATTTTGAGAGGAGAGTTGGAAATGGAAGAAGGGATTAGAAATGGGGTTACCAAAATGAATAAGAAAGAAAAATAAGAAAGAGTACCTGAAACATTTAAAAATGCATAAATGAGAGTAGAATACAGGTCAGTGGGAAACATAGATAAGGAAGATAGATCTTTGAAAATAAATACCTAGCATTTATATTTTGTCTACTATGTGCCAGGCACCATGCTAAATGTTTTACATCTCATTTGATCTTCATAACTCTTGAGGTGTAGGTGCTATTATTATCCCCATTTTATAGTTGAGGAAACTGAGGCAGACAAGTCAAGTGTCCAGGCCCAGGATTCTATCTAGTGTGTCTCTAAGTTGTAAAAATAAAAGCCAAGTTGTTCATAATAAAAATTCACAACTTTATATACAATCCTATTTTCTTGTTCTTTATGTGTGGAAATTCTTTTTGGGACTGGATAAGTTAAAAAAATTTTTAAAGAGAAAACAGAAAGAGATAACAGCCACCAGAATCTGGATTAGGCATAACATCTGAATAGAATGATGTTCAAAGGAGAGTTTGTTGAATAATGGCATAAGAAGGAACATCCAAAAATGATCATGGAAAGTACCAATGAGTCAGGAGTTTGGAAAATGTGCAACAAGTACCAGAAAGGATGTCCAGGTATTCAGTCATCTGGGGAATTTAGATCTCAATTGTTTGATGTTGATCAGTCATTTTCAGTCATATCTGACTCTTGGTAACCCCCTTTGGGGTTTTCTTGGAGAAGATCTTGGCATGATTTTCCATTTCCTTATCCAGCCAATTTTACATGTGAGGAAACTGAGGCAAACAGGATTAAGTAACTTACCCAGGGCCACACAGCTAGTAAGTGTCTGAGGCCAGATTTGAACTCAGGAAGATGAGTCTTCCTGACTCAAGGCCCAGTACTTTATGCACTGTACCATCTAGCTTCCCCCTCCCAAGGTTTCAATGAATACCAGTAAATGGAAATAAAAAATGAAGAAAAGGTCTAAAATGAAAGGAAATTTATTAATTATAGAGCGGGATTTCCAGAGGGTACAGTGGAAGGTGTAAGCAGATCTGGAGCAGTACATTGTTAGGGTGGGTTGGTATGAGAATAATGGAGAAGACAATAGGGATTGGGGAGGAGAGTTTGTTCTTTGACAGTTCTAGGTTTAGAAGTATTGGGCTAAGGAGACCAAGAAGGAATGAGATTATACTAACAATTAGGGAAATGATTCTAGGGAGAATAAGGAAGAGTTCTTATGAGAAGGCAAATGATTCAAAGCTACAAGGTCTTTGTCTTAGACCTGGAGGCTTCAGTACAACTCTCAACTGCCTTCCTTGGGGCTATCATTGTTGTTGTGTCCTGGGGGCCCCCTGAATCCTGGCCAGGAGGCAGCTGATTATGAAGTGTTGGTGTTTCTTGGGGACGGAGGAAGCTTAGTCTTAAGGCAAGCCTAAATATGGTCTGGTGGGGCCCTTCTGGAAGGATGAAGGGCAAAGTCTGGACTTGCTCCTACATCATGGCTCTGTACTTTGTGACTCCTGAGCTCTGGTTTCTGCTTGATTCAGGTTTTCATTCCTTTTTTGGTTTGGGAACTCCTCCATGATATATGGTTCCCTGGGACACATTCTTTCATGAAGGGGTCATATTAGTTTCTTTTCACCCATCTATGTATGATGTGGTTAATGCTAATTGGGTTTCATCCAAAGAATACCATTTCAAGGAAATAAGCTTTATATTATAAGAGAATATACATATTATAAGAGAATATAGTATAAAAGAATATATTATAAGAGAATATAGAATATAGCATAATAAGTAAGTAGTTGTGGTAAGATAAGGAGGTGAGGAGGTGTCCTAAGTAAAGGTTAGAGAGTAAGAGAGTAAAGGGTAGGAGTGTAGGGGTTTTCAGGGATGCTTTTTAAATTTAGTTACTAAGGAAGGGGTCATTTGTTTGGGCAGTTGTTGTCCTGTGTCTCCAGGTAAATGATGTCACTTTACCCATGGTCCATTTTGGTCTGTTTAGCTTTACCCATAGTTCCCTCTGTTTGCTCATTGTGGGGAGCAAACTGTAATGTAAATGGGATGCTAATGATATGCTAAATATCCTGGGGCAACTTTAGGTCCAGTTTTGCTCCTTTCTGTGTAGATTCTAAGAAAGGTAATGAGGGTGGAAATTAAGCATCGTTTGGACCTACTTCTAGGTGGCTGGGAAACTGAACTACCTGTACTTGCTGTTCAGAGTCCCCAACCAGTGATCTAGCTTATATCTACAGACTGGTGTGAGTTTTCTCGTAATTGTGAATTTAAGCAACTCATATGTCCTATATGAAAGGTAGCCCCATTCTAGTCCAAGTAGTTATTGTCTCTATGTTCTTTTGATTGTATATAGACTACTTGGCAGGGTTTGTGGGACATTTCAGCCTATATCATGTGTGCCCAAATGTTATTTCTGTTTGACTTTACAGTTCTTTTTCCTTTCTTTGTTCTCTGTGACTTTTCTCTCTTGTAGAGGCCAAGTTAATGACTAGTAATTGGCTGTGAATCGATCAATAATCTTCAAGGTGGTGTTAATGGGGCAAACCAGGATAAGGCAAGAATTCACATCCTCCTTCTCTCTCTCATAGCAATGAGATGAGGAATTTTATACCTTGAAAAGGGAAAATCATCAATGCCAAAAAACCATCCTCATCAGTGAGGGTTATAAAGACCCAGGACAGTGTTTGGGGACAACTACTGTGTACATACTTTTTCTTAGTTATCAGTAGATGGGGCCTTATACTTGACTCCTGACTGAGAAAAAAAATGTTGAGTTTTTGGTTTTTTTTCCAATCAGTCTGGCATTCCTCTAGCTTATCACCAAGAATAAATGTCTTTTTACCCTGAAGAATCTTGGAAAGGACATTAAAAACAGAAGAGTTATGTCTCATATGTAGGAAGCAATAGCAGAAATATATAATATCTATTCATGCTTTTTCCTTTAGTTAAAATACAATGCCTACTAATCAGATACATTTGTAGATAGCTAGATAGTGAATGAATAAGGCTCTGGATTTGAGTCAGGAAGATTTTTTTGGTTGTTCAGTTATTTCTGACTCTTTGTGACTGTTATAGAGAAATGAGTAAATCTTTGATCTTTTGGTTAAAAGGGAGGGATAAAGGTGATGAGGTGATAGGAGGAGGAATGAAAGGTATGGCTGAATGTAGGGAAGGAATGAATGAGGTGGTATATTGGATGGTAAGGGAATGAATGGGAGTATACAGGAGAGGCAGCTTGAAACAGGCAAGACACTGAGGCTAGAGACAGGGGATACTGGGGAGATATAGGCAGAATCCTTCAAGGTGAGGAAAGGTATCTCTATAGATACAAAGGAGTTGGGCCTGTCAGAAATGTTTAAATCTGCCTTGAGGACTTCTCTTGTCAGTTTCTAAAGTCCATTGAGGGAGGAGTCAAAGGGCTTCTCCCTGTCAGTGAAACTGATGGGAGGAGGAAGTTTTGAGTAAGACTTCCTGCCAAGATGGATGCCCGCAGTACCCTCAAGAAATAAAAGAAAATAACTCCTTCCCCCTTCAGCCTTTGCCTCAATCTTCGACACAATGATTCACTAGAGGGTTTGAGTAGGTAACAGAGGGGATTTATTAATACCAGGGTTAATCAGAAGGAGAGAAGGGTTTCGGGTTTTGTAATAGCTGCTAGGGAGAAAGCTAAAGGTAGGGGAAGGGTCACAGGAGGGTTAGACTGAGAGAGAGCCTGCTTTCCCAGTCAGGAAGATTTGACTGCCTTAAAGTAAAGTATTTACTAGACCAATAAAATGAGGGATAGCTTGATTTAAGGATGTCCTACTTGCCTACAGAAAACTAAAGCTCACAGTGTCTAAAACCAAACCCCAAACCACCCTTCCTCCCAGAGCCCAAAGGGAAATTCAGGAAAAATAACAGGGGTATAATATGGAGAGGTCAGGGAGGGGTCCAGAGAAGTCAGCTAGGTTCAAATTGTCCAGAGACAAAAGCACAGGCCAAGGCAAAGCCGAAAGCCAAAGCAGAGCCTCAGTTGGAACATCAACTCTCTTCAAGCCTCAGACTCCAAGTGAACTTTTGTGAAGATTCTAAGACTTAACTGCCAGGGTTGTTTACAGTTGACTCTTGCCAGAGCAAAAGCCTCTGTTGCATCCTTGCATTACATAACCCCAACTGAAGTTTTCTTGTCAAACATACTGGCGCGGTTTGCCATTTTCTTTTCCAGCTCATTTTACAGATATGATAATGAGATTAAACCTACCCTGTCCATTTTTAGATTTAATTACTAAAAGTGTAAACACCACCACTTAATTCTCTAGTGGGGGAGATCTGTAACCCACATGTGCAAGAGTGAGTGATGAATCAGAATTGACTGATTGCCCCCTGGGCAGTCCTAAGCAAAGTGTTTGTTGTGATTGGACAGGTAAACTAGAAGGAAGGCACAGGAAGTGCCGCAAAAGAAGTGCCTTTAAAAGGGAATGATAACTTCCTGTGAGTTAATTCTTGTTCGTTTCTTGGAGCTGGAGTTTGAGTTGGAGATGCTGTTTACTGGACCAGAGACTTGGGTGAAACTGTTTTTAAATCTCTCCCTTTGTACTACCATGTGGTGAGTATAAAGACTGACTCTTCCTAGATTTTTCTGAAGGAATTCTCCTTGCAAGAGAGGCTTCGTGACTGAAGCTTTTGCTTCCTTCATCCCTGGTCCTCAACCCTTGGCCTTCTCAGCCCAGGGCCGAGCATTCTCTGGCTGAGGGCTAATTAGCCCTGCCTGGGTTGAACCAGGGGCCAGAGCAAATTACTTAGTGTGTTAAGCTAGACCTCTTACTCTACCCTCTTCTCATCTCTTTACTTCCACTCTCTCCTTTATTTTATAAATAAATTACAAAAAATCATTTTAGAATTGATATTTATTCAATTCTTGGGGACCATCCCCTTTAAGTATTTAGTCCAACCAAAACCCTAATTTTCCCCTTTACACAAATGAGGAAACTGAGGCAGAGTTGAGACTAGCCCAGGGTCACATAGATTTGAACTCAAGTCTTCCTGACTCTAGGCCAAGTATTCTATCCATCTAGGTGCCCTATCAGAAAGAACCAAATTCAAATCTCTACCTCAGATACTCTCTGTGTAATCCTAGACAAATCACTTCTCTTAGCCTCAGTCTTTTCCTCTGTAAAATGACATAACTTATGTAAAGTGCTTTGCAAAACATAAAGTACTATGGTTAAATCAGCTATTATCACTATATGCCATAGGCAAAGACAGAATAATATACTGATCATTTAGTCTTCTCCTTGAATATAGCTTTCATCATATGTAATGTCTAGAGAAAACAATTTCCAATATTCTTCAGCCTCTTATACAGGACATATTTATATCTTTGCTTGTTTCTCTCCTGCATGGATGTTACAGTGGAAGCATGGAAGCAGATAAGAACATTATGTACATCTGTGATGGTTGGGATCAGTGAATAATATTCACCCTCTGCCCTTCAAATCTGAAAGTTGAGTGTGTTCACAGCCAAGATTTTTAAATCTGCCCATTCATCTATTGGTTATAGCTTTTACAGAAAGAGACACCTTTGGGTGGAGAGAAACAAGTGCCCCTCCCAAAAAAACACACTTAGGTAGAAATACCTTCTTTTTTTTTTTTTTTTTCAGAAGTAACTTTATTTTTTTAATATATCTAAAGTGGCCGGTACAGTGTTCTTTAAACAAGGTGCCTTGAAAATTAACAAACAAGAAAAGTTATTCTAAAACAAAAACGAGGCCTATGTGAAATTATAAAAAAATTAAAGCTAACAGTCCCATGAACTAATGAACTATGCCTTGCTTAATAAATGTTTATTGAACTGAACTGGATTGAATTAAAAGTGAATCTAAAATAGGCAAGAATCCCTAGAAACACTAATCTAGGGATTTCAAATCTGGAGCCCTTTTTGGAGAGTATATGGAAGAGCAGATATAAAAATCAATCATCCGGCAGATACTTTGCTAGGTATGAGGCAAAGTAAAAAACTAAACTTTCTCTGCCTGAATTAGGTTTACATTACATTGGAGAAATCAATATATACACAGGAAATCACATACAAAATATTTACTGAGGAGATACCAAGTAATTTCTGGAGGAAGGGCACTTGTCAGTGGAGATGGGGAGATGGAGAGGGTCAAGATAGGTTTCCTGTAGGTGCCATCTGAATTGATATTTGAAAGTAGTATCCGGATCCAGCCGGATACAACTGCGAAACCCGTGAGTCAGCCACCTGGAAGAACCATAGGGGGAGAGAAGGGAGACCGAGGCGCAATAAAGACAAATCAGTCTTAATTGTGATAAGGCTCGTTTATTGTGTGCAAGGGGTGAGTTTATATGCTTCTAGGGCTGGGGTAAGGAATTTTCTGATGGTTTCAGGCCGTTGGTCTTGCCACGCCTATCCCGGATGAAGTTGGATAAGTTCCTATTCCTAACATAAGTTTCGTTTCTCGGGAAACCCTTCACTAAGTTTTGTTTCTATGGTTTTTAGGTTTCGTTCCTTGGTCTCTGACAATTCCCCCTTTTCTTTTAAAGAGGCGATTTAGCCAGGACCGCAGCGACAGCCCCTGTCTTAGGCTACACAGGGGAGTTACTTGGCCATCAAGGGTCAAAGACCTGTGCTAATCCCGTCATTGGGTCACTGCCCTGCTGGTGAAACGAAGACGGTCACTGTCAGGCGAGATGTGTGGCCTTTCAGTGTCTGTTATTTCTATGCGATGGTATTGGACCATAGGGTACTTAGTGAGGGCTGAGTCAATTCTCATTTTGATAAATCCGGTCAGGCGTTGGAAAGCCCAAGGGCCAAAGGTGAGAACTAGAAGGAAGATAATAAGGGGGGCTAAGATGGTGGGGATCAGGGTAGAAAGCCAAGGGGAACCTTTTAGGAGATTGTTAAACTATCCTTCCTGAGCCTCGGCCTCCCTTTTTATTAGGGCAAGGCGTTCTCGTAATTTTGCCATAGATTCTCTTACAATGCCGATATGGTCGGCGTAAAAATAACATTCTTCTTTCAGGGCTGCGCATAGTCCGCCCTCTTTCAAAAAAAGGAGGTCGAGACCTCGCCTATTCTGCAGGACCACTTCTGAAAGAGAAGTGAGGGACTGTTCCAAGGCCGTGACAGACTTCTCCAATGCGTCTAAGTCAGAGATCATAGCCATATGGAGAGCGGCCAGATGTTGGGCCTTTAGGAGGGTGGTGGTGCCGGTGCCAATGCCCGCGGCGAGACCACCAACTCCTAGGAGGATAGCTAGAGTAACAAAGGGCTCTCTACGCATTCTAGGGAACGGGGAGAGAAGTGACAGGGCAATAGTGCTGGTGACGGGGTTAAAGATGACCCAGGTCTGCTGCACCGGGTGGTGTGGGCTGGAGGCTGCAGACGACAAGCAGGCGTAAAGGAGCAGAGCCAAGGCAAAAGGAGCTGTCAGGGCCATCTCCCGTGATTCCTGAAAGAAAGCAGAGAGAAGGTTTCAGGGACAGGCCCTGGAAAGGAGGGGTTAAAGAGGAGGGCAAGGGGGAGGCGAAGAGCAGGGGGCATCGATCGTCTTAATCATTCGAGACGGGACCCAGCGGGTGTTGTTTTCAGCAGAATCAAAAACACAAGCGGAGCCTTTACCCCAAGTGAGGATGGGGTCAGGACCGTGCCAACGTCCAGTTAGGGGGTCACGCCAAAGGACTTTTGCCAGATTGGATGTGGTATGTGGATGCCAGTGGCGATCAGCAGCGGAACGCCCCTCCGCATCCAGTGTGAGGAAGTTAAGAACAAAAAGGGCATGTGCAAGAAGCAGGGTCTGATTGCTACACAATGGGTAAAGGGTTTCTTGGGACTTGGGTTTAAAAAGGGTGTTCTTAAGGGTTTCATTTGCTCGTTCAACAATGCCTTGTCCTTGTGGGTTGTAGGGGATTCCTGTAACATGCTTTATGCCTAACTGAGAACAGAATTGTTTAAAGGCCTGGCTGGTATAGCCGGGGCCATTATCTGTTTTGAGGGAGAGGGGCTTTCCCATCATGGACATAGCAAGGAACATATGCTTGATAACATGCCTGGTGGCTTCGCCAGGCTGTGCAGATGCAAAAAGAAAACCGCTAAACGTGTCGATGGAAACATGGATATACTTGAGTTTAGCGAAAGAAGGGACGTGGGTGACGTCCATTTGCCATAGGTGGCTGGGGAGAAGGCCACGGGGGGTTAATCCCTAGATGGGGTTCAGGCAAAAGAGTAACACAAGAAAATTTAGTACAAGGGAAACTGATATTAAACCTCAACATTTGGGTATCTTTGCCAACATACTTCATCTCCAGAAATCATTCTTGGATAAGAATTGATACTTCTAGGAAGTTTGATTCCTAAGTTGTTTGCAGAGTTGACAAGTGATGTTTCTGTTACAAAATATCCTTTTGCAAAGCTCACATTAATAGGACATCTATAAATACTTGAATTATTATTTTACAAATAAATTTCTTTATCTCCCAGATTCTGGAGGAAATCCAGAAAGTTTTGGGTTATATTTCCAAGCTCAAGATCTAATACTTCAATTGTGGTAAACTAAAGCTGCAAGCTACAAGTCATCTATCACTAACTTCATCTACTTCTCAAAGCATGTTCCCTAACAATTTGATAATTTCCAATTATCTACCTAATAGGTTTTTTTTTTTTTGGGGGGGGGAAATGGAAACTTTAATTGTATAATTTGCCTCATGTGCTGATTATGGGACTTGTCACAAAAAACAAACAGGGAAAACATTTCCTCATATCCCTACAAGACTGATCACTCAGTTATTCTTACATATTTTGGTAATAATTAACATCTCACACTTTAGTCACAAAACCTGAATTAAGGAACAGGAGTGCTGGATTGAGTAGCTCCATAGTAAATATAAAACAGGGCTGTATTATCTCCTGAAACAGATTTTAGTTTGAACTCCATAACTTACAAATAACTTTAAGTCCTTTAGCAATCTTTCAGTATATAAACAAAATGAATTTCAGAGCATTTACTCTTATTCCTTTCAAACCTCTCTTTAAAACAGAATATAATAGAATCTCCAGTTTAGTTTCCTTTTACTTCAAAACATTGCTACATAGCTGATCAAATACCATCAAGATTATTCTGATTCATCATTTTTTGTGTCTATTTTGCACTAGAATTCACACCTATTATTTATTTATCCATTAGAAACTCCATCTTTTGAAAATTACCAAATTCTTAGAACCTGTATTATTAAAACCCATGCATAGATTAACCACTTTAAAAACTTCTTGTGTATCATGATTACGTGCTGCTAGTTCTGATAGCACATACATTAAAAGAACATCTCATTTGAAATATCCCAAGTTAAATTCTGGAATAAGTTCTCTAACATTACAACTTTTTTTCTGTTATCACAATAAATAAATTACATTGTACCATATCAAAAATCATTAGCAATCCTCAACCCTTAAAATCAATTCTTACATGAAAAATACTTCTAATTGTGGAGTAAAATCTCCCTTTTGTCTTAAGGCTTAATTGTAAGTTGTCACAATATATGTTATTTGCTTTATAAATTTCCAAACCATATTTCCTTTGTATTAACTGTCTTTTATTCTCTATGATATCTGCAGTTTCCCTTTTTATTTTAAATTTATGCTCCAATTGTGGTGAATTAGGGAAATCTGAATTTTTGCACAATCATTATTGATGTTATAAAGTTGCTATTAGCTTCTTGTTCATTTTTTCACTTTACAGAGCTAAGCTGGCAAGTCACACTTGATTGGTCACTGTACCTCTCTGAGTCTGTTCACATGAAGCTATTCTACATGTTTATTCTTACCCATAATAATATTTTTTTTCTTTAAACAAATTGCATGTTATTCCTTAGATCATGAATTTCTTCTAATACATTGCACATGCTTTTAAAATAATTTTATATCCTAATAAATTACAATGCTGTCCAAATTTTTTATATTCATAATATACTAGATTCCTAATGCAAAAATATTATTTTTGAATTACCAAAATTTGAAACCCTAATGTTAATTATATTTTTACCTATTACTTAATATGATGGTACAGATCTTAGAGTAACAATTTTACATGTTCATGTTTTCCCTAAATTCAGTTCAATAAGCATTTCTGGTAAGTCTGATCATTCCCACACTGCAAATCCTAATAGATAGCTTTTCAATATAAGTTTTGTGCATTCTTAAATTTAACAGAAATTCCATTTTTAACTAGTAGTCAATGAATTTACACAATACCATCAGTACCTATTCAGTTCCTTAGCAAATATATACTCTAATGGGTAGAGAAAGGTCCATGAGTTTGGGGGAGAATGGGTGACGATTTTTAGCTTCTCATAGCTACTTCCTGCTGAACTGGGGCAGTGTGGATGATTCGCTCTCAACAAATAATTTTCTCATGGACCAGTCTCTGTCTAAAGGGATCTAATTTTGAAATGTAAGCCAATTGCATTGTTCTAATAATCTTTAAGTTAAATTTTTCACTAACATCAGTTTGATTAATGTTAGGTTGAATTCATGGTTGTTTAAAGAAGCTTTTTCACTCTTGGTTAAGCACTGAGCAAGACTGATGGTTTTTATTTATTTTTTTGCTAGCTAGGAAAGTTAAGTTGCACTTCTATACTTCTGTACACAACTAAGAATCATTGCTTTCTCTCTCAATAAGTTTTTCTTAGATTGCATTTTAGAATCTTTTGTAATTTTCATTAGATATATGTCTCAGTACTTAACCTGTTGATAGAATTTGGTGATGGGATCAAATTTGTCCCTTTTTCTGTCTTTTGATTTCCATGTTCCCTTTCTCATGGCCAGTGAGAAATGGAAGGAGAAATGTTTGACAGATTAGTTTGTTTAACTCTTGCCTTAATAAGAGCAGAGAATAAGATTTCTTTTAACCAATTAAATTATCTTAGAGTTTAAGACATTCAGAAATGTATGTTATTTTCTGAATTTCTCTAACACCTCCGTCTGTCTTCCCCATTCCTCCGGAATGAATGAAGAAGAGAGAGAGATTTATTTTTCCCAACCTGTAACCCTCCCATTGTGATCACAGACAAACAACATTTAACACACAGACTGATCAAGGACACATTTCCCGGGCATATCACACACACTCTGACAATTATAAACCATAAATTATATAAGCTAGATTTTTCTTTTCATCCTGGCAAAAGATCAATTGTTACAATTCATATCTCCATGACTAAAGAATTCTGTGAAAAAGAATGAGTCAGAAAAGGGTTAATTCTTAACAAGGAGCTGGCTGACATATGATGAATTTTGTTTCTTAATTACCTTTCTTCATGCTTCAATAAGTATCCTAAAATAAATACACTTTTGCTTCTTCACTTTTCTGTGAAGTGGGATTCTGATACCTGCCTGAATAATTCCAGGTATGCCACATTGCTGGAAAGATTGATATAGCTAAGTGAAAATTGTTAAAACTTTTTACATTGTCTGTGGCCATTACCAATTGGACTCCTTCCAAGGGAGAAAGAAAAAAACTATGACAGAACTGGTTTTTCTAGCTGAAGCAAAGTAGCCAAGCCGCTTCTAAAAAGGGGGGCAGAGAGGAAAATTTCTGGTCACTTTTAAATTTGCCGTTTAGTCCTAGAGAAAAATACGCTTTTCCTGGTGTCCTTCTAAGAAGGGCCCAGTGCCCTAATGCTTAATTTTGAGTAGGGGTGGGAGCTTGCTCAGGGCTCCATCCCCTTTTCCCCAAAGTCCTCTCAAAAGGATCCAGTGCTCTTAAACAAATTTTTCTTTTTTACCCTAATGCCTCTCTCCCTTAGATTATCTTTAAGTTCCTTAACATATAGGGCTTCCTTTGAGAGTGTTTTCCCCATTTTTCATTCACGCTGTCGTAACAATCACTTCCCCACGTTCTCGCCAATCTCCTTGCGGAGGTATGGAAACGGATACTAGCGGGTCTGGATTCAGAAACAGATCAAGGGAACAATCAGAGTACCGAAACCCTTGTCATACCAGTCACACACACACTCATTCTGGGGTATTCACTCCAAATTCCAGCCTGATTGCCTATGGGGATGGGACGACTTACCCTACCTCAAGGCTGTCCGTTCAGCCTCTACCCTGCCTTTGTCCGCGGCCACAGGATCTGCTTCTCAGTCATCTGGTAAGCTGTGTTAGTCGTGCCCCGCCTTGAGCGCCAGATATCCAGATCCAGCCGGATACAACCGCGAGACCTGTGAGTCAGCCACCTGGAAGAACCATAGGGGGAGAGAAGGGAGACCGAGGAGCAATAAAGATAAATCAGTCTTAATTGTGACAAGGCTTGTTTATTGTGTGCAAGGGGTGAGTTTATATGCTTCTAGGGCTGGGGTAAGGAATTTTCTGATGGTTTCAGGCCGTTGGTCTTGCCACGCCTATCCCGGATGAAGTTGGATAAGTTCCTATTCCTAACATAAGTTTCGTTTCTCGGGAAACCCTTCACTAAGTTTTGTTTCTATGGTTTTTAGGTTTCGTTCCTTGGTCTCTGACAATTCCCCCTTTTCTTTTAAAGAGGCGATTTAGCCAGGACCGCAGCAACGGCCCCTGTCTTAGGCTACACAGGGGAGTTACTTGGCCATCAAGGGTCAAAGACCTGTGCTAATCCCGTCATTGGGTCACCGCCCTGCTGGTGAAACGAAGACGGTCACTGTCAGGCGAGATGTGTGGCCTTTCAGTGTCTGTTATTTCTATGCGATGGTATTGGACCATAGGGTACTTAGTGAGGGCTGAGTCAATTCTCATTTTGATAAATCCGGTCAGGCGTTGGAAAGCCCAAGGGCCAAAGGTGAGAACTAGAAGGAAGATAATAAGGGGGGCTAAGATGGTGGGGATCAGGGTAGAAAGCCAAGGGGAACCTTTTAGGAGATTGTTAAACTATCCTTCCTGAGCCTCGGCCTCCCTTTTT
>NC_058131.1:539406147-539442276 GCF_016433145.1 Gracilinanus agilis
TATTTGAAGATGCTGTCCTTACAGTGCCATTTCAGTAAATGTCTTTGCTTTGAGGTAATCCTGTCAACAATTGATCATTAAAATAAATGCACCAATGAGGGGCTCAGGAACTGGTTTTAGGAGTTTAGATCCAATTGGAGCTGTAGTAATTGCCACTCCACTAGGGACTCAATATGAAAATCTATGAGTAATGATTTGATGTTAGCCCCAGTTGGGATACTACACCAAGCATTCTTTCCTACCTTCCTTCCTTCCTTCCTTCCTTCCTTCCTTCCTTCCTTCCTTCCTTCCTTCCTTCCTTCCTTCTTTTCCTTTCCTTTCCTTTCTTTTCTTTTCCTTTTTTTCTCTTTCTTCTCTCTTTTTCAGTTCCTTTTTCAGTGTTGTTTTCCCCCATTCAGATATAAACTCCTTGAGGACAAGAACTGTTTCCTTTTTGTTTGTATTTGTATTTCCAATGCTTGGCACAGTGCCTGGGATAGAGTAAGCACTTGATAAATACTTGTTTTGTTGATCTAGAGTGGTGGCTATGTGAGTAAAGAGAATTGGATTAATTTGAGAGATGTGTGGAGGAAGAATCACAACTTCCCAACTCACTGATAAGAGAGAGTAAAGAGCTAGAGATGACTCATAGTTTAGGAACCCAGAAAATAGAAGGATAATGTTTTCCTTGGAAGAAAGGGAGATTAAGGGGAGAAGAGATGGATTCCATTTTGGTTGTGTTGACTTTGAGATGCCAAGGTCAAATCCACTAAGAGCTGTCCAATAGATCCTGGTAATGTAGGGCTGAAATTTAGGAGAGAGATTAGTAATGTAATTCATCTGCCTAGAGATCCTAATTGAACCCAAGGGACAGGATGAGATCATGGATAATGCTGTGTAGAGAGAGAAAAGAAGGGGTTTGAGAATGCTTACAAGGAGTCACCTATGTTTAGAGGTGGAATATGTATAGTAATTTAATAAAGGAAACTGAAAAGAAGCAGTCAGTCAGCTGAGTAGGAAAAAGACTAGGAGAAAGCAGTATCATTAAGAATGAAGGAGAAAGTAGGAGGGGAAGGAGGGAGAGGAAGTTCAGCAGGGTTAAGGACAGGGAGGGAAAGGGGAGAGTCAGAGACACAGAGAGGGATAGAGTCAGGGAAAGAGAGAGAAAGGAGAAAGAGGGGGAGGGAGAGACAGAGAGGCCAGGAGAAAGAAAGACAGACTGAGAGGGGGAGGGGAGGGAGAGATAGGACAGACAAAGCCAGAGAAGAGGGGGAGGGAGAGAAAGAGGGAGTGAGGAAGGGAAGGAGAGAGAAAGAGATAAGGGAGAGATAGAGAAAGAGAGATAAGAGAAAAGAGAGATAAGAGGGAGATAAGAGAAAGTGAGAAATAAGAGAAAGATATAAGAGAGATAAGAGAGAAATAAGAGGGATTTTATACTTTCCAAGCCTCTGGAGCAGGGCTCTCCAGCCATATCTGGCTCCACCTCCCGACCTGCCAGTCGGGGCAGAGCCCCAGGATGTGCTCCAGGGGGCCCTTCAGCCCCCCCCCCCCCATATTCCAGCGCCTTCTGCCTCCATCCTCCTCCTTCCGCAGGCGTTTATGGCTCTCAAGGCCAAAAAGGTTGCCAACCTATGCTCTGGAGAGTGGCTCCAATCAATAGCAACAGCACCAGCACCACCAGCACCACCAGCACCACCCAGGCAATTAGCAAACACTCTGAAAGGAGTTACAGGGGGTGGGGGTTGGGGGAGTGAAAAGCCATGGCAGGAGAAACTTGGTTTCTTTTCAAACTAATCTACTCAGAGAGAATTAAGGGTTTCTGAGCCCCACTTCTGGCCGCCATAAATGTAAGATTAAAATTAATGTGCAATACTTCAAGTATTATATTTTAAAGTTTGTTATCTGACAAAATAGAACTACGTGACTAAGTTTTTCTATCTGCTCAAAAAGCCCGCTCCACCAAAGCTGAAATAAGTAACTGAAATAAGTAACTGAAATACTAGGGTGGTATAAGTGGGATATTGGTAGGTTCAGGGAATAAGTCTAAATGGTTACTCAGGGCCAGTAACAGAAGATAACAGGGTTTTGGGAAGGCCAACAGGATATAGGTGACAGGATAACAAATACAGTCCAGGCAGCGGTAACAAACACAGGGATGGTTTGGTTTATTAAAGTAAGGGAAGGTAGAAAAGGGAATTTGGATAACCTTATCTAATATTCACTAACTAACCCTCCCTAACAGATCTACAGTTGTTCCCTCCCGGGAAGCCTTCAGAGAGATTAGGGCACACTGATCCTTTACCTATCTACCTGAAGCCCAATCCCTACTATAAATAAAGTCCTCTAACCCCAAACCCACCTTGGATGGAGTTTAGAAGCTAAAAAGGACAGGGCACAGGGAGAGGTTCTCACAGACAGGTGCCTTAGATGGTTCAAGAAGCTCTGTAGATGTATCACTCACCAAGCAGGAAACAGGATATCACAGGAATATGTATGATGAGAAGATATAGCAGAAAGAAAGCCACAGGAGAAAAGTCAGTCTCACTAGGGCCACCCCAGGGAGACAAGATTCAGGCTCCAGTCTGTTAGAAAACAGCTCAGTCACTTCTGTAGAATTCCAGAACCTTTCCTGCCTCTGCCTCTTTTCTGCAGATCCTGCTTATATGCTCAAATCCGCTCTTTCCCTATAGCAAAGCCAAGACAGGAAGGAAAAGAGCCAGAAATACCTTCTAAAGACATAGAGCTGTTCAGAACAGGTGGCTAAGATTTGCAAGGTTGGCAATTTAAACTCCACAAGTCTACTTCATTTTGTGCTTCGGGTAATTTTTCTAAAGGGAATATTTATTGAAGTCTTCTTTGGACTCTTGAGTTCTTATATCCAAATCCTGCATTTCTCATTCTCATTTTCTCTTGACTCAGGATTCATATGGTACATTAATGGTACACATTTAACTCCATTTAATTCAATGCAGACTGTTATATAAGCCCATCAAAGTCTGAAAAATGTGTGAAATGTTCACACATTTTAGGACCTAGTCAGTGTACTGGCCACTAACTTTCACCAGAATTCTGACCTCTCTCAGAAATTGGTATCAGATTTTGGCATTGTGATACAATAGAAAGAATGTTAGTTTTGGAACATGAAGACCTGCGTTCAAATTACAACTCTGCCTCTTATTAGCTATGTGACCTTGCATAAGTCAGTTAGCCTGTTTAGATCTCAGTTTTCTTTTCTATTAAATGAGGATCCTGGGCTACACAACCCTTAATAATAATAAAAAAAGAATATTTTCTTCCTCCACTTAATTACATATAAAAACAATTTTAAACACTTAGAAATTTGGAGTTCTAAATTCATTTGCCCCCTTCTTTCCTTCTTCCCCTCTTCCCTCCCTGAGACAGTAAGCAATCTGATATCAATTCTACATGTCCTTTATAATCTCTTGCATCTCAAAAACTATGTTCTGGTGATTCCCTATAGTGTTTCCCTTTTTGCGTGCATCCCCTTGGAATGTTTCAAAATGGGAATATTTGTTTTCAAAGCCTGTGTTAATCTGGCAAACCAACCCTTCTGGGAGCTCTAATGGAAAGAGCCCTGGGCTGAGTCAGAAAATCCAGGATGATTCCAAATTCTATTGCTTATGGACTGTGTGATTATTAGTGAATGCCTTAACATTTTGAATATTGGTTTATTCATTTATAAAATGTAGGTGATGTAAAATAATTCTTGGATTACTTGCTTCATCAATTTCTTTCTGTAGTTGTTTTTAACCATTATCAGAAAGGCAGGATAGATGAACTGTGGGTCAGAAAGGCAATAGCTATTGTCAATACCTCTTTAGAGAGTAATGGCTTCTTTCCCATCCTGAGACAACCTGTAGGCAGCATATAAAATTAAGAGGAGCTTGACCCTCTGGGTTGATGCCAGACTTAGTCCTTTTCTTATAAATGTGGAGCTGTGGATTTTGGATGGAGAGAACATGAGAAAGTGAGGTGAGACTATATTACGATAGGACAGTGCAGCACTGGGGTTGATTGTCTGAGTAGTTTCTCCTGTGCTTTTTGTGTTTGTCTTTCCCATTATTGTATATTGCCTTGGGGAAAGTTTCATACATTGGATCTTACTTTAGAATGCTGGTGGTCTTAGGCATAGACTACATCTGGGCAGGGAAGATGCTTTCACAATTTCATTGGCAACTGTATTTGGCAATAACCTTATAATTCCTTCCCTTGAGTATGCCTATCTCAGAAAAGTTGCTGAACCCCTACAATCAATTGTCACGAGGACCCATTAACTGTGAAATTCTTCGTATGATAAAGTGCTTTATAAGTGTTAAATTTATTATCATTTAATTTTTTTAGTGCAATTCAGTTACAAATAATTTGGGGACAACTCACTGTCCTATTTTTTAAAAAATATTTTATATTCTGTGAAATGTTACCTGGATGGACAAAATAATTGCTTTGTGTAATTGAATTGCAAATATTGGAAAGTGAGCTCATATGCAGAGAAAAGTATTGTCAGGACAACTTTAGTAGCAAGTTGGAATGAATTATATGTACGTTATCCTGTTCCTACCTGTTTTTTTTATTGTTTTTTTAAATTGTTTTTTTTTAAACCCTTGTACTTCGTTGTATTGTCTCATAGATGGAAGATTGGTAAGGGTGGGCAATGGGGGTCAAGTGACTTGCCCAGGGTCACACAGCTGGGAAGTGGCTGAGGCCGGGTTTGAACCTAGGACCTCCTGTCTCTAGGCCTGACTCTCACTCCACTGAGCTACCCAGCTGCCCCTCCTACCTGGTTTTGATTTCATGAGCCCTTAGCTGCTCCCCCCTCCTCCTCTTATCTCTAACTTCCTTAATTGTGCTATTTCTCTATTAGAATAGGTTCCTTGAGGGCAGACTGTTATGCTTATTTATATTTGTATCTCCAGTACTTACACAAGGCTTGATACATAGTAATGCTTAATAATTTCTTTATTCATTTATTCCTTCTTCCAGTTCTCTATATTTTAAAAGTTTTTTATTACACAAAGTTTGAAATGATGCATATTTGGTCAGTTGTACTACTCATCTATAAATATAGATACATCTACAAAAAACACTATTCTTAAATTTTTATGACTCTATAAGAATATGTATATACACAGACATATATGTATTTGTGTGTGTGATATATATGGGAGGCTTCTTGGTGGTAGCAAAGGACTGAGAGGATGGGGGAAAACCATGTACCTTAAAAATTGTGGCACATGACTGCAATGGAATGATTTTGTGCTAGAAGATTATTATTGACATTTTAAAAAATGTAGAAAGACTCATAAGAATCTTTCTCATAGAAGAAATATCCTAACCCTATACCTACCTCTTACAAGTCAGGCTAGTTTTTCCTCGAAATGTGTTGAGTTGTTTCTCAAAGTTTGGAGGACTAAGAACTTAGACTATTGCCATTACTTCTTATCCCTTGAGTAAAGCAGCCTCAAAGACCTACTAGGACCTACAAGCTCTCGGATGCTCGGCTGATGGAGAGGAGTGGTTTGCTCAGCTGAATCCATTTAGGGTTTGCAATGCCTATTTTAAAAAATATTCTTCTACTATGGTTAAGTAAATTTGTATGACCTACCAGTGTCTCATTTTATCCCAGTGTCCAACCTAAACTGCCAGGGGACTAAAATGAATCAGACCCATCCCAGAATAACACTATGTGCAATGACTAGCTTTGAAAACCCTAAGAACTCTAAACAAAGCAGCAACCATTCATAACTTCAAAATACTAACACAATTAATCTTTCTTTTGATTGAGAGGTGATAGGCACATATAGAGATATAAAATTAGGCATATGTTCTCAATGTGTTGATTTGGTTTGCCTGACTTATACATATTTATCATAAGTGAAGGTTTTACCTTAGCAATATTGGAGGAAAGATCAGTTATGGGATAGTGATAAACATGGGGGAAAAGAACAGCAATGCATCACTTTTAAAATGTAGAGAAGGGAACCATTACCCAATTGATAGATGGCCAAAAGATATGAATAGTTTTTGGATGAAGAAATCAAAGTCTTATACATGCATATGAAAAAATGCTCCAAATCATAACTGATTAGAGAAATGAAAATCAAAACAATTCTGAGATATCTCACCTTTATCAGATTGGCTAAAATAATAAAAGGGCAACATAGAAAATGTTGGAGGGGATGTGGAAAAATGGGGACACTAATTCATTATTGGTGGAATTGTGAACTGATTTAACCCTTTTTAAGAGCAATTGTGATTGTGCCCATACAGTTATAAAAATGTGTATATCCTTAGACTCAACAACACTATTGCTGGGTCTGTTTCTCAAGAAGATCAGGGAAAAAGGAAAAGAACCTATATATTCTGAAATACTCATAGCAGCAATCTTTGTGGTGACAAAGACCTGGAAATTGAGAAGGGTGTCCATTAATTGGGGAATGGCTGAATAAGTTGTGGCATATAATCGTGATGGAATATGACTATGCCATAAGAAATAAGTAGGTTAAAAAATTCTTAGAATCAGTATTAGTATTGGTTCCAACGCAGAACAGTAAGAGCTAGATAGTTGGAGTTAAGTGACTTGCCCAAGGTATCATAGATAGGAAGTGTCTGAGGCCAGATTGAACAGGTTAATTAAAAAAAAAAAAGAATAACTTGGGAAGATCTATTTTGTGAAATTCTGAAATGCGAAACAAGTAGAGCCAAGCAAACATCATAAACAGCTACAGAATTAATGTTTAAAGAATAACTTGTGAAAGTCTACTTCCAGAGAAAGAACTGATAAATTGAAACACAAAATACATAGTTTATATATACATGTTTTTCTTGTCAAGTGATGCCTGTTCTGGTTCTGGGAGAAGGAAAGAGATACTTGTGAATTTTAATGTAACCAACAAACTAATAAAAATGCAGAGAAGAGAAAAAAAGAAATGGATTAGGGGAGGCAAATAGAGCAATTTTGTTATCTCCTTGTTAAACTTAACATATATGTATTTATTTTAAGGAATGGTATGTAGCAAATATGGTTTCTTATATAATCCGCTTTTCTTTTTTTAAAGTTTCTTGTTTCTTGAAGTATTTAAGGTCTGACAATTTTACAATAAGAAAATAAAAAAAAAATTAAAGATTAATGTGATGGCCATATATTTTTATTATTGATATAACCAATAGGCTGATGAGTTTTGTTCCAGTGACTCTCAAGACTGATAACATTCTATTAACTCAGAATATGACCAAGTAATGAGCAGTGAAATTATGGAGTTTGGGACATGTGTTGTAGCCAGCAATGGCTCAACTAATGTAAATTTGATAAAGTTTTGGTGGGATTCATGCCAGGGGTGATGATCTATAGAGCTTTTGATGGTTTTGTTCTAGACATCTTTTGACCAAAGAGCAAAAGATAAATCTGGCAATAATCTATTAACTCCACCTGTAGGGGGCAGAAATTAGCTTGTATAATGGAAAGTATATGGTGCAGTGGGAGAAAAAACCCTGCTGCATTCTAATCTAAGTAGATTATACCTGTCAAGAGAGCCATTACATGACTTTGAATTTCTTCAAGCCTCAATTTCTTCATTGGTAAAGGGTACTGAATCAGATGATTTAAAAAAGTCTCTTCCCAGCCCTCAGAGGCAGGTAAGTGGCCCAGTGAATAGAATGCCAGGCCTGGAGTTAGGAAGACAACTCTGGCCTCAGACTCTTACTAACTTTGTGTCTCTGGGCAAGTCAGTTAACCCTATTCATCTCAGTTTCCTCATCTGTCAAATGAGCCAGAGAAGGAAATGGCAAACCACTGCCAAGAAAATCCCAAATGGGGTTGTGAAAGGACTGAACAACAACTCCCAATTCTGATTCCACAAGTACCACCAGATTTCTTGTTTGCTGATTTAAGAGGACATGTATGATATAAACTGTCAAATCATTATTTTTATTGCTTTAAACGAGTATCTGTCATGAGTTTAGAAATTGATAGTCATGGTCTTACTGGTTCAAGAGAGATACAACTTTCATGATACCTAGGTGATAAGTTAAGGGAAGGATGATAGCCAAAACGCTCTTTCAAAGGATCTTTGTATCATTTACCAGAATCACGTCATTTTTCTAATTACAATCTGCTTACCCCCGCATGGAAAAGTCTTTAGGAAATTAGTTCCATTTGCCACAGTTCTTTTAATGAGCCTATTTATTTATTGGAACACATAAATGTTCATTCCACTTGATTACATCAAATACTCTGCTTCAAATAAAAATATTATTAACTCATTAGTGAGTGTTTTTTTTCAGTTGGAACTGTAAGCAACTGTAAGATGTTGCCACCCCCACTTACACTATATTAGTTTATATTTCATTTAATCAGTATTTAAGTTGAACTGGGATCACACAGAACAAAGCCCTTGGTTTGGCATAGTTATAATGGTCCCGATGAGAAAAGGTCAGAATTTCAGCCTTAGAAACTCTTACATAAGCACATATGAATAAAGAGATGTTGATGAAAATATTTTCCAGACTGAATTGTTTATAAAACCACTTAAATTCTCATCATGGTAAGTAACTTCAGATTACTGACTGAATTTATTCATGTTACTTAGATCTTTGAGTGGAAATCCTAACAGCCTAATTAACCACTGCAAAGAACTTCCTCATCCTGAAACATTTAAATTAGGTCATTGGGTCCTAATTAAGAGATTACTTGGCTCTTGAGATGTAATACGTCATGGTAATATATACATATATGAAAAGAGTATATACTTTCACAGACACATTCATTAATTCATGGATTTCTAACAAGAAGGGATTTTAGAAGATATTTAGTCCAATTTTCTCATTTTACAAATGAGGAAATTGAGGTTCAGAGAGGAGCAGGAACTTGTCTAAGATCATAAATGTCATGTGTAATAGAACCAGGACTTAAATCTAAGCTTTTTGACTTTAAAATCCAGTGCTCCTTTCACTGTGCCATGCTAATTCAAGACTAATCTCGTTGTTTAATATCTATTCCAAGTGTTGACTCTTTTCACTCTTGCTACTTCAAGTTATACAAGGTCACTGTCGTGGATATTTGCTTGCCTTGGTGAAACCTTCATTTTGTTTTCATCTGTAGATCTTGACCACATTTATTTATTCATTCATTCATTCACTTATTTGCTTATTTATTCATTTATCCATTCATCCATTTATTCATCTATTCATTCATTCATTTATTCATTTAATCATTCATTTATTTATTTACTTGCTTATTTATTTGTTTATTCATTCATTCATTCGCTTATATATCCATTTATTTGTTTGTTTGTTTATTTATTAAACCCTTAGTTTCTCTCTTACTAACAACTCTAAGACAAAAGGGTAAGTAAGAGTTAGGCAATTGGGGTTAAGTGGCTTGCCCAGCGACCCAGAGCTAGGAAGTGTCTGAGGTCAAATTTGAACCCCAGCCCTCCTGATTCCAGGACTGGTGCTCTATCCACTGTGCCACTTAGCTGCCCCTTGATTGTAATGATTTCCATCCAGAAAATTCGGATTCAAATCCCAGCTTTGTTGCTTACTAACCGTGTGAGCTTGGTAAGTCACCTTACTGTTGTGAGTTTCAGATTGCTAATCTATATAAAAACTGTTTTGGTCTAAATTGTTTTTCAACAATGAATGCTATAGATCCTGTCTATTTCATTATTCTATTATGATTAGTCTGGATTATTTAGGGAAATGGGTTTCGGCTACCTTTTCTACCCCTAAACCCCATAGCAGTTATTACTGTGAACATATAAAAAACAACCCTAGAGTGAGATTCTGTATCTTAGTGTTCCAAAATTCTAGCATTTCATATTACTTTTCTCTTTACAAGTTTTCCTATATTATTCACAGATGAAACTTTCCCTTTCCCCTCTTCCTTCTTCCCTCTTTCTTCTTCAAATGGGAAGTAAAAGAACTGCTGGAGGTGGTTATACTTTGTCCCTGTCAGTGGGAAATTTGGATACCTCAATTTTACCCCTGCCCTTTGAGAAACCCCAGTACCTGTTTTGGGTTAAACTAGACTTTAAAACTGTTTGGGACCCTAGTGTGGGTGGGATCTGTGGACAGAGTCAAATTGTTGAGTACTTTTATTTGTTATAGAAGCTTCTCTTATGACCTTAAAGTTCTTTCGGGAAGCCCAGCTCTTAGTTTGACCCTTTCCATTTGTAATTGTTTTGGTTGACCACTCCCTGATCCCCTGAGGCTGGCTGCAAACCTGTGTGCAGCCTGCTTGCAGTTTGTCTATGCAGGCTTGCCGTATTAAGTTCTCCAGAGGGTATAAGGGACCCCTAAGTTCCATCCCTCTTGGGAGCTGGCATCTAACGTGGTGCCTTCTCCCAGGGATATGTCCCCAGAGTCCTCAGGGTGCAAGGCCCTGTGTAGATCTTGGCGCTGGGCTGTGTGTGGTGGCTGAATATTGGACCTATCCCTATTCCTGATTAAAGAGTGATTTTTCTGGCTACTTTGGTAGTTCTGTGTTATTTCCAAGTTAACATCCCCAAAGACAATAAAGAAGCATTTCATAGTTTATTTGGCTGTCTTGTCTTTCAGTGTTCATGCTTATAAAAAGACCACCATAAAAATAATTGCAACTTATACACCATTATCGAATGGAGAAGGTGAAGAGGGAGGAAAATTCTATGAAGAATTTTGAGTCTACAAGTTAACTCAACATAAGTACTAACTTACTTCAGAGGACAACAACTTCATAAAAAGCTATATAGCAAAATAACTCAGAAAACCACTTAAAAGGAACTGCATATGGTCCTGGTTAACATCACAAAAGTTAAGTTAATTATATTTTAAAGAGAAAATATCTTAGTATTGGCATGGGAGTCATTCCTAGGTTAGTATGTACAATTACACCACAAAATTGTTAGAGCAAAAAATTAAGATTGGTACAAAGTTAGAAAAAAGAATAAAGGGGGGAATCCCATCTTACTAATTGAGATAACTTAATATTCACTTATTTATACAAGTTGTTGATAATGAAAAATGCAAAAATGGACAAAGGAAAGACCATAGACAGAGTATAAGGATTTAATACCCAAGTTTAATTGATGTAAATTAATTGTCATAAGATACCAGAAGATTTTTTAAAAACGCCTTAGGCAGCAAATATTTAAATTGTCAAATGGAGATGTGGCAGACAAAGTTATGCTAGTTTAGATCGGAAAGTTGTTTAAGGAAGATTAGGAATAATATTGCCCTTAAAATAGGGAGAGAAAGCAGTTAGGATATAATCAGTTTTAAGAAAGTTCAGTAACAGAGGAGATTAAGCAAAGTCATCCTGAGGGCATTTGAGGTTGAAAATGGAAGGAATAATGAACACAACCCCTCCCTCCCCCCCCCCCCCGAAAAATGTATGTAAAGATTTTCATAATGTAGAAGTCTGGGTATATTTAGACCCTTTAAGTAGTACAGGCTTTTCTCTCCCCATCTCTCTCCTATAGCTTAGGGGTATTTGTGACTGGGAGGCAAAATAGCCATCTCTAACCTCTTCTCCCTCTACTCTTCTCTAAGCAAGATTTTCATTCCTGCCAGAAGAGGAGGAGGAAGTTGGAGCTAAAGGTCACTTTTGCTGTCCTCAGAGAGAGGAGGTATTAGGCCAAGGCTATATCTGTCTGCTCTCTTAAATATTGTTAGTTTAGGGGATATGATCAGTTTTATTATAACTTACAATTGCTCTTTGTCATTATTGGAAGAAAAGGAACCTTAAACTCTATATCTAAGGTTTGACCCCTTTCCCACCAAATATCCATTTCACAGTGAACCCACAGAGCAATAGCAAAGCAATCCAATTATCCAAGCCAGATCAGAGAGGGTATACATAGGAGAATATATGCCAGACAATACAGAGTGAAGGAGCTCTTCTACTGAGGGAGAAAGAGGGAACTGGAGAGAGATCTGGGCCAAGGGGAAATTCCCTGAAGTCCTTAGAGTAGCAAATTAGGCATAGGGACATGATGGTGGAGATTTCCAGTTCTTCCCATGTTTTCTCAAAGTCTTTTCCTTCAGTGACATAAAGTGGGGTTGGCCTTTTGACTTTTGAGTATGAAATTGCTTCAAGTCTTTGAAAGACTTCTGGGATCTATATTTCTCTATGTATGTATCTATCTACGTATGTATCTATGTATCTACCTATCTATTATGCCTATTTGTGATCTTTCTTGCTCTCTTCAACTTGATTTGAATTTTAAATAGAGTTTACAAACTTGGGAAAATATGGCATGTGAACAAGAAAAATTAACAGGGCTGTCTTGGTTCATGTTTGGAAGTTAAGGATGAGAAGAGATTGCCAGAATATTTTTCTGGAAAGATTGCATCAGGTCCAGTGTGGATTTTGACTAGTCAGCCAGTAGGGACATTTTAAGGTCTGTTTTTCCTCTGTTGTTAAAGGAAAGGCATGTTGTTTATCAAGCAACCACTTTGAAGTCTAGTAGAGTACCTTGGAGGCTCTCAACCAAAGGAGCCATAACTGCCAGCTGTTATGTGATCTTTTGTGCTCTTAGGAATCTGAAGGAATGATAGTTAAGTTGATGATGTGGGACAAGAAGGGCAAGAAACTAAAGTGAAAGAAATGCCATATGTTTGGTAAGGATGAAATGAGTCTATGAAAGACCTAGTGCTTCTTTTGTTAATTAAGCGGACAAACCTTATTCTGAATTAATTTGGTCTTTAGTATGCTTCTTTATGGAACCCATTACATAAAGGGTTTATGAGTTGTGCATTTTGGAGAGGTGATGGTAGTGGAAGAGTAGAGGGGAAGCAAAGTAGAAGCATTGCAGAGGCCAGCTAAATTGTTCTAAGTGAAGTTTATTCTGTACTTAAATGCAACTTCCATCTTATCTATTTGGATATTACCTAGAATATTGCTGATGGCAACTTACCCATTCCTGCCTAATCTTTGAGACTCTTCATGGTATACTCTAATCATCATAAAGTTCTATCTAAAATGGTTCCAGCCTTCCTCATTTGCTCTGACATTTCAAGGATATTGATAGAACACTTAAAATCTCCAGATGCTAGCCCTTGCTTTTGTCATGTAACCAGTCATGGTTCATGACTTCTTTATTCTTGTATCTTCTCATAAGTTCTTCTTTAATAATTTATTGTAGCCTACTCACATCAGTTATCAATCTCTCACTTGTGAAGAGGTGGGCAGATTTGCTTCTTTTTCCCTTTCCCCATTTCTTCCAATATTAAGAAACAAGTGACAAGGTGAGATGATGTCATAGTTAGTAGATGTTAATGTTTGGTAATCCTTTCATGGAACATGAACACTTCTCTCTGAGTAAGAAGGGGCAGTGAAATTGGTTGGGCTAAAAACTGACCATACCTTGGGATTTTAAATAGCTAAACTCTGTACTAAGCCAGAGTTTAGAAGTTCAGTCAAGTAGTATGCCTGAAGTCAGTTCTTTCCCTCTTAGTGATGACTTAAGAAAGTGATGGTGAAAATATTAATAATGTTGATTAAACTTAAAAGCACACTCTGAATTTTCAGAGTTCTGCATAAACTGTTAGCAAATATAACAAAATAAGGGATCCTACAAAATTCCTTCTATAAAGCAGATGTCTTTATATAAAAATTTTAAAATAAAATACTAGCTGGGAGGCTATGACAACATATCACAAAGATTAGGTACCATGACAAGACTGGATTTATACAAGGAATTCAAAGTTGATTTAATATTAAGAAACAATAAAATTAACAATTCCAATAGGATTATGATAAAACAATAAAATTTGAATAAATGAGGAAAAAAGCTTTTAACAATATATGATTCTATTAAAAATTCTAAAAGACAAAGGAATAAATGGATCTTTAAAAAAAGTTTTAAATGGTATATATCTAAAACCATCTCTTATACAAGGGGGATAAATAAGAAAAATCAGGGGTGAAACAAGGATGTCCATTGTCACTACTTCTATTTGACATGGCAATAGAAATCCTGGCAATAAAAATAAGACTAGGAAAAGAAAGTGAGAGAATAAGCATGGTTAAAGAAGAAACAAAATCTTCACTTATTACAGATGATGTGATGATGTATTTAAAGAATCCTAAAGAATCAACTAGGAAATTAATTGAAACAATAACAAAAAAATTGCAAGATATAAAATAAATATACTGAAATCACTAACATTTCTGTATAATATTAATAAAACCCTAAAGTAAAAGTTAAATTCCATTAAAAATACAAGTATAAAATTCTTGGGAGTCTACTTACCAAGATACACATAAGAACTATAGAAATATAGTTTTAAATGCTCTTTATAGAAACAGGCTTACACAATTAGAAAAAATTGCTCATGTGTAGCAGTTAATATAGGAAGAATGACAATTTTGTCAAATTTATTTTTCTCATCCAATATCATACCAATCAGAGTAACAAAGGATTACTTTGTAGAATTAGGCAAATGATGAAATTTAGATAGAGGCAAAATAGATTAGAAATCTCTAGGAAAGTAATGAAAAAAAAAAGAAGTAAAGGGACCTGGCAATGCCAGATCTCAAACGATACTACAAAGTAATAATTTTCAAAATAATTTTGGGGAGCAGCTGGGTAGCTCAGTGGATTGAGAGTCAGACCTAGAGACTGGAGGTCCTAGGTTCCACTCCGACCTCAAATACCTCCGAGCTATGTGACTGGGCAAGTCACTTGACCCCCATTGCCTACCCTTACCACTCTTCTGCCTTGGAACCAATACACAGTATTGATTCCAAAATGGAAGGTAAGGTTTAAAAAAAAAATTTGTTCTTGCTAAAAAAATGGAGAGATCAATCAATGAACAGATTAAATATAAACATACAGAAGCAAATGAATGTAGTAGCCTAGTATTCAATAAATAACAAAGTCCCAACTACTTGGATAAATACTCAGTATTTGATTAAAAACTGCTAGGAAGGTGTAGCTAGGTAACTCAGTGGATAGGGAGCCAGGCCTGTAGACGGGAGATCTTGGGTTCAAATCTGACCTCAGATACCTAGCTGTGTGACCCTGGGCAAGTCACTTGATCCCAATTGTCTAGCCTTTATGGCTCTTCTGCTTTGGAAACAATAATTAGTATCAATTTTAAGACTAAAGTTTGGGTTTCTTAAAAAAGTAACTGGGAAAATAGGACAACAGTATGGAAGAAGTTAGATTTAGACCACCACCTCAAACATTATGCCAAGATAAGTTCCAAAAGGATATGTAATATGGATATAAAAGGTAACATCATAAACAAATTAGAGAAACATGAAAAAAACTGCCTATTAGATTTGGAGAAACATTCATTCCCAAGTAAATGTTAAAGAGAATCACAGAAGGCAAAATGGATAATTTTGGCTCCATAAAATTGAAATGATTTTTGTAGAAACAAATCCAATAAAGCTATGATTGCAAGAAAAACAAATGGGAAAAAAATCTTGCTTCAAGTTTCTCTGATAAAGGTCTCATTTCCAAAATTTGTAAAGAACTGATTTAAATATAAAAGAATAAGAGCCATTTCCCCGACTATGTATGATATAAACAAGTATTTTAAAAAACAAGTATTTAAAAAAATCCCTTACTTTCTTAGTATCAGTTCTAAGATAGAAGAATGGCAAGGGCTAGGCAATTGGGGTTAATTGACTTGTCCAGTGTCACATAGTTAAGAAACGAACTCAGGTCCTCCTGACTCCAGATCTTGCACTCTATCCATGGTGCTATTTAGTTGCTCCTGAGTAGGCCTTTCTTAAGAGAAGAAATCAATGCTAAGAATAGCTCTCTTTAAAAAATTTCCAGGGGGCAGCTGGGTAACTCAGTGGATTGAGAGCCAGGCCTAGAGGCAGGAGGTCCTAGGTTCGAATCTGGTCTCAGACACTTCCCAGCTGTGTGACCCTGGGCAAGTCACTTAACCCCCATTACCTAGCTCTTACCACTCTTCTGCCTTGGAACCAAAACACAGAATTGACTCCAAGTCAGAAGGTAAGGGTTTAAAAAAATTTCCAAATCACTAATCATTAAGGAAGAGAAAATTAAAGCAATTCTGAGGTTTTATTTCACACTTTTCAGATTGGCAAAAAGAAAAAAGAAAAGCAAATGTTGGAAAGTCTGTGGGAAAATTGACATTTTGTACTGCTGGTAGATCTTTGAAAGGATATGACCATTCTGGAGAGCAATTTTGAATTATATGCAAATAGCTATTCTGTACTATTGTGCTAAAAGGAATAATAAACTGGAGGAATTCCATGTGAACTGGAGAGACCTCCAGGAATTGGTGCAGAGCAAAAGGAGCAGAACCAGAAGAACATTGTACAGAGACTGATACACTGTGGCACAATTGAACATAATGGACTTCTCTACTAGCAGCAATGCAATGACCCAGAACAGTTCTGAGGTACTTATGAGAAAGAACGCTATCCACATCCAGAGAAAAAACTGTGGGAGCAGAAAAGCAGAAGAAAAACATATGACTGATCACATAGTTTGATGGGGATATGATTGGGGATGCAGACTCTAAAAGATCACCCTAATGAAAATATTAGTAATATGAAAATAGGTCTTGATCAATGATATATGTAAAACCCAGTGGAACTGCTCATTGGCGATGGGAGTGGGGTGGGAGAAGGGGAGGGAAAGAACATGAATCATGTAATCATGGAAAAATATTCTAAATTAATTAATTAAATAAAAAATTTTAGTTATTCCATAGTGTATGTTCCTTGACCCAAATTTGCCACTGCTAGGACTATACTTTAAAAAAATAAAAGAAAGAGGCAAAGATCCTATATGTACAAAAATATTTATAGCAGTTCCTTCTTGAGTGGTGGCAAAAGAGTGGAAATTAATCTGGTTTCATATACTTCCTAGCTGTGTGACCCTGGGCAAGTCACTTAACCCCCATTGCCTATCCCTTATTGCACAATATTGATTCTAAGATGGAAGGTGAGAGTTTATAATAAAAGTTAAAAAAGAGTGGAAATTAAGATGATGCTTATCATTTGGAGAATGGATATACAAATTGTGTTATATGAATGTTTTGTAGTACTGTAAGAAATGAGGAAATAGATGATTTCAAAGAAACATGGAATGACTTATACGAAGTCATGCAGAGGGCAATAGGCACAACCATAAGAACAATTTATTGTATAAAATCGACATTAGAGAGAATAAACAATTCTGAAGACTTTTATAAATGCTAATGAATAAAATTGACAGAACTAGAACAATTTATAGGATAACAATGCAAAGACAAACAACTTCGAAAGCTGTAAAAACCATGATTAATGCACTCTTCTAAATTTTTTTTAGTTTATTTAATTAATTAATTTAGAATATTTTCCCATGGTTACATGATTCAAGTTCTTTCCCTCCCCTTCCCCCACCCCACTCCCATTGCCAATGAGCAGTTCCACTGGATTTTACATGTATCATTGATCAAGACCTATTTTCATATTATTAATATTTTCATTAGGGTGATCTTTTAGAGTCTGCATCCCCAATCATATCCCCATCAAACTATGTGATCAATCATATGTTTTTCTTCTGCTTTTCTGCTCCCACAGTTCTTTCTCTGGATGTGGATAGCGTTCTTTCTCATAAGTACCTCAGAACTGTTCTGGGTCATTGCATTGTTGCTAGTAGAGAAGTCCATTATGTTCAATTGTGCCACAGTGTATCAGTCTCTGTACAATGTTCTTCTGGTTCTGCTCCTTTTGCTCTGCACCAATTAGTCAACCTCTTAGCCAGATAAGTTCATTTAGTGAATATTTCATTCCAGAAAAATAATTATATGAATAAATTCTCTTAAGAGTTTGAGGTTACATATAATCAATTGTTTTAAAAATTTACCACTCCACACATTTTCTTTTTATTCTTGTACTTGATACCACATCCTATTCGGTAGAATTTGGCTGCTGCTAATCTATGCTAATCTTTTGCTAATTCCATAGCAAAAGAAAATTATTTCCAAGGGAAGATGTTTCAATGGACTCCCATAGCAAATGCAAATTTTTATATACGTGAGTTGTGGCTTATAGAGTTGACTCAAGTGGGCTGGGTTTCATCTTGGGGGCTGACTCCATCAGGGATATTATTGCTCTTTGGCTTATTGTCACTATCTGTAGTTTCTCTAGGAAAATCACTTAATATATTCATGCATATGTTTCCTTAAAAATGAATTAAAGGAATCCTAACTATTGAATAA
The DNA here is from genome assembly GCF_016433145.1 of Gracilinanus agilis. Lineage (NCBI taxonomy): Eukaryota > Metazoa > Chordata > Mammalia > Didelphimorphia > Didelphidae > Gracilinanus > Gracilinanus agilis. The sequence goes on from NC_058131.1 coordinate 539,424,322, forward strand.
TATAGTTATTTAGTATGGGATGACATTTATTTGATCCCACTTAGTATATAAGATGCAAAGGATTCACAGGAATTCATGAACAGATGCAAAAACAAAGTTTTCATTTAGCCTACTAACTTATTCCACCCCCCTTCCCCCCAATTAAGCTTGGGTTCTTTTTGGGCAGCTAGATTGCATAGTGGATAGAATGCTGGACCTAGAGTCAGGAAGACTCATTTTCCAGAGTTCAAATTTGGCCTCAGATGTTTACTAGCTTTGTGACCCTGAACACATCATTTAACCTTGTTTTACCTCAGTTTTCTCATCTGTCAAATGAGCTTGCAAAAGAAAGGCAAAGCACTCCAATATCCTTGCCAGTAAAAACCCAAATGGGGTCAAGAATTGTCAAGATTGAAAAACAATTGAATAACAAATTGCTATCAGAGCAACTGTTTTAACAATCCAGTGAGTTTCTCTTTCCCAGAGACTTAGTCTCCCCTAAGACTTGTAATGCCACTGTGTAGTTTAGATTCTTCCATAAAATATGTGCTTAGGGGGCTGCTAAAAAAGCAATCATATTAAATATGCACTGCCCAAGTAACTCTATTCTCCAAGGAATGCTATGTAGGAGCTACATGGGTCTATATTTTTGTTTTTCCAAGTAGAATATCTCATCAGGAAATCCTCTTCTCTCTAAAAGATGAGATGCCTGAGCTTGAAAACTCTTAATTTGGCTGATTTGGTATATTCATCTTACTTCTGTGGACAATATCTTTGTGCTCCACTTGCTACCATTTCTTTATCTAATGCAGTTCTGGAAATCTTCCCTGTTTTGGATAAATTTATTTTTTTTAATTTAAAAATATTTTTCCATGTTTACATGATTCATTTTCTTTCCCTCCTCTTTTCCCTCTCCATCTCCCAGAGCTGACAAGCAATTCCACTGAGTTGTACAAATGTTATCACTCAATACCTATTTCCATATTATTTGTTTTTGCTATAGAACAATTTTTAAAGGCTAAACCCCAAATCACTTAACCATATATACATTTGATAAGTGATAAGTCATATGTTTTGCTTTTGCATTTCTTTGCATTTCCCATAGTTCTTTCTCAATGTGGTTACCATTCTTTTACATAAGTCCTTCAGGAGTGTCCTGGCTTGTTGCATTACTACTAGTAACAGAGCCTATTACATTGGATTTTTCCACAATATTTTACTTCCTGTGTAAGTGTTCTCCTGGTTCTGCTCATTTCACTGTGCATCAGTTTATTGAGGTTCTCCCAGTTCATATAGAAAGCCTCCAGATTATCAATCCTTAGAGCACAATAGTATTCCACCACCATCATATACCACAGTTTGTTCAGCCATTCCCCAATCGAGGGACACTCCCTCATTTTAGATCTGGAAATCTTCCTGCTCTGTCCAGGAAATGAAATTCTAGGATCACATTGCCTAAAGAATTGAAAATAACTATTCTTCTACATAGAATGTGGGCATCAGGATCATTGACCATGAACTACCCTCTTAGACTGTGAAAATTTATTTATCTACAACTGTATTATGATTATGCCAAATTACGTCTATGAACTGCTCTTATGGAGTGGGGAGGGCAGGGAGGAGAGAAACCTGTCTCCCCTGAAGGAGTTTATATTCAGACACCAGGTGACTAGAGGAATTCTGTTGCCCTCAATGGTAATTGGTAGTTCAGTAGAGGAGTAGGCTTGGGGGGAAAAATGAGGTGTTGTGTTTGGAGCATATTGAGTCTGAGATGTCTTTGAGGCATTGAATTTGAAATTTCCAGTAGACTTGGTAAGGCAGGTGTGTAGTTCAGGAGAGAGAGTAGGACTGAATATATAGATTTAGGAATCATCTCCATAGAGATAAGAATCCCTGAGAGTTATTGAGGTTATCAAGTGATGAAGTTTAGAGAGAAATGAGAAGATGAATCAAGATAAAGCCTTGAGGACATCCACAGTTACTAGGTATGACAAGGATGAAGTTCTAGCAAAGAAACTGAGGAGTGATAAAACAGTTAAGAAAGAACCAAGTAGATGAGAATTATAAAAACCCAGAAAGGACAGACCAATTAGGAGAAGTGTGGTCAACGGTGTTAAGTGCTATAAAGAGGATGAAGATTGAGAAAAGGCCATGAGATATGGCAATTAAGAGATCCTTGATAACTAGTGAGAGTACTTTCAGTCAAATGATGAGGATAGAAGTCAGATTGCAGAGGGATTATGTTATAAGAAAGGCCTGGTGCTTTTGAGATCACCATGACAATTTATCTTTAAGGGAGGTTTTAGTTTATAGAATCTATTCAAGAAAACCATTGTCATAAGATTAGGCTTGATGGTTTTGAGGACATCATGACAGTTTCCCTAAGGAAGGCTGTAATTTTATAGAACATATTCATGGAAAGTATGTCAGTAAACATTCTTTGAAGATTGGGTCAGCTGTGTCCCCTAAATGACATTTTGTCTACCACTAGGTTGTTTTTCCCCTGATATGCAAAATGCATTTAATATGCAACCCCTCAATAATATTTTGTCTACTACCAGCTTGTTTTTCTCCCTGATAACAGTCCCCCAATAAAATTTTGCCAAGACCCCTGTATACAATTCATCCAGCTTCAGGAAGATCATTCAAAATCACAAGAACTTCAATTCAGAAGAGCACTCTGGAGCACACTCTTCCTTTTAGCAGGAGAATCCTTTCCCTTTGGAGCCCACCTTCCCCTCTAGTAGGAGTACACTTTCCCAGTGGAGCATCTTCTTTCTGCTGAATGGACCCATGTCTTTGTGCTCTTTAGTATAGCACAGCCCTTACATGAATTATACTCTGCTAATGAGAGTATGCCTGAGTTGTATGATGGGTCCTCTTTTCCCTTCCCTTTTCCCTGTTGTTTGCAATAAGCTTTGCATTGAATTGACTCCTGTTGTTTTGCTTGTTATTCTCAGCACCCAACTCATTAAGGCATTTTACCCAAAGTTTTTGACTGGCTCACTGGCCTTTTCTTCAAACTGGATACTCAGACTATGGCTTAACTTAGTGATAGTCATACTGAAAGTGGAAAAGTATGACACTGTGAAGCCAACTGTAGAAAGCAAGAGTCAATTGGGAAACCCTACATCCTCTCAGGAGGGAATACCTTATGGAAGAGGACTCATAAAACAGATTAGAAGAAAGACAAGAGAAATGGAGCTACTGATTGCAGATTTTTTTTTTCAAAATGAGGTGAGAAGAGATATAGGATAATAGTAGGTATGCATGGTAGAATCTAGTGAGGTTTTTTTTGAAGTATGAGGGAATATTAAATATGTTGGTAGATAGTAGGAAAGGAACCAGGAGGCAGGGAAAAACTGAAGATCAGAGAAAGAAAGAGGAGGAGACAACAAGAGAGAATATGGTAATATGGATGATAGGCAATCTTCTGTAGAAGATGGGGAATTTGGGGATTAAGGGTACATGTGGAAGAGTTGGACTTTGTAAGCAAAGGGGCACTTTATTAGAGACAGGAGTGAAGGAAGTGATAATGGTAATTATCACAGGAGGTGTGTTAATGTAATTCATAATGTCATATGAATGTGAGATAAGCAGAATGGAAAGGGAGGTCTCAGAGAATGACAGAATTTTCCCCCTGTAAAATATGAGGTGTAGTTCTCAGCATAAGAAGGGGAAGAAAGTGGTTCAGGAGTCTCCCTACACATGTACCATTCTTTTACTTTCCTTTTTCCATTTATTTTTTCAAAGTCATTAAATAAGACAAATTTCTCAGACTTCTAAAAAATTTGTATTGTTATCTTTTGTTTTTATGTTACTTGTATTTCCCACTGTATTTCTCTTGCACTGCTTAGTCTGTCATCTCTTATGATGAATAATTTTAAAGAAAGGTTCAGAAAAAGTAACCAACCATTGAAAAAGTATACAATATTCCATGTCAATAGACTTTGCAAAAAAGTGGAAAGTATGCCTTCTTATATCTTTTCTTTTTTTTAAAATTTTTTTAAATTGTAAACCCTTAACTTCTGTGTATTGGCTCCTAGGTGGAATCCGAGTGGTAAGGGTAGGCAATGGGGGTCAAGTGACTTGCCCAGGGTCACACAGCTGGGAAGTGGCTGAGGCTGGGTTTGAACCTAGGACCTCCCATTTCTAGGCCTGATTCTCAATCCACTGAGCTACCCAGCTGCCCCCCTTATATCTTTTCTTTGGGCAAGCTTGCTCACTATAATTTTGTAATTAACTTTAGATTATTTTGTTGTTCTTTCCATTTACAAGTTATAGTCATATTGTTTCTCTGGTCTTATTTTATTTCACTTTGCATTAGTTGGTATGTCTATGCCTTTCTGTATTTAACATATTCATTAGTTTTTATATTACAATAATTTTCCATTAAATTTATGAATGAATAAAAAAGCATTTATTGCCAGGATTTTACTTTTGGATCTATATTCATGAATGATATTGGTATATAGTTCTCATTCTTTGCTTTAGGTACTAGGACTCTTTTCTAATGAAAGGAGTTTTATAGAGTGCTTTATTTTTTGATTTTGAGAATAATTTGGATAGGTACTTTAAAAAATGTTTAATATAAAAGGGTCTTCTTTCAAACTTACTAGTTCGTTTGTACCTAATTCAATTTTATTTTCTAAAATTAGTTTGAAGATGTCTATTTGGTGTTCTGTTAATTTGGGTATTTTATATTTTGGTATGTAATCTTTTGGATTTTCAGTTTTGTAGGCTTCTAACACTGAATGGTTTGTTATGAAAAATTTTTTTATTCTCCTGAGTTTGTTGTGATCTTATTTCCATTTAAAATTTTTAAAATTTGATTTTCCTCATCCTTCTTTTTAGACAGATTGACTAAAGGTTTATCAGTTTTGTTAGTCTCTTCATGGATCCAGTTATTAGTTTTGTCTCTGAATCATATAGTACTTTTGTTTTTAAATTTATTTGCTTTGAATTTTAAGATTTCTTTATGTGTGTTTATTTTGGGTTTGTTTATTTGTCAACTTTTTGTTTTTTAATTGCATATTAATCTCACTAAAATCCTACTTTTTCAGTGTTTATTTTTTAGGGGTGGACTATTTCCTCCAAACATTGCTTTAGGTATATTTTGGTATATTTAGGTAGAAATTTTGGCAGGTTTTCTGTTTTTATCATTCTTTTACAGTTATTAATTTTTCATCATTTGTTCTTGGCCCATTCATTATTTATTATTTCATTATTAAGTTTTAGGTCTGTATATTTCACTTGTGCTCTCTGAATTGATTATTATTTTTACTGCATTTTACTCTGTAAGGATCTTATTTGGCATTTTTACTTTTTTAACCCATAAGGGGAAGTAGAAGAAATGAAAACGCAAAGAGCATAAAGAGGAAAGGTAAAATTCATGAATATACCACAATAGAATTGACTTTTCCTGTTTTGGACTTGACTCTCTTCCATAACACCTTCTCCCCACTTTCTCTAATACCCCACCAAGAAGAATGAAGGAAGGAAACTCAAAAGAGGTACTCAGAGGGAAATTGTCTATATATGGGTGTTAAGGTCATCTCACTAAATAAGGTGATGTGTGTGAGCACACAGTGACACATTCATCCATTACAACAGCAGCAAAGGAAATAGTAGTCACTGTCATCGGTTTTTCTCTGAAGGAGAAGAGCAAGTGAACATAAGCTCAGAGATCCAGGTCAGTGCCCAACCATGAAAAGTCCATGTAATTCCAAGATGAAGGATGAACTTCAAACTCTCAGTCTTCACTTGGCTCTATATCTCCTTTTTCTTTCAAAAATCTTTGCAAAACAGTGCCAGAATTCCCAGTATGAAACATTAGTAGCTGGTAGATTCTGAGGTGGTGTCTGCTAGAAAGTCTCATCTCCATGGTAATGCGGGTTACATATATATTTGCAGTTTTTGTTGTATAATTATTCCTTTTGCATAACAGAGGATTAAAAGATAAAAAATATGGTGATATTTTATATATATGTATAAAATGCATTTCTGAGTTTCAAAACTTTTTCTATGTCATCTGCTGATCTTTACCTATCACCTGTGGCTTCTGCAAAACTCCCCCAAATTTTTTGTTGAATTTCTTATGCTGACGAAGACATTGAAACTGTGTTGGGGAAAGTCTGGATGTGGAAGGGATACCTTACTTTAATTCATGATCTATTTTAGTAAAAGTGCCTGATAATGATGAGAAATAGGCAGCTTCTAGTGGGTATGAAATAATTTTGTGTCATTTAAATTTCCTTTCATTATGAAAATCCTAGTCCTGGCTTCTTGTATGTTGTTTGAAATCAAATTGTAAAATTTAACCACTACATCTCTTTCAAATTGAAGAGTAGGATTTTTTTTTTCTGGAGGGAATCAATGGATTCTTTTAAATGCTTTGTTTTTCAAGTTCAGAAATTCTGAGCAGTTTTTTTGCATTAATTCTTGAATGATGTGTAGATTTTTGAGAAATTGTCATATTCTTTTTGGAAACCTATAATTATTAAGTTGTCTGTGTCTCTTGTCTTTAAGTTCAATGACTTTGGCTAGTGTTATTAAAATAAATGATATTGATATCTTTTGTTTTTACATTGCCTAAATTTCCCCCTTATATCCATTCCTCCTCTCAAACAACTATCCCTTAAAACAATTTTAAAGGAAAAAGAAAAAGAAGAGAAACCAGCACAATCAATTGATATATTTTTAAAAATCTGACAACAGACTTCTCTTCTTTGCAAAGATATAGGAGGATAGCTTTTTTTTTTAAACATTGAAAAAATTCTAGTCTTAGATACACATACGATTTCCTTGCACATAGCAGAACATGAAAAGAGAGTACTATATGAAACTGTAAAAGGTCCACTTTATATTGATTACTTTAAAAATATGTATTTTCTCCACATTATTTTCAAAATTCTTATGTTTATTTGTGCTTCTGGATGTCCTTCTGTTTTCTTCTGTGTATTTAAAATATCATAATGGCTCATTTTTTGGTATAACTATTATTATCCCCTTGACCCTCCACCCCAATTAAAGACCAAGAGAAAAAGGAAAAAAATACTCTTGCAACAAGTAAGCATAGTCAGCAAAATTAATTAAAATGACAGATACATCTATGCACCCAAGACCTTGTGTCCAATACCTCCCTATTAGGTGATGGGTTACATGCATGTCACATCATATGTCCTTGGAGACTTAATGGGTTATTACATTGATCAGAATTGTTGTTTTTTAGAGTTATTTTTCTTTACAATGTCATCATTATTATATCGGTTGTTTTCCCACTTCTCACTTTACTCTGCAACAGTTCACACTACCTTTGGTTCTTTGAAATCATCTCTTTTATTCTGTATGAACTGATACAGAGTGAAATAAGCAGAACCAGGAGAACACTGTACACAGTAACAGCAATATTATACGATGATCAGCTGCAAAAACTTGGCTGTTCTCAGTAATGCGATAATCTGGGACAATCTTGAAAGACTCATGATGGGGAATGCTCTCCACATCCGGAGGAAGAATTGTCAGAGTCAGATAGATGCGGATCAAAACATATTGTCTTTCGCATCAGTATATTTACAGTTTTACTTTGGGGTTTTGGTTTTGTATGTGTTCTCTTACAAGGACTAATATGGAAATGTATTTTGCATGAAAATAAAAATAAAATAAAATAAGATAAAACAAAAATCTCATCATTTCTTAAACACAATAATTCATCACATTTGTAAACCATCATTTTTGCAGCCATTCTTCATTTGTGGTGAACTGGAAGAAATGTTTGCCCCATGGGTTTCTCTGGTAGGTACTGATAGAAGGCAGGTAAAGCCCAATCTCGTGCTGGTTAGCTCAGGTGGCAAAGGAGTCGAATTACAGTAAAATGTGTTCTGACCAGCAGACACAGCCTGAGTTCTAAAATCTGAGTGAGAGAGTGTGTGATTGTGAGCTAAAGAGTGAGCGACAGAACAAGAGTAGGGGGAAAGACAGAGACAGAGAGATGGATGCCCTGAGATTAACTGAGTCATGGGAAGCTTAGGGGAAAAACTGGTGAATGCATCACGTAGCTCCATTTATTGTGCATCTAAATGTGGTATATATACATTCTATGAATAAAGAAGTTACATGTCAGAAGTAAACATGGCTAATTACCAACATCATATATCAAGGAAAGGATAACATGTCAGAAACACATATTTTCTATATGACAATTAAGAGTATACAAGCCTTATCAAAATATGCAGGCCAATTAAAGCTGCACAAAGAAGTAAATATATCAATACTAATTACTACGAAGTTTCTCTTTGGTGTGTTGTCTGAGACATGAGATAGTGATGCTGCCTGAGTAAAGAAGGTCACTCTGTCCTTGCAACATAACTCAAAGTTTGTGATAACTAGTCAGGAATTTCCTGGGAGTAGAATTTATAGTAGGATGTATAAAAAAGTATGGAGGTCATTCTGTCTAAGATAAAGCCTTAAGGTTATGTACACCTGGTCAATAATATTTTAGTTCGTCAAGAATGTTTTGAGCCAATTAAGAAGAGCCACTTAAGAGAAGGTAGCTGTACTTGAGACAAGTTTTGCTGCATCTGCAAGTTCATGACCAGTCCTTGCCTGGTCTAGGTAGGTCTTAGCAAAATATGTCTTTTTCTGGCTGTTTATTGCCTCGATGGGCCTGGGGAATGGGCCTTATGGACCAATCATTCAATTGTCTAAGAAGTTTTTATTTATGACTTCTTGAAGCATAGTATCTATAATGTTTCTTTCAAAGAGAGGTGATTGAGTTTTTTCTATGTTCATTATTGCTTTCTTATTCTAATAGATATAGGTAGTCTTAATTTATAACTTCTTGAAATATAGCATCTATATATTTTGTAATATTTTATTTTTTAGAAACATTTTCCATGGTTCATGATTCTTGTTTTTACTTTCCCCTTCACCCTACTTCAACCCCCCCTCCCCCATCCAACATACATTTCCACTGGTTTTAACATGTATATTTTTTAATCATAATTTTCAGGGAGTCCAATAAGTTTTAAAATTTCTCTCCTTGATCTGTTTTCTGGGTTAGTTGTCATTGACAGCAAATATTACATTTTTTCTTCTATTTTCTTTAATCGTTTGCTTTTGTTTTACTGTTTCTTATTGTCTATGGAGTCATCAGTTTCTATTTGGTCTGCTCTAGTTTTCAGGGACTCCATTGTTTGGGAAAGATTGACTATTTTTTCTTCCAAACTATTTATTCTCTTAATTCTTTACTCCAAAAATTTTTATTTCATTTAGAAATCACTATTGCTTTACTTCTTAAAAATACTTATTTACCTTCCTGATCATAATGCAATAAAAATTACATTCAGTGAAAAGCCACAGAAACACAGGTTAAAAATTAATTGGAAACTAAATAATCTAATTCTATAGAGTAAGTGGGTCAAAGAACAAATCATAGAAACAATAATTGTGTTGAAGAGAATGACAATCAAGAGAACATACAGAAATTTATGGGATTCAGCCAAATCAGTAATTAGGGGAAATTTACAACTGTAAATGCTTACATCAATAAATTAGAGAAAGAACAGATCAATGAATTGGGCATGCAACTAAAAAAGTTAGAAAAAACAAATTAAAAGTATTTATGTAGTCTTTGTGGAAAATAAATTTTTGAGTTTCTTCCTGTAGTTGTTATAGAATTATTATCTCATTTTAGAGAGTCTTAGAGCTTTTTAAACATACAATATTTTAAAAATGCTAGTCTGTATATTTCCTTATTTGCTTGTTTTGCTCATCTCTTCAGCCTTTGTTCCTGAACTAAAGTTTGGTCCAGGGAAAGGGCTACATCCCTACCTCTCCCCAATTTATTCTTTGATGAGTGTAATTGGTTCTTTCCATGATTCCCCTGGCTCTTGTCCCAATTTCTACCTCTTAAGGTCAGTCACTTCTTGGATCCTTGAAGTTCTGAGCCTTGGGTTTTTTGGGGTTTATATGGTTACTCAGGACAAGGTGTTAGGTACTTTGTAGTCTCTGTATCTAGACTGTCCTTGGTACTGAACTCCATAACATCATGCTGAGCTGCACTGTAATGGTCTTTGGTGCTTTCTTGCTGCCACTATCTTGGGTTTCATATATCTCTACCCTGGGATTTTTGGACCATCCTGAGGCTTATTGAGGGGAATACTTTAGTTTTGTTTTCTCAGGGCACAGAATCTTGCAGGCTCTTTGTTCCATTTCTGGTTGAGCTGGTGATCCTTTTGCAAGCCGAGCCCACTATTGCCTTCTGCCTGTCTTTTTGTGCAGTTCTAGAATGGAAGAAGTAATTTCCTATAGTTTCTCATTGGTTCATTATTTAGTCTGGTGTGAACTGCAGGGTTTTACTGAAGTAGATATGTAGGAGTCTTATGATTTATCTTCTATCATTTAGGCTATCATTTTTTTTTTTAACACTTGTACTTTTTGGTGTATTGTCTCATAGGTGGAAGATTGGTAAGGGTGGGCAATGGGGGTCAAGTGACTTGCCCAGGGTCACACAGCTGGGAAGTGGCTGAGGCCGGGTTTGAACCTAGGACCTCCTGTCTCTAGGCCTGACTCTGACTCCACTGAGCTACCCAGCTGCCCCCCTAGGCTATCATTTTGGCAGGAAATTACAACAGATTTTTTTTATACTCAATCTTTTAAAATTTGCAATGTTAATTTTCACTTTTTTTGTTCTTTTAATTTACATTGTGATAATTATTGTGTATATTCTTTACTTGTATCAATTCTGGAAATGCTTCCCACAAATTTTTCCATTCAACATATTTTCCATTTTTCAAAGAACAGTAATATTCTATTCCATCATTATACTATAATGTACTAAGCCATTTCCTAATTGTTAGGTATCTACTTTGTTTCTAATTTTTTGTAACCACAAGAATACTACTATAACTATTTTGGTGTATATAGACCCTTCCTTACCTCTATCCCCCAACAGTGATTTCATTGGCTTATACACTAAACAATGGAATCTTGAGATCAAAGGGTATGGACATTATAGCCACTTCATTGCATTCCAAGTTGTTTTCCGGAATGGTTGAACTAAATTCCCAGCACCACCAGCAATGCATTAGTGTGCCTGCTCCCCACAACCCCTCCAAGATTGATTGTTCCCATGTTTTGCCAACTTTGCTAATTTTCAGGACATCAGATGGAACCTTAGGAGAATTTTGATTTGTACTTCTCTTATTAATAGTGATTTGGAACATTCTTACATATGGTTGTTAAAAGCTTAAAATTCTTTCGAGAACTGTTTGTTCTTCTGACCACTTATCTATTGAGGAATGCTCTTCATATTTCTGCTAGTTTTCTACATATCTGGGATATAAACCCATTAACCACAAATATGATACATTTTACCCACTTGAAAAGTTATTTTCTTATTTTAGTTGCATTAATTTTGCTTGTGTAGAAGTGAAAAAGCTGTAATCAAAGTTATGGATTTTATTTTTTTGTACTGTAATTGCCTTTATGCTTTGCTTGATTAGAATTCATCTCTGATCTGTACTGTGAAAAGATATAGTTGACTTCTCTTCTAACTTTTTTTAATGGTATAATCTTTAAAATTCAAGTTATGTATCTAATTTTAATTGATTATAGAATATATTATGAAATATTGTTTTGATTTCTGCCAGATTTCTTTCTGTTTTTTCCCCTCCCAGTAGTTCTTAACAAAAAGGGAGTTTTTTCCCAAGTAATATATGTTTTCAGGTTTATCAAACATTAGTTTATTGAATTCCATTATTTTTGTTTTTCTTTTGTCTTGTCTATTGCCAGTCTATTCATATACTTTTCCTTTGTTTTTGTTTGTCTGTTTTTTTTTGTCAGTACCAAATAATTTAATGACTGTTGCTTTATAATATGGTTTGAGGTCTGGAAGTACTATTGCTCTTTCATTTCCGACCTTTTTTTTATTAGTCCCTTGAAATTCTAGATTTTATTCTCCTCCAAATCTTTGAGTTTTTTAAAGAATGTCTTTGGTAGTTTGGGATAGGATTAAAACTGTACATTAACTTTGCTAGCATGGTCATCTTTACTATTTTTGAAAAGGCTAGCCTATGGCAATGAGTATTCCTCAATTTAAGTTGTCTTTATTTCTTTAATGAGCATTTCATAGCTGAATCAATATAAGTATTGAGTATGTGTTGGCAGTTCGACTCCCAAATATTTTATGTGTTTTGTTGTCATTTGGAATTGGATTTCACTTTCTATTGTTGTACACAGAAATACTTTTAATTTTTGTATATTTGTTTTGTAGTCTGTCATTTTGTTGATACCATTAATTGTCTTAGTTAGTTATCTTTGCTGTTTCCCTAGGATTTTCTAAGTAACTCATCATGGCACCAACAAAAAGGGGATAGTGTTATCTCCTCTGTCTTCTTTATTTATTTATCTTGTCTTATTGCTACTCATGATTTTCTTGCACTGTATAAAATAATAGTAAGGAAAGAGTAGGCATCCTTGCTTGACTGCTGTTATTTGTTGAGAAAGCTTCTTGTGCATACCTGAATGATAACTGCTTTTGGTTTTAGGTAGATTTTTAAAATGACATTAAAAAGATTTCCCTATACTTTCACTTTGCAGGGTTTTTGTCAAAATGAGTAGAGAACTTTATCAAAGGCCTTTTCTATATCTATTGAAATAATCATGTGGTTGGGATGTTACAATTTTAAATATACTTATTGTTTTGTTAACGTCGAATCAGCCTTACATCCTTGGTGTAAATTTAGCTTGGACACAATGAATGATTTTTTGAATGGTTTGCTGTAATCTGCTTGAAAGGTTTTTATTTAAATGTTTTGATTTGATATCCATTAATAATATTGACCTATATTTCTTGTTCTTTGCTTTATCCTTCTCTAGTGTAGGTTATAGTATTATATTTGTCTCATAAAAAGGAGTTTAGTAGAGTGCTTTCTTTCTCAATTTAAAAATTTTTTCTTTATTTTATTCCCATAACAAATCTACATATAAGTTTTCCAAGGTTACATGATGCATGTTGTCTCACTCCTCTCTTTCCTCCCTTCTCCCTTAGATGACAATCAATTCCACTGGGTTTTAAATGTATTATCCCTTAAAACCCTTTCCATATTGTTCATTTTTGTAATAGAGTAATCTATTAAAGCCAAAACCCCAAATCATATGCCCAAATAAACAAGTGATAAATCATGTTTTCTTCTGCATTTCTACTCAAACAGTTCTTTCTCTAGATGTGGATGGCATTCTTTTCCTAAGTCCCTCAGAATTGTCCTGGATCATTGTATTGTTGTTAGTAGCAAAGTCTATTACATTTGATCATTCCACAATATTTCAGTTACTTTGTATAATGTTTTCCTGGTTCTACTTATTTCACTCTACACCAGCTTATGTAGGTCCTTCCAGTTCTTATAGAAATCATCAGTTTCATTATTCCTTATAGCATAATAATATTCCATCACCAACATATACCACAATTTGTTTAGCCATTCCCCAATTGAGGGACATGCTCTCACTTTCCAATTTTTTCTTATCACAAAAAGTGCAGCTATAAGTATTTTTGTACAAAAAGGTTCATCCCTATTTTTAAAAAATCTCTTTGGGATACAGATCTACAAATGACATTGCTGGATCAAAAGGCATGTATTTAAAAAAACAACCAACCTTTGGGCATAATTCCAAATTGCTTTCCAGAATGGTTGGCTCAATTCACAACTCCATCAGCACTGCATTAGTGTATCAATTTTGCCACATCCCCTCCAATATTTATTATTTTCCTTTACTGTCATATTAGGCAATCTGCTAGGTATGAGATAATAGCTCAGAGTTGTTTTGATTTGCATTTTTATAATCAGGAGGGATTTAGAACATTTTTTTCATGATTATTGATAGCTTTGATTTCTTCCTCAGTCTATTCATATCCCTTGACCATTTGTCAATTGGGGAATGGCTTGTTTCTTATAAATTTGACTTAGTTCTTAATATACTTGAGAAATGATACCTTTATGAGAGAAATTTATTATAAATTTTTTTCTCAGGTGGTGCTTCCCTTCTAACCTTGGTTGCAGTTGTTTTGTTTGTACAACACCGTATTAATTTAATATAATCAAAATTATTCATTTTTCTTTCTCAATTTTTAAGAATAATTTGTGTAATATTGGTACTATCCTTTAACAGTTTCTTAGAACTTTCAAACATGTGTGATAACTCATGAATTTTCATGTTATCCTTCACAAGTGCCATGTTAATCTTTGTATCATTCAATTTTTAGAATATTTGCTGCTGAATTGAGCACAATCATATGATTTTTCAGGTTGTTCTTTTTTTTACTTTTCTTCTGCTTGATTTAACTGCACTTCATTATTTTTTTTAATTTCACATATGTTCATCTTTTGTTCCTTTGGAGAAACTCTTCAAAAGAAATTGATTATTTTCCTAATCTGTTAACAGAATTTTAAAAAATTCTGCTTTGAGAGCTATACATTTTTCTGTATTTTAATTAATAATTTCTTCTTTTATTTTGGAACCATTTTAGAATTTCCTTTTTCCATGTCCTTTTGAGATTCCACAGGATTCTATGTTTCATTGGGAATTGGTTTGCTTTCTCTTAAATTTTTTTTATTAATAGAGGTTTTATTCCCTTTGATGAAGAAGTACGTATTCTTCTACCTACTTTTAAGGATATTTTCTATTGATTTATTTGCTTATAATAGTCATATTTATCTCCTAAGGCTGTGAAGATGAAATGAGATAACTTTGTTAAGTGTTTTGCAAATCTTTTTTTTTTTTTTAATCATCTGTCTTAGGACTGGTGCTAAATATCAGTTCCAAGGCAAAAGATCAGTAAGGGCCAGGCAATCAAGCGTAAGTGACTTGTCCAGAATCACATAGCTAGGAAGTATCTGAGGCCAGATTTGATCCCAGGATCTCTTATCTCAAGGCTTGGCTCTCTATTCACTGATTAACCTACCTGTCTATGTGCTTTACAAATCCTAATGGATCATTTAACTTGTAGCTCTCCTTTTCCTCCTCACCATCATCATCATTACTGTTATTATGATGCTCTGTTTTTTTTTCTTTTGAAATCTTTTTACAAGTTTTTTCTTATAATTCCCCTATCATTTTTGGAACTTTCTCCTTTTCTGGTTGTTCCACTCTCAGAACTGGACTACCGTATTTCTTTAGCCCTTTCCCATGTTGGAGTATTTAGGTTTGGCTGGTCTTCATCCCTGCCCCAAGAAGCATATGAAAAAAAAAAGACTAGATGTATCTAGGTTTACATACTTTTCAGGCCTGAAGCAACCAAATATAGTCCCAGTTCCTCTCTTGGACCAACTTTCTTTCTCTGACTGAGATGAATAACTATCTGCTGATTTTTCAGATTTTGGGAAGATAGGAAGGGTGGCCTGGACAGTGTATGCAGCTTTGGGGGTCCCTAAACCAAGGTCCCTAAACCAAGTTAGAAGGCAGCATACTCTCTTTGTCCCTCCCATAGCTGGGCAGAATTAGTGCCTTCTGCTTGTTCTTGGCTTATGAGGCTGGGTAAATGGTAAATAAAGAATGCTATCAAATCTTTGCAGCAGGAGAGGATCCTGATATGGGGCCCCAGGCTCAAGCGATAGGTGGATGAACAGTTTGCATGTCATTGATATGAGTGTAAAAGCTGGTGCGGAAATGTTTCTGAGTGTAGGAAATTGTAGGGAAGAACATTCTCTGATGTTAATTTAAAAGAATTTTTATCTTTTCAGGGTTTTTTTTTATCTAATGGATTTGTCTGAAGTTCTACATCTTGCACATAATTCCTCTTCTTAGAGGCTTTTTAGAGTTAACAGAGACTGAAGAAAAAGTCTAGTTCATCCTCTTGTTGGTCATGGGACCCAGAAATCCTCAAAATTTCTAGACTTCTTTGAAATTAAAAAAAGAATTCCCCCAATCCTTTAAAAATTCCAGGTCACTGGCTCCAGTAATGTGGCTTTATTGTTGTGAGTTTAAACTTTTAGTATTTTTTCACTTGTTAACTTTTTCTTTATTTAGCTTTTTTTTTTTCCATTTCAAAACAATGACAAAAGATTAAATTATGCAGTAGCCTTTCAGCAGTTTCTTGTGTGGATACCTCAGTATGCTTGCTCAAGGATATGAATTTTAAACCTTTTACTGAAATACTACATCTGCTATCTTTCCTATATCAAAAACTTTCATTTGCTGTTCCTAGAATGCCAAATTGTCATGGAGAGACATTGATGAAATAAAAGCAGAGTATGGAATTTTTCTTCCATAGTATCTGACAAAGAAAATACCAAATCAAATAAGCTTGGACAATTATTACTTTTTATGCAAGTCTGAGGTTGGATTATGGATGAATTATGGATGTTGTGGATAAGTGGCTTATCTGTATGAGCAGAAAGAGTTATCACACTGGGACTTCTCCACACAGATTAAATCAGACCCATTCCTTGCAAAAATAATTATTTTTGTTTGTTTTTATAAGAAGCAGAGGGATTATAAAAATTCTACCATTTCTTCTCCAAGGTTCACTTCTAAAAGTTATGTGGATTTTTATTTGGATTTGATTCCTCATGATTATTGTTCTTTGTAATGGGATAAGAAAGCAGGATATTTTGTTGTGCTGTCATCTAGATGATGGAGAGGGAAATGTTTTTTTAATACATGAGTTTTTAATAAATCTTTTTGGGGTAAAATTTATTTTTAAAAATTATTATCATTTTTTATTTTGAATATTTTCCTGGAGTTATATGTTTCATGTTCTTTCCCTCTCCCCATACCCCCCACCCTCCTGTAGCTGACAGAATTCCACTGGGTTGGTACATGTATCATTGATTAAGACCTAATTCCATATTATTGATAGTTGTACTAGAGTTGTCATTTAGCATCTACATCCCCAATAATATCCCCAATCAGCCTATGTGTTCAAGCAGTTGTTTTTCTTCTGTGTTTCTACTCCCACAGTTCTTCTTCTGAATGTGGCTAGTTTTCTTTCTCATAAGTCCCTCAGTCTTGCTCTGAATCCTTGCATTGCTACTAGTAGAGAAGTCCATTATGTTCGATTGTACCATAGTGTATCAGTCTCTGTGTACAAAGTTCTCCTTGATCTGCTCCTTTCACTCTGCATCAATTCCTGGAGGTCATTCCAGTTCACATGGAATTCCTCCAGTTCATTATTCCTTTGAGCACAATAGTATTCTGTCACCAACAGATACCAAAATTTGTTCAGCCATTCCTCAATCAAAGGACATTCCCTCATTTTCCAATTTTTTCCACCACAAAGAGCACAACTATAAATATTTTTGTACAAGTCTTCTTCCTTATTATCTCTTTGGGGTATAAACCAAGCAGTGCTATGGCTGGATCAAAAGGCAGATAGTCTTTTAAAGTGGGGGAGGTAAATATACTTGATCTGAGAAGCTTTATTATGCAGAGGTAATATATTAAATTTTTTATTTGCCAAGATAAGAGGATCTTACTCTTAATTAATAGATACAAATTGCACTAGTTTGAAAAGCCATTTGTTATTTCTGATGAACTTATGGATTATAGGGTCATTTGAGAATTCATTTGGTCAGACATACTCCTATGTGTCTTTTATCCATGGGAATAATCCCTCCAAAGGTTTAGTTTACAACCTATTATCTGCTGAAGCTCTTGTCCAGTATTTTCCCATGAGCTTGCCACTAGGAATCCACCTAATGTGTTGAGGGCCTTCCTTGAATTCTGTTTTATGTTTTGCAGATCCTAGAAGGATAGCCTGTGAAAAGGCATAGGAATTGAAGATAGAATGTTGCAAGTGAAGACTAGCAAGTAGGATGGATAGAAGAGACCTAATAATGCATGAATAAGAGTAATAGGTAATGTATGGAAATCCTCCCCTTCCCTCCCCTCCCCTTCCTGCCCCTTCTCTCCCCTCCCTTTCTTTCCTCTCATCCTCTCCCTTTTCTTTTCTTTTCTTTTCTTTTCTTTTCTTTTCTT
>NC_058131.1:539442552-539515614 GCF_016433145.1 Gracilinanus agilis
CTCCTCCCCTCTCTCCCCTCTCCTCCCCTCCCCTCTCCTCTCCTTTTCTCTGTTTGTATCACCAGCACTTAGTACAGTGCCTGGCACTTAGTAGATGTTTAATATTTATTGAATAACTGACTTTTATCTAATCCAGTTAATCATTTTACAATGTCATCATCACATTCAGAGTTTTTTTTTTTTTTGCACTACACTACTGGGGAAGGAAAAAAGGTGAGTAGATGGATACACGAACCACCCCCAGCTTCTGGTATATCAGTTGAAGGCTGCTATCATTGCTTAAATGGTGTTGGGCTGAGGAGACTCATTTTATTAGCCCTACTCTTGTAGAAGAATATAAATGTGCTATAGTTATTGTTAAGAGGAAAACAAAACATAGGCATGTCCAAAAGACTATTCAAACTTCTGATCCTTGAAAGAGATTATGAGTTCAGCAGAGGCTTTCTTTTGACCAATGAGCAGGAGCCAAGACAATATCTTTGCTGCCTGCTTTTTTTCATAGAGACAAATGACAGAAACAAAGGTAGCACTTTTTGTCTAAGGAAAATGGAAAAAAGAGGACTTACCAACTTGATACTGAAAGAGCAAGAAAAAAGGAATTCAGTTTCTTAAGGACAGATATTGCATTTGAGTTTAGGAAACTATTATTCCCCCTTATATAAACTATTATTCCCCCTTCAATATAAAAAAATAGGAAAGGAGCATTCTTTGAGGTAGGAAAGTATATGCAAGGACATAAGGGTCTCTATCAAGTCAGCCTAAGAAATGACAGCCATATATAGAAGTCTAGAATAAAGTGTTGCTGCTGAGTGTGCAGGGAGAAAAGCTGTGCACATTTTTGGCTGACCTAGCTGAAGTAATTTGGATGGATATTAAGGACAAAACAAGCAGGTGGGTGATCCTGCTGAGGTTATTGATAATGATGTTCTCTGTTTGCTGAATGAGATGATACATCTCCAGGGCAGTGATGAAAACTGGAGCAGGGAGCATTTGCTCTAGTAAGAGAGCCACAGAGGACAGGGCAGAGATTGTACAGGGTCTTTTTATGAGAAAAGAAACATGAGTTATTTAGTAATGTCGTTTCATTTTGGAAGCCTTTCTTGATCACCTAAATTGCTAATGCTCTCGCTTCCTTTTTGAATGCCACATATTTATTGAACAGTGCATGTAATTTCTTCCTAGTAGAATGAATGTAAATTCCTTGAGGTCAGGGGCTAGGGGTTTTTATTCCTAGTGCTTAGCACCGAACCTAGCCCATAAAAGGTAGTTAGTAACTGCTCTAGTGAGTTATTTGCTATCTCATCTTTTCCATTCATACTTTTAACACCACCAATAAAATGGATTGATTCTGAGATAGTCCTCATAAGTAACTTAGCTTAAGTTAACAGCTTGGTGACACAAGTGTTTTTCATTACTCAGATACTTCTTGGAGACATAAGCTTTGGAAAAGCTAGAACACAACCAAAAAATTAAAAAAAAAAAAGGGAGGGGAAGGAGGAACTTGTCTCAGAGGGTGATTTGGGATTTTCCCATCTATGAGGAAGCCAAAAACTGTTAAGATACAAATTGAGCCAAAGTTAATCAAGGTTAAGGAAACATTTCTGGGTTCATAGTCCAGTATTTTCACTTAAACCTACATGACTTTAGGCTCATAGAGTTCCATAGACTTCATCCCTTTGTGATTTATCTTTCTCATCTTTAAAATGAGGGAGTTGTGGACTAGTTGACTTTGTTTATTAAGCTATAAATGTATGTTCAAAAGATATGACTCACTTATAAGGTGCCTCATACATCTATAGCATTTTATGCTTTTCAAAGCTCTATCTCATTTAGTTTCACAGTAGTCCCATGAAGTAGGTGGGGCCAGTGTTTTAATATCTATCTGACATATGAAGAAATTAAGGTTTGAGGAGGTGAAGCCCTCTATATTTATTCAGATTACCTTAGTAGGTAGGTCAGCCAAAAATGTGTATAGATTTTCTTCCTGCACACTCAATTAGCAGGGACCTGCCCATTAAACTAGTGAATAGCATTTCTCTAGCACTTGAATCCATATTTCCTGATAATTAGCCTACAGATTTTATCATTAGATTGCTTTACTTCCTTGGTTTAGATCCCAGGTCTTCTACTTAGAAAAGCCTTTTATTAACGTCCTTGGAAGAGCCTTTGCTGGACCAGAGTTTGGTACAGGCACACCTTGAGGGCAGACTCAACAGGATGTATTTCCCAAGCCTAGTGTAGGAAACCCTCCACTGTTTCCTCATTGACTGAGAAAATCCAGAGGTTAAAGTCTATCCCTATCTAACCTGTGTTAGCCCTCACCCTTGTTTACTTTTCCCATTGAGAATCATCTTTTCTTATATGGTCTTTATCCCTTGGTCATAAGATAGAGCTGAGCTCTGATTTAGAACTAGTTAAACTGGTTTTCTGCTAGGTTTGGTCCTCTCTGATCATAGTTTTGACCTTGGGGCTCTTTCTGATTGGCTAAGGGATCAAGATTGAGATTTGGAGGGCAGAAGAGGTGTGACCCAACTGAATTTAGTTGTAGATGTCACAAATGGAAATCTCCATTTTCCCCATACTTAGCACATGTGTGAGCTTTGGGAAAGTCACTTGACCTCTCTATTTCCTTATCTGTAGAATGAGGGGACTGAACTGAATGACCTAAATTTCCTTCCAGTTTATCAATTTGTGATCCTGAGCTGAATTCTCAGACAAGTTACTTTATTTGGATAAACTTTTCAAATAACCAATCTTGGCTTTTCCAGAGAAATCTGTAGCTAGTTGGTTTTCTCATCCCTATCCACATGCATAAAGAGCTAGGGTGATCAATCATTATGTACTATACTAAAAGTGAGGAACTAGATGCCTGTTTCTAACATCAGTTAGAAAAGACCAGGGCACTTAAAGGGGGGCACTTCGTGTATAAATATTTCCTCTGAATTGCACTCTTGAGCAATCATCTTCTGAAGATTTAAAGAAAAATCTTAAACCCTAATTTTATTAATTTGAAGAATGTTTCTTTCTTTTCCTTTTTTCTTTCCTTTGTGCCTTCTTTCGTTCTTTTCATTTTTTCTTTAATTCAACTGGTCTTTGCTAATTTATGCAGGTTTAAAATGGTTTTCAATGATTTGAATGGGATTTTATAGGCTTGCACTAGTTATTACTGGTTTCTGCTAGTTTGAACTTGTCTGAGAGAGTTTATAATGGTTATTATGGATGAAATTGGTTTTTACTCTGTCATTCATTCTTTCTGATACTCTTTTCTTTTGTCCTTTAGTTATTTTTCTTTTTTCTTTCTTTCAATTGTTCTTTATATAATGTTTTGAACTGTTTTTCACAGCTGTCAACAGTTTTTTTTACTGGTTTGATCTAGTTTTTTATTGATTTGAATGGGTTTAAAATGATTTTTGTTTGAAGTGGTTTTGATTACTTTTTATTTTTTTTTTACTGGTTGAAGTGGTTTTTACTGTTTTATACAGGTTTGAACTGATTTATACTGGATTAAACTGGTTTCCATTGTTTTCTATTGTTTTTTACTCATTTGGTCAATATTTCCCTGGTTTGAAGAGTTTTTTTTAAAATTGTTTTTACTGGTTTGATTATGTTTGAACCAGATCATTCTCATAATAATGTTTTAAACTTTTTTTAATGTTTATTTTCCATTCTTTTTTCCTTTCATTCTCCTCTGTTTCATTGGTTTTATTTTCTGCCTCCCTCTTTTTTCTCTCTTTCATTAGTTTTGTTTTCTCCTTCCCTCTTTCTTTGCCTCATTTGTTGGTTATTTCCTCTGTCCGGGTCCAGCCGGACGCAACTAAGGTGCACGAGGGGCGACCACCTAAGGCTCCACAGGGGAAGGGAGGGAGAACCTCGCACGCAAGAGACAAGAGTCGTACAGATGTTGGCAAGGTTCCGTTTATTGACTGTGCAAGCAAGGTTTATATAGAAAAAGGGGGACGGCTATAGTTGGCGGGAGTTTTTACTGCTGTTGGACCTGCCAAGCCTGAGTCCAGGTATTGTTCTGGATATGGTTTTTACTGCAGAAGGTCTTTGGCAATATTCTCTTTCAGGGGGGCCTCTTTGCTGGGTTGTGCAAACTTTACCTGGTCTTTGGCAATTCCCCCTTTCTTTTTCTTAGCTGGGGGTTGATCAGGAGTTACTTGACCATCATGGGTCAAGGACCTGTGCTAATCCCGTCATTGGGTTACCGCCCTGCCAGTAAAGCGTAAGGGATCATTACTGGGTAAAGTGAGATATCGTTCAGTGTCTGTTATCTCAATGCGATGGTATTGAACCATAGGGTATCTAATAAGAGCAGTATCGATTTTGGTTTTTATAAATCCGGTCAGGCGTTGGAAGGCCCAAGGGCCGAAGGTAAGGATTAGGAAAAAGATGAGGAGGGGGGTTACTATGGTTGGGATCAGGGTAGAAAGCCAGGGGGAGCCTTTCAGGAGGTTGTTCAGCCACCCTTCCTGGGCCTCGGCCTCCTTTTTCCTTTCCTCTATTTCATTGGTTTAATTTTATCCTTCTCTCATAGTTTTTCTTTTCTTTTGTTTTATTTTCTCTTACATTCTCTCTCTTTTTTATTTAATCATTTCTTTATCTTTTCTTTTCTTTATTTTTCTCTTTCATTTCCTTTGATTTGATTGATTAGATTTTTTACTGTTTTGAACTAGTTTTTTTTTAAAATCTGGGTTTTGAATTGGTTTTACTTCTTTTAACTGGTTTGAGATAGTTTATAGGAATTATGGTTTTGACTATTTTCCATTCATTCTTCCTTTCTTTCTCCCTTTTACTGGTTTTCTTTTCTCTTTTCACCCATGGTGGTGGAAGAAGGAGAAATTGAGACAAAAAGAGCACACTTTCCATATTGGATTCCTTTCTCTGGTAGATCCTAAAAGGTAAAAGGGTCTTTTCAGTATTGCTTTGTTTAAATCCTTGCAATTTCAACTTCAGCCATTGTCATTTAGATTTGGCCTAATCAGAAACCAAAGACTATATTCTGTCTTTTTTGACTGGTTTACCACTGTTTTATTAACTTACCTTCTCCTAACCTTAGTTTGTCAGCCTGAAAAGAAGAAAGATTGAGACAGAGACAGAGACCAAGAGAAACTGAAAGCCAGACAAAGGGAGGCAGAGCCAGGAGCTGGAGAGACAGACCTAATTTACTCAGTGATTTTCTTCACAATCCTCTCCTCAGGATCAAGTAGTAATCTGGAGATGAGGTCACCTGCCATACCCCAGAAAAAGTGGGGAAGGTAAATTTCCTTTGCACAGAATTAAAAGAAAGACAAATACATAAAAGGAAAGAAAGAAAATGGGAAAAGAAAGAAGGAAGCAAGAAACGAACAAAGGAATGAAGGAAAATGAGAAAGAATTAAAGAAATAAATCTAAAATGGAAGAAGTAGAAAATAAAACAAAAAAGAAAGAGGGAAGGAGAAAATTAAACCAATGAGAGAGAAAGAGAGATGGATGGAAAAAATAACCATTGAAAGAGAGAAAGAGAGGAGAACAGAAAACCACTGAAAGAGAAGAAAACAGTGAAGGAGAAAAAGCAATGGAAAAGTGGAAAAAATAGGGAAGGAGAAAATAAAACCAATGACAGGAATAAAGAGGGAGTGAGAAAGTAAAATTAATAAAGAAAAGTAAAGAAAATGAGGGAAAAAAGGGTGTAAAAGTGAAAGGAATATTAACTATAATAATTAGCTGGATTTGATTAAGCCTCCATTTTCCCCAAGAGTTTCTGATACATAACAACAATGTTGTAAGCAAAGTTTGAGAAACAGGGATTACCAACTGAACCCTGACCATACTGCTTCATCTGAACCTGGTCTAGGAGCAATCTTAGAAACTTCAGAGATTTTCCAGATAAAACAATCTTCCTGGGACCTGTAAAAAGGAATTGGAAAAAACCATCTAAAAATGTATATATTTCTATGGACAAGGGAAATGTATCAAAACTACATTTCCCTTGATCCAACATGGTCCAACTGGTTTCCGTTTCCGACGTCTTGACGCAGGGGAGCGCTTAAATCTCGTGGGTTAGGAGGGAGTGCTCTCTCTTCTTGGGCGAGTAGGGCTTGGCTAGGAGGCAGTATGGAGGCGGCAGTTTTGAATGCTTACAAGCGCGTGGTCTAATGATTTTATCTATCAACATGGCTTTAATTAAAATACTAATATATATTATTATACCAGCCTTTATCATTTTTAATTCTTATAGACCTTAAGCTCATTCCAAAAATTTACTGTCATACTCCTCCTTGGGCTAGGGTGGGTTTTTTTTTAAGCAATAAAAGCTAGCCAGCCCCTGTATCTGGTGGGATCCTTTCCCTAGGAAAGGAGTTCCCATATGCATTCATACTGTTCTCCTGAGAACAATAATAAAAGTAATGCCTGTGCCTCTTCCTCTGGTTCTTGTCTCTCCCTCACTCCATTCCACTTTGGTTTGTGCTGCCAGACATACAGAAAGGCAATACAATAACAGGGGCTAGGATGAGACACAAGGAAGTTGGTAAGACTCATTTCTATCTGTAGCTATCTGTTATATATCACTCTAAATGCATAACTAACTTCTATAAATTCTAAGAAATTGACCTCACCAGAGGAGTCTTTATACTTTCCTATTCCTGTCGAATCATACTAAATCACAGTAATTATAGAGTCAACCTTACATCCTTATGCCATAATCCAGCTTCAATTAAAAAAAACATTCATTACAGTTAATCAATTAACAACTATTAATCAAGCACCTACTATGTGTCAAGAACTATGCTAAGTACTAGGGACAAATAGAAAAAGAAAGACAATCCCTGCCCTCAATGAATTTACACTCTAATGGGAAAAGATAACACATAAAAGAACTGGAAAGTGGGTGGGTGGGTGGATAGGGAAGACACTCTATGTTGGAGGTATGATGGAAAAGTCACAGAAGTCCCAAAGACATGCAGTTTGGTGAGAAATGAGATGTTCTTAGATGAGTTCAATCCTTAAATGGATGTTTTGGAATTTAAGACTTTACTCTTAAATGGGAACAGGTAGTGATGAAGTTGAATCTCAAGGCTGATGGGATCTTGCAAAAAAATGTGATTTTTCCAATAATGTGTTTCTCTGGGCATAAAAGAAAAGTTAGCAAAGTTCCAAAGTCATGAAGTCAGGTAAGAAACATGCAAAACACTGTTTCAGGTGCTGAACTGCAAAAATATATATAACACAATCCCTATCCTCAAGGACCTTAGTATCTAACAGAAGAAATAGGCCCTGTCCACCAAATAATACTTGAATGAATCTATGATTTTAGTGTGGATTTTCATTGATAAAGATCACAATCCAACCCATTCTCTCAGCTCATATAATTCTTCTCCATTTTCTTCCACTGATCATCCACAGGAGAGTTATCTAATGTGTGAATGGCCTTCCTCAAGTCTTTTGGTTATCACTATGGCATTTGGTCTATTACCTTCAGTTTTGTTCCACAGCCAGTCCACCTTCTTTTCTAATTGTACACTTCATCAGTAATATGCTTTATGACATTTCCTGGACTCCAGTAATTGCTGGAAATATCTTCCAGTTTAATTGGACCCCCAATACATTTTTCTTTTGCCTTTTGGATCATATGCATTTCAGGTTCTTTGTACATTGTAGTATTCTAATATTCACCACCAACTATTCAGAATCACTAAGAAAATATTTATGCTAAAAAGAAATATTTGTGTGTATGTATGTTTGTGATTATGTGCATGAGTGTGTATATGCAGGTATGCATAGGGAAAGCAACTCTGGATCATTGAAAGCATTGCACACTTTCTCAAATGCAATTCAACTACTCTCTTTCCTTTAATCAATTCTGGGTCCATCTTTTCTCTTGAGCACTTATCTCATATGTGTACCAATGTATTAATTCAATGAATTGGCCATCTCATTGCTTGTCTCCACAACAGTTATCAATTACAATAGGTAAGAAAAGAAACCAATTAAAAAAAAGAATAAGAAGGGGAAAAATGACAAATTAGGAAGCTATGTAGGAAATCTAAAAAAAAAATTAAAATTAGTAAACATTGGCAAACAAACAATTGTTGAAAATGGAACAAAGCCTGATGAGACAGATAGAAACATGCTGAAAAAATTACTGAATTTTCTAAATTATTATAAAAAATATAGTGCCAGACCTGAGGGATAAATCCTAATACAGAAATCTGAGGAGAGTACTTTCCTCAAAGCCAAAGAAGCTCCAAAACAAACTGAACTCTCTTGAATTCCTGGGAACAGCCTGACCCAAGGATTTTCTGTCTTCTAGTAAAGTTCTCTAGAGGAAGGCTTGACAAAATATCTGTAATCTTGAGAAAGTCATAGGATCATAGATATAGAGATTCAAGAAACCTCAAAGGCTATCTAATACAATTTCCCAATTTTACAGATGAGGAAACTGAGGCACAGGAAGGTTGTGACTCATAATGTCACAAAAGTATCCAGGTAGGCTTTGGGGTGAAAAAAGTCTTTTGATTCAAGAGTCTGTTTTATTTCTGCTATATTGACTTTCCAGAGTTTCTGTTATCAGCAGCTTATCTGAGAATGATCCCACTATTTGATTTTCCACTATTATTTACTTCTCTATTCTTTCCAATTTATGTACTTTGATATTTGATTTATGATTTGTGCCTGATCTATGAGATATTTAATGTCCTTGATGGGGGGCAGAGTTATTTTTTGATCTTGGAGTGGACCTAAGAAGCAATAGGATTTTATATTTGAATTGAATACTAGTTCAGTCAATCAGTGAGTCTTAGTAGATCCCTACTATGTATCAGACATTGTGCTAGCCTTTGGGGATGGAAATATAATGAATGAAATAATCCCTACCTACAAGTACATATATAGATGTATTAAAAATAAATATAAACATAAGTTTTAGTCATTTTTCAGTTGTGTTCAGTTCTTTGTGTCCCCATTTGGGGCTTTTTGGCCAAGACACTGGAGTGGTTTTCTATTTCCTTCTCCAGCTCACTTTACAGATGAGGAAACTGAGGCAAACAGGTCAAATAATTTATCCAGGGTCACACAGCTAGTAAGCATCTAAGACCAAATTTTGAACTTAGGTAGATGAGTCTTCCTGACTTCAAGTACAGCATTCTATCATCTATCTAGAGAATAAATACAAGAAAATAAAAAATTTGTTAAATATAAGGTAGTCTTTCCTATCAGTTGAAGAGATTTGTATAGGCTTTATGTTGTTCTTGAAAAGAAAAGGGTTGGTTTGAAGACTTTCAAGGGCTTTTCCATCTCTAAAAGTCTATGATTCTGTATTATTGTTTTGACTAAAATTACAAATAAGAATTCATGAGGATATTTAAAAATTAACATGTCATGCATTCTTCCTTTTATCTTTAATAACTAGGCAGACCATAATTTCTGAAAATTTTCATTGGACGTTTTCTTGCTATATGACCTTGAACCAGGTTGCCTCTATGCTCTTGCTCACACATTCTTGCCATGCACTGAATGGACACCACTCAACTCATTCCCCTCTCTCTGACCTCAGTAGTCTCTCTCTTGCTTCATCACCCCTAGTTTAAGAATGTTTTCTCTTTCCTCCAATTTTTTATAGTAACTTCTTAAGAACTCAGCTTTTAATTTTCTCACTCACCTATATATCAGTTATTTATGTATTTATTTGTCCTTTCTCCTCATTTGACTGTAAACTTCTTGAGAGTAGGGCTTATTTCATTTCTCCCTTTGTATCCCCTCAAAACCGGTATAGTGCCTTGCTCATGGTAAATACCACCCCCCCCAACCCCCCCGTCAATAAACTTGTAATTCCTCATTACTTTCCAGATCAAATATAAAATTCGACTTGACTTTTAAAAACCTTTCACAGTTTGGCCCTTTTTTATGTTTCTAATCTTGCTCTTAATTCCTTTCTTTACATTCTACCATCCATCCATCCTGGCTTAATTGCTGTTCCTTCATGTGTTTGAGCAATTATCTTGGGCCCTACATCCATGTGAGTTAGACTAGTTTTTCCTTAATAGGTCTGAAAACTGTCTTTCTAAGTTATTCTGTTTCTCACCATAACTCACAGCATTGTCATATAGTTTTTTCCTGAACTTCTGGAAGTTTCTTAGGTTCAGCTAACACATTCCTGGCTGTGAGTGAGAAGTTACTTAACACTGAAGTGAGGAAATGATTGGACCCCTACAAGAGGAAAGGGAGGAGATATTCAGACTCTATTGGACTTCAAATGTGGATGAGTCTTGGAATAGATATAAGGAGGGAGATAAAAGAGGTCAGAGAAAGTAGTGTGTTTTAAATGTATATTTAAAATGTAAATCTCCCTAAAGTATGCACTTCCTGGCTTATTTAAGAGATGTTGGACACAACTTACCTTTTTTGATGCCTCAGGGTCTTGGTTGTGAACTCTAGGTTGTAATGCCCCTAGAAATTTTATATGAGGAAATTGGAATCAAGATGGGTGATGTGGCTTTCTCATGATCACCCAGCTAGTAATTAAAGAGCTGACACACAAACCTAGGTATTCTGACTCCAAGACCAGCACATTTTGAGATAATATCATGCTATCCTTAAAATGTATAATCATTCAGTCAGTAAACATTTATTAATCTTAATCCTAATCAATCAATTAATTAATTATTTTTAGATTAATTTATTGTTTTAATTAATTAGATTAAACCTGCTATGTGCCAGACTTATTATACTAAGTACAGAGATGGGGAAATACAAATAATGAGAAAGAGAGTCTCTGTCTACAATGAATTAATGAAGGAAGGAAGCTGGTAAAGGGATGGAGAAGAGGTCTCCATGTGGCACCCAAGTGGGCATGATATGTTTGGTATCAAAACCAAGCAGAGCAGCTGATGGAAAACAAGAGCTGTTATATGTATAGATCTATTGTCTCAATAAAAAAGGCTCCAGACTGATGTACTTTTGTGGATGACTATCCTACTTCCTTCTCTGGAAAGAGGAAGGGAAAGGAACAAGCATTTATTAAGCATTATGCCAGGCACTGTGATTTATCAACATTATCTCATTTGATCCTTACAACAACTCTATAAGTTAGGTACTATTATATCCATTTAATTAAGGAAACTGAGGCTGATTAGGTGATTTGCTTAGGGCAACATAGCTAGTAGTGTCTAAGGCCAGATTTGAACTACTGTCTTATTGACTCCAGACCTAGTATTCAATTCACTGTACCACCTGCCTCGACTTATCTGTCAATTATTATCTCTCATGGACAGCACATTGTTATTTCTAATCCTTTGACTTATTTTATATATAAAATGGCTAAAATATAAAAGGAATATAGTAGATTGACTTTCTCTTTTTTAGTTTAAAATTTTTTTTATTTTAATTAAAAATATCTAATTGATTTAGAATATTTTTCCATGGTTACATGATTCATGTTCTTTCCCTTCCTGTAGCCAATGAGCAATTCCACTGGGTTTTACATGAAGTAGATTGAGTTTCTGAAAGCTATTTGGAGCTTGGAGATCTTTTCAATTACTTCTCATTTCTTCACTGTGATGTGGATGGTTGAGATTACCTTATGCCTGACTTTGGATCAGTGCAATACTACCATATGTTATATGGTTCTGTTTTTGTCCACTCAAGAAATTGCCAGGGATTTCAAAATCAAACACATGAAGCAAATACTACCTATTAGGAACGTATACCTTCTATTTTGGTATATGGAGCACAAGAGAAACATCCACAGAATCAAAGGAAATCCACATTTTATTTCAAATTAATTGAATATGAGAGGAAGAAAAATGGAAGTGCCTTTAACTATAACATGGGCTTTAAACAGAATAAATGATGGTATTTTCAAAGGCTTATGATTATCCTTAATATTTCTAAAATGAAGCCTAAAGCAATTATGACTAAAACAGATGTATTATTAATACATTCTGGGTCCAGATTTTGGTTATGTAAGAATACAAGCTTAAACTCTGGCAGGTGGTGAACTTAAGTCAAAGTAAATTCAATTTTTCTTTTTAGTCAAGTGTACCAGGTCCATATTTTTCACTGTTTGGGAAATTGCCCAGAAAATAGATTTGTTTAGGTATCTCCAACTGCAATTCTAATCTTATAAGATGACCATTTCCCTCTCTTGCTAGCACTAAGAGTAATGCATTTTTCATAACGTGTTTAATAAAGGTTTTTAAAATATTGAATACTGAAGTTTAACATTAACATGAGATCAGGTGTTTCCAAACTGCAACTTGAGAGCCATTCTCTTCCATACTGTTAGCCATTTGTCTCATTGGACTTTGTAAAATAAGCCAAACCCTAGCACAGATTTTTAATGTGTAAGGACCTGTGTTTGAATCTCACCTCTGACGCCAACCATGTGACCTAGAGGAAGTTGTTTCATTTTCAAAATTTGGAAAAAAAAGAAAATATTAAGAGTATCAGCCTCAGGGTTATGGTGCAAATTAGATGAAATAATGCATATGAAGTTTTTTGTAAATAAACTTTTAGGTACTACATATTACAAATTACTATTATTTCTCTTTCTTTTCTTTTTTCTTTTCATCCTTATAGTTGGTAAAGTTTAGATGAAAATGATCTTGGGACAAGTCTATATCCAACTGTAGTGATTGCTGTTCCACTCTCCCACCTCAGCTTAAGCGGTAGAATGGAATCAGCTTTCAGAGCATGATGAAATATTACACATGTAGACAATATAGTTAATACTTTATAACCTCTTATGAGATCTGAATTTCCTTGGACCCAGATTAGACTAATGTTATTGGCTAATCAAACAAGGTTATGATATCTCTGGGTTTGAAAGAGCAGAGAAATTTTATTAGTTCAGCAGCAAGGCAGTCAAATTTCAGTATCTTGTCCCTGTGCCAGGAGAAAGGGAAGAGGAGAGCATTGTTATTTAGTCATTTCAGTAGTATCCTACTCTCTGTGACCCCTTTTTGGGGTTTCTTGGCAGAGGTACTAGAGTGGTTTGTCATTTTCTTTTCTAGCTCATTTTACAGATAAGGAAACTGAGGCAAATGGGGTTAAATGACTTGTCTAGGGTCACACAGCTAGTACATGTCTGAATCCAGATTTGAACTTGAGTCTTCCTGACAGCAGACTCCACACAATCCATTGTACTATGAAGCTGCCCCAGAGGGTGTGTTATATTCCATCTTTTCTATTCATCAGGTCATTGGAGAGACTGGACCTATAGGAGACAAGGCATTGACATAGTGCTAAGAGACACAAACAACTTCTTGAATCTGCAGGGCTGTTGACCCTAGGAACCCAGCAGAGGGCTAAATACCTAAGGGAACTTCATGAAGACTCCACAAGGAAAGAAACAGGCTGTTGATAACCAGGAGCTGTGAATCTATCCTTTCCTCTAAATTTGGGCAATCCTTCCAGGGACTTTTCCTGTGAGAGGGAAAACGTGCCCCTGGTTTGTAGGCTGTTTCTGTAACAACTGTCCTGGCTGTTCCTGCTTGATCAATACTCTTTTTAAAGGCTAATTAAGACTGGCTGATAATCAATTGAGAGCACACTGGTGAGGACATGATTGATTATACTAGAAAACTCTCCTAAACCCTGAGGCTTACTTCTAGAATCCTGAGGGGAGAGTAGTTAGCTTTCCTCTGGGGATCTGAGATACCCAAACCAGTGGGAGTTGGAGGGGATAACCTTTGAGGGGAAGTTAGAATACAGTTATTCTGTTGTGGTTTTTTTTGCACATTCATTGTGCAAAAGATCTTAATGTACAATTAGATAAAATGATTGACTTTTGTAAAATGAAAGTAAGATGTATACTAATCTGTAGACTGAACAACTCCAGTAGTAGACAGGATGATGAAATTATATATAGTTCCTCCTTTTCTCATATGATTTTGATTCTCTTAGGTATCCATATTTGATTCCACATAGTTTAGAGGTCATGAATGCTTGGTGTGTCAACATCAATTAAAAGCGTTCTTAAATTTCTGTGGATTACTGTTAGGGTTGGATGATTGTGGGAGTTGGGTTTTTTTTGTGATAAGGCTCCAGTTCCACTACAATTTATTTGTTGAATTCTTTAAGACATTTGGGGACTTGTATTTGTAGTGCGGGATTTTATCATTTCTTTATGAAGAATAAGGAGTTTCTGGTATGTAACGCTGACTACATTATCATGTGTTCCTAGTCTTCAGAAGTTGTTGCTGCTGCTACTGTTATGATGGGCTTTGTGGAAAAAGTACTGGCCTCAGAGCTAGGTAGACTTGGGTACAAGTCCCTCCTCTGAATCATCCTGGCTCTGTCACTTGACTTCTCAGTGCTTTAGGCAATCTTCTAAGACTCTAAATGACAGAGGTGCTGATATTAATTGGTAGTGGAAATCCTTCCCTGAAGAAATTCCTTACATTGATGAAATTAGAGGTTTGATTAAAATAAAAACTATTATTATTCATATGACAGCATGTCAGAATGGATAGAGAGCTAGCTTTAGAGTGAGGCTGTGTGATCCTGGGCAAATCATTGTCTTAGAACTCTAAGCAACTCTCAAAAATTTTAAGTTTCAGAACAGAGATCTGAAGCGGTGGTGGATCATATATGCTCATGCAGGAATTCCCTATGCCATTGAAGTGGCACTGCAGTCTAGACTGTTATTATTATTAAATTTTATGATGCGATTAGTATCAATTTTACTAATGTCTTCTGATTATTATACTATAATGTTATTGTCATATATAATTGCTACAATGCAATTATTAACATCTTATAATTATTATGTTGTTTATATTCAGTCATTTCAACCATGGATGAACTCTTCCTGCCTCCATTTGTAATTTCTTTGACAGAGATACTGGAGGGATTTGATATTTCCTTCTTCAATTCATTTTACAGATGTAGAAACTGAGGCCAACAGGGTTAAGTGATTTGCCCAGGGTCATGCAACTAGTAAGTGTCTGAGGTTGGATTTGAACTCAGGAAGATAAGCCTTCCTGACTCTACTGTGTCACCTAGCTACTGTAATGGGGATAATTTGAGGAAAGGTGTGTGGGATAAGGGAATTTGAAAGGAGGTTGTCAGAGACTTGCTAAATGGGTAATCTAGGTTACAGGTAGGCTGGGATTAAGGAGATTCAGGATATAATAGGGCTGAAGCCAGGAGTATAACACAGAAGGGAAACAGAGATCTTCAGGGAGAGGAGGAATTAAACTAAACAGACAAACAGCAGGCTTTACAGACTGGGACTTAGACTCAAACACAGGCTGAGGGAAATAGACTAAACTGAAATTAACAAACAGGGTTAGTTAATTTCACAGGAAGGGACTTGTTTTGAAGTTACACCTTCCTTCGAGATGGATACCCCGGCTTCCCTTTAAGCCCAGAGTATGTTAGTTCTTTCCCTCTTCTTCCCTCTCTTAATAACTAACAGACAATTATACTAATAGGTCTGTTGAAACACAAAAGGGTTTATTATCTTTAAAGGATGATTTGTCAGGAAAGTGGATCAAAGGAAAGCCCTAACAGTTGTCTCAGGAACCTCAGGTGGGGGAAGGGAGGCAAAGATAAAATCTGAGTAAGGACCAGCCTTTAATTCAACTTACAAAATAAATGATGACTGACTAGTTTCTTTATATCTAATATTGTCCAATAACAATTAACCCCTCACAGATTTTGAACTCCTCTCTAATTACTCTCCTTATTAACTCCACAGACATATAAGGTAAGGGAGGGAAGGTAAGAAATAATATTAGGGAAGGAAGATATAAAGGGTTTATCCAAAATAATAATTTCTTAAGTAAATATATCAAAGCTAGGCTAAATTTCAATACTACAGCTAGGTAAGGAGGCAGTTCGGCTGATCAGACAACCTCCCTCCACGGGAGACCCTAATCAACTGACTTTTCCTTAAGATTCCAAACTCCTAACAGCTTTTGGAACTCAGCCAAAGCTTGAAAAAAACTATATGACCCCTTCTCTATACTACACTACTCATATTTTTTCTATATTATTATCATTGCTATTTATAGTCTCCTAGTCCAGTATAGATACCATTGACAGATTAACCTTCCTTAAGCATGATGCTACTGTTGATCCTGTCTCAAAAACCTTAATGGCACCATACCATCTACCAAATTATATCTGATTTCTTAGCCTAAAATTCAAATCCTTTCACCATCTGGTTCCAATTTGTGAGTCTAGCCCCTTCTTCAACTACTTTCCTAAATGTCCTCATACTCCAGCCAGACTAGTTTACTCATTTTTATACACACTGAGCTTTTCGGGCTCTAAGCCTTTGCCCATAATATCACTTTTGGAATATTAAGTGCTTACTATGTGATACTGTCAAGAGCTAAGGGTATAAAGAAAGGCAGAAATTGCCCTTGACCTCAGGAAGCTGCATTCTAGAGGGGAAACAACATAAAAATAATTAGATACATGCAAATTATTATATATATGTTTGTACATATATATATGTATATATATATTTCTCTTAGAGGGGAAGGCACTAGTTATTAATATCTGGGGGAAATAGAAAAGGCTGAATCTTAAAGGAATCCAAGGAAACTGAAAAGTTGTAAGGGGTCAGGTTGTGAAGGGTCTTAAAAACCAAACAGAATTTTATATTTCATCCTGAGGGTAATAAAAAGTCAGGGAAGTTTACTGAATAGGGATGTTTACTATGTGTAAGGCACATAAAGATTGAGGATGCAAAGGAAGATACCAAATAAGTCCTGTTATCAAGGAGCTTATAAGGACAAATAATTATACAAACAACTGATTTAAATGTAAGGCAGAAAATTGAAAAATCTGAGATCTGGGCAAGTTGATATGAGAAATTTGAGGAGGAAGAAAATAGCCTTATCTCAGGAAGGTGATTAGGGAAAGCTTCACAAAGGAGGTCATATCTGCATGGGACACTATAGTGAAGGAAGGGTTTACAAAGGACAGAAATGGGGGAAGTGAATGGGTTCCATCTGATGCATGGGGAATGGGGGAGCAAGAATATGAAGATAAGAGAAGACTTGTTCAATGCCACATAGCAATTAAATGATAGAGTAATAATTTGAGTCCAGGCCTTCTTCACTCCAAATCCAGTGCCATGAGCATTTTTGTATTGCTATAATATGTCATGCATTTTTATTGTTCAGAAGCCTTTTTTTTTGGAAGGGAGGGGTTTGGTTCTGATTAGTGCTAATAAAGAATCATCCTGAAATATTTGCATTATTTGAATTTGAACCACATATTTCCATTGGGATGGAACCAATGAACCTATTTTACATAATCGTAACTTCAACTAGTGTGAATTTAAATACATACTACCACTTAAGAGGATTTATTATTTGTATAGTTTTCCTAATTTGCTAGGATATCCTCTAATTATGGTGCCCATAATCTGCTTTATTTATGCTACTAAAAACTACAAGTTGTAACCATCTAAATTTTAGATATATCAACCAGTAACAATTAGCTCAATGGCTGTTGGCCAAACTGTGCTAATGCCTCATCTAGTCTAATATTTCATTTGGCCCAGCTGGTGCAGCAGCAGGGCATTTGCTTCACATGATTTTCTCTACTTCTTAACTTTCCACATCTCTTTACCATATCTTGACTTTAGTGCTTATTTTGCCTATTTTTTCTCTTGATCTTATAGTCTTAATTATACGGATTGAGACTCCTCACTCTGTCCCTAAGAGAGCATGTTGCTTTTTGTATTTTCACCTTATGTAAATAAGTTAGTGCATGCTCTGCTGCAGAAATATTGTAAGAAATAGATTTAATTGAATTTTATTCTCAGAAGAATGGAGATGAGAACATATTTTGATCCATTTCCTTCCTTAATTTTTAGATTCTCCTAAAGCCAATTTAAAAAAATATTAAAATATCACTGTGCTTTGGGAAATGTCCATTAAGGGCAAGAAGGCAAAGAGGAAGATCAGATATCACTTCACAGTAGAGTTTTACACTCAGGGCTGCTGCTCAGGAGGCTGGATATTTTCTTTGATCACCATGCCTTTATAAGTTGTTAAAAGGTTAACTTCTATGTGATTTTATATGATTTTTCTCTTTTTACTTGGCGATTATATGACTATGATTCCTTGAGTTGGATGGAGGCATGGATTAAGAATAAGGACAAGCATATTTGCAGATGACAAAGAATTTAGGATGGTATAGTAGATGATTCAACAGGGATTCAAAAAATTCTTATCATCCTTGGTGCAATAGGGCGAATGTAATTAGATGAAATAAAAAATCAGGAGGAAAGTAAAATTCTATACTTTGGTTAAAAAAAAATCAACTTCACATATGGGGGATGTGTGGCTAGACAATGATTCATGTGTAATGATTTCTGAACCTCATGTGAATTCAAAAGGGAAATCAAAAATAAAAATGTGGTCTCAGGTTATAACAATGAAATAATGATATGCAGAATGTATTGAGTTCTGCTCTGTTTTATCCTGGCTAGACTATATCTATAGTTGATGTTCGTTTTCTTGAGAAGCTAGATCACATTCAGAAGATAGTGATGAGTTTGATAAGGAATCTTGAAACTAGGTTATATAACAATGAGGCGAAGGAACTTGGACTATTTTTACCTTGACCAGTGAAGATCTATCATGATAGAAGTATAGGAAGAAGGGGGTTAGTGATAGCTATTCTCAAATATTTTATGAGTTAAATGGCAGAGACCAATTTGTTTTAACCTAAATTTAGAACTAAAGTAAGTAGGTAGAAATCACAGAAAAGCAGATTTTGACTTAGTTTGTGTGAAAACTTCGTACTGATTTTTATTATTCAAAGATGGAATGGGCTGCTATTAGAAATTTTGAGCAAAAGCTGGATATTTGCTTTTTCAGTAAGTCAAGATTTATTAAGCACTTACTATGTGCCAGGCACTATGCTACATGTTAGGTGATAGAATCATTATGATCTGAATGACTTAAAACCAAATAGCTAAAGCAACTGGATATTTCATTCATTGTGATGGTTTTTTTTGTTTCTCCTTTTCATTTTCTTTATCTTTTTCAATTTCAGTCACATACTTCTCAATTTCTTCACAATTTAATATCTTATGAGGCTGATCTCGCTTCATGGCAGCTAGTTCAATGTTTTTGCCCCATGATTGAACCAGTTCCAGAAAGACCTTGATAACAAGTTTGATTGTCAAATCATAATTTTCAGTAGCTTCATCAGAATAGTTCTTCATGGACTGACTTAGCAGCTCTACCAACAGCACTAGGGAGTTCCAAGAATAAAAATATAAAAAAAGAAAAGAAAAAAAAAGGAAAGAAAGTCTCTGCCCCTCAAGAAGCTTACAATCTAAATAAGGAGGAAAAAAATTTACACCAAAAAAAGAAAGAAAAGAGGGGATGGTGGCACAAGTACATAGTAGAGAGGTTAAAGAATTAAAATAAGTGCAGTGGGTAGGAAATAAAAAAAATGTACAACCTGTTCCTCTTTCTTAAGTGGAGGAGTTTTATGACTTCATCTTCCAGTCAGAGGGGGAAAGGTACTGATGAAACCTGAGTACCAATGCTGATTGGATTTTGCAGGGTAATGAAATTTTCCCAATGATGTATTTACTTAGAACCATGGCAGAGAAGCCAAAGAAATTCAAATGAGTGCATCCAACTTTTGTGGGATGTTGTAGATATAATTCCTATTCAGGTAGGGTTCCCAATTAATTCTTAGATTATTTGATCAAAGTTGGTCTTAAGAGCAATGTGCTAGATCATCTGTATGACATAGTTTTAGGGATATCAGTTAGAATATTAGCCCTAAAATATCCCATCTGCCAAAACCCTACCACTGGAAATCATTTTTGAATGCTTTTCCTAGAGGATGTATTTCTTCAGTCATTCAATCTTGTTCAATTTTT
This sequence comes from Gracilinanus agilis, assembly GCF_016433145.1. Lineage (NCBI taxonomy): Eukaryota > Metazoa > Chordata > Mammalia > Didelphimorphia > Didelphidae > Gracilinanus > Gracilinanus agilis. The sequence continues at coordinate 539,462,403 of NC_058131.1, forward strand.
TGTACCTCCATTTGGAATTCTCTTAATAAAAATACTAGAATGATGTGCCATTTCTTTCTTCAACTCATTTTTCAGAGGAAGAAACAGAGGTAAACAGGAGTAAGTGACTTGTTTAGGATCACACAGCTATAAAGTGTCTAAGGACATATTTGAACTCTGTAAGATGAGTATTCTTGACTCTAGACGCAACATTTTATCCACTGCATCAGAATGAATATTTCTAATTTCTGGTAATGATATAATAAAGGATCATCCATTACCATTTGAAATGTTAGGTGAGGGATTAGTTTATACTTAAATGAGTTCAAGACCCTATGGAAAGAGAAACCTGCCTAGGTTTGGATATGGGGTTTGGGAAGAGACTAATTAGCACTGAGAGGAGATAAGGCCTTGAACAAGGAGAAGGAAAGTCATCTAACTGCTTATTTTACAGTTTTCCCAAGGGGCAGTCCTGATAAGTATTCTTATGGTTCTTTTAATTAATTTTTTGAAAACTTTATGCACAAGATCAGATCTCTTCCAGTTAGCTAGAAAAAGACATGAAGGGCCTGATTATGAAGTGATTTAGCTTAAGGAGCCTGGCAGATTAGAACAGAATTCCAGCACCATTTCAATGTTAAGTCAAGTCTTTCCTTAGTTGCTCCTGAGACATTTTTCTGTCCAGTATTAAAGGCAGATTTGTCAAGGAAGAGTCTTCACTTTCAGTATATATTTCCCCCCAAACTATCATAAACTCATCAGAATGACTGTCAATCAAAACTTTACAAGTAAAGATGAAAGATTATACTCTATGTTAAATATGAAGGAAAAGTGAATGTTTGAAGTTCAGGTCTCAGTAAATCTTCTTTTAATGGATAGCTAAATGGGCAAAAGATTTCTTAATTTATCTGAATTTTGTAAAATTATTGTACCAAAGACCATTTTTTGCCATGGTGCATGGAGCTTGTAGCTCCACAGAGAGAAATGTTACATTAAAAGGTTTATTTTCATAGCCTCAAGTGCTTTTTCAATACCTGTGAGGGTCCATTCCAACTCTTTTCCTTTGAAGTTTTAGAAGAACCAAGCAAGCAACAAAGGAAGAGCTTACACAAGAAGGACCAGGGAGATCATTACATCTTCATTATTAAACCCTTTGATTTAAGTCCTTTATAGCCTGAGACAATCCTGCAGCACTGTAAAACCCACAAAAACCTATAGAATGAAATGGGTCTGTTATGTAGTCTTGACTTTTAATACTCTAGAAAAATCAAACTGTTCAACCCGTCCCCTTCACATTTTCTCTCTATCTTAATATTCTTTGGTTCTGATGACTTGGGATTTACCTTGCCTCTAGCACCTTTTGTCTGGCAAAGGGAATGTGAATGTGGGCTGGACTTGATCAGAGTATCTTCTGTGACACTAAAGAAAATATAAAGATCATAAATACAAATGACCCTTGATTCCATATAGCTCACAGTGGAATAAGAGGATATGGCATAAAGAAAAATAATTTGGTATAGAGTAGGGACTGAACCTATGATTTCACTGGTGTGGGGAAACTCCAAGTGAGAAATTCTCTCTGTCAATGTAGGCTGAGACCTTCTCTTTGATTAGAGTCTTTGTGAGTTGCCCAGAGACTGAGAAGTTAAATGCTTCCCCCAGGATGACACAGCCAGGATCATACAAATAATTGACAAAATAATACCTGATAAATACATAATAGTGGTACAAATGAAGTCCTATTCAAGGCTCATGATTGGGGAAGGGTAGAAATTATGAAATAACTATGGAGGAAGTAGCAACTGAGCTGGGCTTTAAATCTTTAATGGATTGGTTAGATTTCAACATTTATTTATAGTTCAGTGGATAGGAGGCTGACACTGGAGTAAGGAGGACCTGATTTCAAATATGGTTTCATATACTAGCTGTGTGACTAACCCTAGTCACTTAACCTATTTGCCCCAATTCTTCATTTGTAAAGTGATATGGAAAAGAAAATGGCAAACCATTCTAGTATCTCAGCCAAGAAAGTTCCAAGTGGAATCATGAAGAATTGGACATGACTGACAAACAAAAACAAGATTTCAACGGGCAGAGATGTGTAGGGGAGGAAATTTTGGCTAGGAACAAGATCACACTATACAAATGGCCCCATATTTGTGACATAAGAGAATTAAAAAAAAAATTCCTCTTTATGCTAAATCCCACTCCATCACTAAGTTCTGATTGTCTTCTTTAGTCCTCTTTTCAGTTATTTATCAATCTTTCTCAATTCTTCCTTTTTATTGCTGCATCTCCATTTCTTCCTGTTTATTGCCACTGTCACTACTCTGCATGAGACTTTCATTATGGAATGAGTACTTTATTGAATTAGCATCCTCTCTCCTCTGTCTTCCTGGACCTAAGTTTTTTTTTTTTTTTTTTTTTTTTTTACTATTTCTATCCACCTTATAACTAGCTACTAGATTGTTTTTTTCAAAAAACTTTGCATTCAATGTGCCATTCCTTTGGACTTAATTTGATAGGCCTTGGGGAGACCCACTCAATCGTTTTTGAATCAACTTCTTAGACTGGCATTTTACAAAGAGAACATTCTGTACAGCAACAGAATTATTGTTTGAAGAATGACTTGTGTATATCCAACTCTAGAGAAAGAAGTGATAAATAGAAATAAGAAAGACATAGTTTTGTATATATGTATATATATCTTGTCAAATGATATCTTCTTTAATGGGGGCAGAGGAGAGAGGGAATACCTAGGTATTTTAATGTAACCAACCAACAAATAAATAAATTTGAATTAAAAAATATCACGCCTCCTTTCTTTTCCATCCTTTCTCATAATACTCCTCTAAATAAATCCTTTGCTTTAGATAATAAAATCTCCTAATTGGGTTAAAGCCTAGGTTAGAGCACTAAGTAGAATGAAGATAGTGTGTGAAAACATGACAATAGATGATCAATTAATAAAATCAGTCAACAGTTATTTTAGGATGCCTACTATGTATAGGGCAGAGTAAGAAATTCAGAGAATCTTTAAGGAGGATTCCAAAATACCTCAAACAATCCATTTCTATGTTGTTGAGACATTTCAGTACTAACTTTTTGATCCTATTTGGAGTTTTTTTAGCAAAGATACTAGATAGGTTGTTGTTTCTTTCTCAAACTCATTTTACAGATGAAGAAACTGAGACAGAAAGGGTAAAGGGACTTGCCCATGGTCACATAGCTAGTAAGTGTATGAGGCCAGATTTGAACTAAGGTCCTTCTGACTCCACGGTCAGCGCTCTATCCACTATACCACCTAGCTACCCAGCCATTTCTATACTATGATTTTTAAAATTTAAAAACAATTTTAAACCCATATCTTCTATCTTAGAATTGACACTAGGCATTGATTCCAAGGCAGAAGAGTGATAAGGGTGAAATAATTGAAATTTTGACTTTCCCATGATTATACAGCTAGGAAGTGTCTGTGGTCATATTTGAACCCAGGACCTCCCATCTCTAGGACTGCTTCTCTATTCTCTGACCTTTGTTACCTTGAAACATAAACTCCAAGCTTCTACTTTCCTATCTTTCTTCACATTGTAATTTGAGATAATGATACATCTTGTTGCAAGTATTAATATTTTATGGGGAAAAGAATAAATTGTAATACATATAGTATATATGTATAGTAAGTATATAGTAAAATGTATAGTATATATAGTATATATGTATAGCAAAAAAAAGCTGTCCTAATTTCTAAACATTTTGCTTATATTGTTTTTAATAATAATAACTAGCATCTATGCAGCACTTTGCAGTTTCCAAAGCACTTTGCAAATGTTTCCTCTAATTATTTACATCCTATCCTTCCTACACTATGCAGATCATATCCCATCTCCTCCATGAAGTCTTCCTCTCATAGACAAGATCCAAGACTTTATTTTAGCATATCAGTTAAAATAAAAACAATCACACAATGGACCATGAGATCTTGTATAATGAATTATCTTTTAATATGTTCTTTCTTTCATCTAGGCCAGTGGTTCTCAAACTTTTTTGGCCTACTGCCCCCTTTCCAGAAAAAATATTACTTAGCTCCCTGGAAATTAATTTTTAAAAATTTTAATAGCAATTAATAGGAAAGATAAATGCACCTGTGGACATCACCGCCCTTCCTAGATCACTGCAGCACCCACCAGGGGGCAGTGGCGCCCACTTTGGGAATCACTGATCTAGATTGTAAACTTCTTGAGATTGAGGATCATATCTCATACCTGTCTGAATCTTTCAAAGTGCTCAGTGCATAGAAGATACTCTATAAAAATTTGTTGACTAATTGATCACCATAATATTTCTTTGTTTTGTTTTATTTTTGCTACTTACTAGTTATAATCCTAGATTAGACCTTAACTCAGCTTTGCTTCCATGTTCTCAGGTTGCCTTTTAGTCTCATATCTTGCCTTAGGAACCAGAGGAATCTTCATCTTTAAGCTAATTCTGATCATGTCTTTCCCTTTATTTGAACTTGCCAATTACTCCCTGTTGCCTCTTGAATCAAGATAATGATCCTCATCATGGGCTTTATGCTCCTTTCCCAGTTGATGCCCTTAACTACCTTCATCTCTCACTGTATCCTGAATTAGTGTTTCCCTAGTCAAGTCAATGTTTTAGTTATCCCAGTGCACTCCCCATACAATGACTTCCTTCCATCAAAGTTGCTTGAAACTAATCACTTTGTGCCTCTCCTTTTATCTGGTCTCACCACCAGATCTGACAAAACCTCACTCTATATACCCTTCCCATAATCCTGCATTACTTAATGCTTTTAAATAGCCCATCGCTGCTATAGTTGAATGTATAAGTACTTAATATGCATGTTTATTTGCTCTGTTTCTTATACTTTTGTGTCTATCCTGTCTATTGTTAGAGTGTAAGCAATCTGAAGGGTAGAACTGTGCCTGATTCCTTTTAACTCCACAAGGCACTTAAGCTGAAAGGACAATACTTATCAACTCTTTACCAAATCACTGTGTATACTAAGAAAATAGGAAGAATGAGGAAGAGTGTGTCAGGATATCCTTGGAGTTTTTGTAGGTCATAACTGTGAAACAAAGAAGCTCATAGAGGTCAGGAAAATTCCCCTAGATTCCTAGGAATCAAATCATAAATAGATCTCTTCCTAGAGGACACTCTGTTCTGGTTGATAAGGTATTCCGTGTAAAGTCTAAAGTGTAAAAGCTAAAATGATTTAATTATGTTAATTTCTGTATATGTCCTTTGTCTGAGCGAACTATTCTTTTCTCTTGGCTCTGATGATGGGCCCTAACCCTTGCCACCTTGAAGCTTTATCTCTAAGCTTCTACTCTACTATCTTTCTCTATTCAGTCATTTCAGATAATGAAACATTCTATTGCTAAGGATTAATTTTTTATGGGAAAAAAGAATAAATTTTAGTATATGCATGGGAAACACATAGTAAAATATATACAAAAGAGTATATATCACAGGGATATAGATTATCAAAAATGAATTTGGATTTGAATCTTGGTAAAATTTAGGAAGACATTCTTAAAACATTGGTTTATGAACACTTTAAAAGGAAAAGTATAGTTGTTTTGAGTCATCATACGTTGGTTCTTCATGAACAAGTCATGCTAGAGTAATCTACTTTTGTTTTTTGAGATGGCTTCTATTTTTTGACATGGTAGGCAAGGAAGGTTTGATAGACATAATGCATTTGTATTATTATTCCTTGGGTTTGGGCATTCAACCCATCTAACTTGATCTTCATCCAGCTCACGTTCTTCCATCTTGTCCACAAGTATTGATGCTAGTCTAGTTAGGTGAACTAGATATCAACGGATCAACATCACCTTGGCAGGAGGTCTCCATTGGATTGCCAGGGATATCTCTTCATAGTCCTGTTCTCTTCAACCTTTTTAAAAAATCATGATTGAATAAATGAACCTGGGATAGATAACTAATACTTTGGATAATAGATTCAGGATTTCAAAAGATAGTAGCAGACTAAAATGATAGACTGACTGTAATAGGGTAAAGTTTAATGGGCATAAATATAAAGTCTAAAAATCCAGTTTTAAAAGTACAAGTGGAGAATAAAGAAATGGGATTAGGTAAGAATTCTCATGAAAAAGACATTTTGGTTTTAGTTGCTCACTGTGAATGAACAATGTACTGTTGACTCAAGAAGCTTACATCCTAATGGAAGAGACAATCTGTAAGTAGATAGGTATATACAAGATACATATAGACTAAAAAGAAGGAAGTCAACATTGATTAGCTTTTACAAAAGGATATTCACTTCAAATATTTAGTAATAACCAAGTTCATACATTTTATCTAACATTTTGGAAGTAATGAGGCTAATCTCTTCTCTGCCACCTTGGTGTCTGGGAAGGATGAAACTCAAAATTTAGGTCACTTTCTCCACATGCTTGTTCCTACTAAGTTCATGACAATTATGGCATGACTTCTGGATGAGTCCTCAACTCAGCCTTTGCTAGTATGGATCTAGGATTCTTGCTCCTTGAGGCATCAGTGCTGGGAAAGCTACAAAAACTTGGCTTAGAATGATGCTACCCTCCAGATCCTTAGAATTCACAAGATCGTGAAGGCAATATTGTCTTACCTATGATGAAAAACACTATTTTTGGAAAGCTTCAAGGTCTTTCAGCTAAGCTTTCACTGGACTCCATGGATAAAAGATTCACCCTGATCCCCAGAAGCAACTAAGGCAAAGAAGTGAATGCTAACAACATTTAAGAATACTTTTAGAATACTTTTAAAGATAATTAAGGAGCTTCTCCTTCCCTATGTAGTTTTGCTACTTGAACCAGTTATGGTTATGTTCTCTAGTATCTCCAAGGTACTTACTTACCTCACACATCATCATGAATCTTGGAAGCTCCTTAGTGTCCTCCACTTGGAGAGACTATCTTAACCAAGTGGGCTCATGGGATCTGTACATGTGCCAAATGCATGTTACACTAATATTTATGATCAAATAATTCAATGATTTGTGATCTTGTTAAAGTGGTTAACATTTGCATCATAATCCTTCTATAACTTGGACGATTATCTTTGTGAGTTACTATGAAAAAGTTTCACCATCTGGTAATGAATTTCTCTGAGCTCACCCAGGATGAGGCAATAGACATAGAGTCCATCTCCAGAACCATATTTGAATTTAACTGCCAAAGATTAAGCCCATGCAGGACACATACCCTAGTAATGAGGCCTTTAGGCATACATGTACTCCTGCTTGTGTCTCCTTGATGAGTTGATTATTCCTCAGACAAAGCACTGATTCACTTTGACTGAAGGAGGTCTTTTTTCTGTTAATTAGCAGAATAAAGCTAGGCTACACAGCTGTATTGCCCTTGGACTGAGCAGATGATCTAGAGAGGGGTCCTCACATACTTGAGGCCTATATAGATGACTTGGCATTAAGGAACTGTTGCCAGACAGTGACACATGAAAAGAGGAACCACTGCCAGATGGGGATATAAAGAGGAAGAAAGACCAGCATAGCAAGTATTATGGATTTAAAACTAGAAGGAAGCTTTGAGACCACCACATCTAGCCCTCTCATTTTACAGGAGAGGAAACTAAAGCCAAGAGATATTGTGACTTGCTCGGCATCACCTAGCTAGTAAGTATCTGAGGTGGGATTTGAACCTATAATGGGGATAACCAGGGAAGGTGACTTAAATATTAAATGTGGGCTCAGTGGGGTGGCTAGGAGACAGGAAGGGACAATGGGTGAGATTTTACAAGTCAGGGAACCAGGTTTAACTATAAGGAAAAGACCATTGACTGAAATGGCAGTTAAGCCTGACCAACTGTCACTCAGCCCCACCCAGCCTGGAATAAATTCAGATTATTACATTCACACAATGAGAACCTTAAATTACTAAAAACACACAGGGAATCAGTTTAATTATAATATGAGGGGATTGGAAAGGGGGTTAGGTAAAACTATGACTAACAACCCAGGACTGGAGTCAAAAGGGGTAAGTTCCTTAGCCAACTTGGCTTCTGCCAGGTTTTGACAGCTTGGTTGAGGACCTGAGGAAGGGGCCTTGTACTTGGGGTCTCACAACTATTCCAGAGATGTTACAGGATGCCAGGAGCCAACTCCTTCAGAACTGATGATCCAAAGTAGCCAGGTAGGGAGTGAAGTCTGCAAGCTGTCCACCAGATCACAGGCCACTTCCCTACTCAGTGTTGCCTTGCAGGATGGATGTCTTCTGCTTTCAACCTTCACCGCTCTCCAGGATCCCAGGGAATCACTGGCTAGCTCTGAGGTCTCCCAGGGTCAGTTACAGCTTGTCCCAACCACCATGGAGTCTGTCTCAGAGAGTGAGCCACACATCCTGCTTCCCCATTCCATTTGGAATTCTCCAGCCCTTCCTGTTAGGTCTCCCAACTAATAACTAAGTAATCCTCCTCACAACAAACCCCAGGGTCTTCCTGACTTCAAGGCCACTCTTATGCCCCCTCCATCTTGCAGCCATGACACAGAGATGAAACCTGAACCTAAAACTTTTGCTGATAGTGTGAATTATGTGGCCTGTTGGATCAAAGGGAAGGTGTGACCCATCAGATTATAGGATGGCTTGATGGCCTAGCCATTATGGGACCTTTTCTATATCATTCTTTGAGGAAGACTGAGGCTTACCTGAGAGGGAAAACAAGTTGCCTTTACTATATATAGACTTGAATTGGAATCTTTTGTGTTTTTCTTTCAGGCTAAATAAAGTTTATTTGTCTGTGTTGAATGGGAGCTTAAGGGGCCTGAGAGACATGTGCCAAATTCAGATATTGTCAGATGAAATTCTGGGGGGGGGGCAAAATGAACCAAATTCTCTTGTTCTCTACAGAAAGAAGTTAAAGAGTTTTGTGGAAAAATACTGCTAAGGTTGACCATAGTTTCTGTATTGAGCAATGAATATATATATTTTCATTATTCAGAAAGTAATACTCATCCTCTTTCACATCTGCCAAATCCCTACCCCACTCCCCATTAATTATCAGGGAACTAAGAATTAAAGAGATCCTCCTTTATCTTTCTCTAGGCTGGGGCTATGATGTCTGCAGAATTACTCATCATAATAAGATCTCCTCCAAGCAATAATCTTAATTGTGGTGATATAGCAGCTTCAAGTAAGATGTGCCCACTGACAGGGTAATTTTATATATATATTTTTAAACCCTTAACTTCTGTGTATTAGTTCCTTGGAGGAAGAGTGATAAGGGTAGGCAATGGGGGTCAAGTGACTTGCCCAGGGTCACACAGCTGGGAAAGTGTCTGAGGCCAGATTTGAACCCAGGACCTCCCGTCTCTAGGCCTGGCTCTCAATCCACTGAGCTACCCAGCTGCCCCACCTGGGTTTCTTCTTTGAAACAAACCAAAAGCCATATTCCAAGCCCAGTCAACTTATTTTTATTTAACCTTTATACTTCTGAACTTCTAAGATGCTTAGCTCAGCATTCTAAAAGCTTCTCAAGCTAATTATCAGGGAATATTAACTATCTAAAAGGTAACAGGACTAGACAAAATTGTAAAGTGGTCACATTTGTCTTACATATGTCCATTGTCTTTCCTGAAATTCCTGTTTCTCCCTCCATCTTGCAAGGATCTAATATGGCTCATAATAATGCCCAGGACTATTACTCATCTCAGGCAGCATTCTGTACTTGCAACAATTCCTTCAACCCACCTTTCCTGCTAAGAATTGCTTTTGTATATGTTCAGGAGAAGTTTGGTGGAAACCTATAATAGGAAGCTGGTGAGATTTGGAACTCACAAAAAGATACATTAAAATAAAGTGAGTTTATTGATCCAACCATTATGGAACTGAATTTGGAATTATGCCCAAAGAGCTTTAAAGAGTACATACCTTTTGATCCAGCAATACCACTACTAGATTTGTACCCCAAAGAGATAATAATAAAAATATTTGTACAAAAATATTCATAGCCATGCTCTTTGTGGTAGCAAAAAATTGGAAAATGAGGGGGTGTCCCTTGATTGGGGAATGGCTCAACAAATTGTGGTATATGATGGTGATGGGATACTACTGTGCAATAAGGAAAAATAAACTACTTGATTTCCACTCGAGGTGGAAAGACCTCCATGAACTGATGCAGAGTGAAATGAGCAGAAGTAGGAGTACATTGTACACAGAGTCTGAAACATTATGGGACCATCATATGTAATCGACTTTGCTACTGATAGCAATGCAATGATCCAGGACAAACCTGAAGGACTTATGAGAAGGAATGCTATTTACATCAAGAGAAAAAACTGTGGGAGTAGAAATGCATAAGGAAAACACTTGATTTTTTCACTTGTTTATATGGATTCAGGGTTTTGGTTTTTAAAAGATTATTACAAAAATGAATAATAGGAAATAGGTATGGAGTGATAATTTACATATAGTACAACCCAGTGGAATTGTTTGTTAGCTCTGGGAGGGGAGTAGGGGAAAGAGGGAGGGAAAGAATGTGGATCATGAAACCATGGAAAAATATTTAAATAAAAAATAAAAAACCAAAAATAAAGCAAGTTTCATTTTCTTGCCTGAAATAGAAAAAGTTTCTGTTTAAGAGAATCCTATAAGCTGAGAGGACCACACAAGCTCCAGGGAAACAGCTACTAAAAATGAGGAGGACGAAGATATATCTGACATTCCCTTTACTTTTCAATCTGCTTTCAACTCTTAAAAGAGGAATGTATTCCAAGCAGAAGGTTTCTTCAATCATAGGAGTGAGAGAATCAGAGGATTTAGGGCTTTAAAATAGTTTAGAAACATTTAATCCAATCCCCTCCACTCATTTTATTGGTTGAAAACACTTTTTTTTAAAAAGAACAAACATTTATTTCCCATCCTTCCAATCTCTCCATTTGAAAAAGAAAATCACTCAAATCCCTTTAACTAAAATGCTTACTTAAGAAAAAAATCCCTAGATTAACCATGTCTCATTCTCTATCCTGAGATAGAGGGAGAGGCTCTGAGGGAGGCTCAGAGCCCTCACCCAAACCTGTAGGGAGGTCGTGAATCCTAGCACTAGGCAGTCTGGATGTTATACCTGGTCTGTGTGAGCCTAGAACAAGACCTAGAACCCCTCCCCAAGCTCAAGGTGAGGTTGCAAGACAGTCCCACAGGGTGCCTGATCTGATCAAGCCCAGAGTGAGGTCTAAAGCCTGAAGCTAAATACTGAGTCTTAGCATATGATATCTTACAATACTTTGAGCTCTGTAAGCTATCAAAAGTCCCTGGGAATATTTGAATCATCAGTGGGAGGTAAGTTTCAGAGTTTCCAGCCCATAGGTTATCATACTGCCTTAGATTACTGAAACTTACAAAAACCCAGAAATAGAGCTAAGGGTAGCAGCAAGGAAAAATTGAGAATAGAGTCTACCTTTGGGATAAAAATAAAAGTTAAAAAAAACAACAACTGGGAAAATGAGCAAATATGAAAAACCAAAACAAAACACATAACCAAAGAAAAATGTTATGAAGTAAAAGAAGACCAAGGCACAGACTAAGAGAGACAGTGAAAGCAAAGTAACTACACTCAAATCTTAAAAGAAAAATATTAATTTTTAAATTAATTGTGGAATGAGATTATGAAAGAGCTCAAAAAGGATTTTAAAAATCATTAAGAGAGGAAAAATGAGGAAGAGAAATGAAAACAATGCAAGAAGAAAATGATAGCTAAAAAAAAAAAGCAGAATTGACCAAATTGGGAAAAAAGGTGCAAAAAGCTCATGGAAGAAAATCATTCCTTAAAAATTACAATTGGTGGGCAGCTACGTAGCTCAGTGGACTGAGAGCCAGGTCCAGAAATGGGAGGGAGGTCCTGGGTTCAAATCTGGCCTCAGACACTTTCTAGCTGTGTGACCGTAGGAAAGTCACTTAATCCTTATTGCCTAGCCCTTACTGCTTTTTTCCTTTAGAACCAATATACAGTATTTATTCTAAGACAGAAGGTAAGGGTTTAAAAAAATTAGAATTGGGTAAATAGAAGGTAATGACTATATGAGACATTAAGAAACAATAAAATAAGCCAAAAGAATAAAAAAATACACGAAAACATGAAATATCTTATTGAAAAAAACTAACCTGGAAAATAGATTCAGGACAAACAATCTAGGAATTATTAGAGTATCTGGAAGCCAAGAGGGTAAAATAGACATTGAAAGGATCCACAGATCACTTCTGAAATAAATCCCTGAATTACAATTCCCAGGAATATTATATTTAAATTCAAGTGCTCCCAAGCCAAGAAGAAATACTGCAAGCAGTCAGAAAGAAACAAGTTCAAATACCCTGGAGCTACAATCACAATGATACAGGACTTAGCAGGCTCCACATTAAAGGATCATAAGGCTTAGAATATGATATTCCAGAAGGGTAAGAGAAATAGATTACACCCAAGAATCACCCACCCAGCAAAAGCAAGTATATTCTTTCAGGGGAAAAATATTCTACTTTATTAAATGGCCATTACCCATCCACTGACCTTTAGGGATCCTGCCTGGGCACTGGTATAAAGAAGGGCAGTTATTATAACCTCCAACTGGGTGGCAGGACTCGGGTGTCCCTGCACCAGCCATTAGGGAACCAAACCACAGCTTCCTCAGATTAATATCTCAGATTACTACTACTAATAACCAGCCTAATAGTGGTAGTATTCAGACTACCCCCTTTTCTTTTATAACAATATCTAGTTTCTGCCATACTGTTTTCTAGTTTTCCCAAAACTTTTTGTTAAATACTGAGTTCTTATCCCAAAAGCTGGGTCTTTGATTTTATCAAGCACTAAGTTGCTAAAGTCACTTACCCCTGTGTTTATGATCTATTCCATTGGTCCAAAATTCTATTTCTTAGCCAATACCAGACTGTTTGGATGATTACTGCTTTCTAGGACACTTGAGAACTGGCATTGGTAGGCTCCCTTCCTTTGCATTTTTTAAATTAATTTCCTTGATATTCTTGTCTTTTTGTTTTTCCCTGATGAATTTTTATGTTATTATTTTTTCTAGTCCTATAAAATTTATTTGGTAGTTCAATTGGTATGGCACTAAGTAATTAAATTTAGGTAGAATTGTCATTTTTATTATATTAGTTTGGCCTATCAATGAGCAATTAATATTTTCCAGTTATTTAGATCTGACTTAATTTGTGTGAAAAGTGTTTTGTAAATTGTGTTTATATAATTCCTGGGCTTTTCTTGGTAAGCAGATTCTCAGATATTTTAAATTGTCCAGAGTTATTTTAAATGGGATTTCTCTTTCTGTTGTTTGCTACTGAACTTTATTGGTAATATTTAGAAATGCTGATGATTTATGTAGGTTCATTTTGTATCCTGCAACTTTGCTAATTATTTCAACTAGCTTTTCAGCTGATTCTCTAAGTATACCATCATATCATCTACAAAGAGTGATAGTTTAGTTTCCTCATTGACTACATTAATTTCTCAATTTCTTTTCCTATTCTTATTGCTAAAACTGGCATTTCTAGTACAATATTAAACAGTAGTGGTGATAATAGGCACCCTTGCTTCACTTTTCATTCATTTGGAAGGCTTCTAACTTATCCCCATTGCAAATGATACTTGCAGAAGGATTTAGGTAGATGCTACTAATCATTTTAAGGAATGGCCCATTTACTCCTATGCTTTCAAATATTTTTAATAGGAATGGGTATTGTATTTTGTTGAAGGTTTTTTCTGAATCTATTGAGATAATCATATGATTTCTGTTAGTTTAGTTATTGATATGGTCAATTATGCTAAGAATTTCCCTAAAATGAGACCAGCCCTACATTCCTGGTATAAATTCCACCTGGGTATAGTGAATGGTCCTTGTAATGTATTGCTATAGCCTCCTTGCTAGTATTTTATTTAAAAAAATTTTTTTTTGCATTTCCCAATTGACAAATGGTCATAGTATATAAACAAACACTTTTCAGATTAAAAATTAAAGTTATCAATAATCATATTAAATGCTCTAAATAACTCTTGATTAGAGAAATGCAAATTAAAATAACTCTGAGCTACCCCCTCACACCTATCACATTGGGCAATATGACAGTAAAGGAAAGTGAAAAAGGCTGGAGGGGATGTGGCAAAATTGAGACACTAATGCATTGTTGGTGGAATTGTGAACTAATCTAACTATTCTGGAAAGCAATTTGGAACTATTCCCCAAAGACTACAAAACAGTGCATACCATTTGATCCAGTAATACCACTGTTTCCCAAATAGAGAAAAAAAGGGATGGGGTCCTAGTTGTACAAAAATGTAGTAGCCCTTTTTGTAGTGGTAAAGAATTGAAAATTAAGAGGATATCCATCAATTGGAGAATGACTGAATAAATTGTGGTATGTGATGGTGTTGGAATACTATTGTGCTGTAAAAAATGAACAAGATGATTTTTGAAGGGATAGAAAGACCTACATGAACTTATGGTGAACGAAATAAGCAGAACCAGGAGAACACTGTACACAGTAACAGCAATATTGTGAAATGATCAATTGTGAAAGACTTAGCTACTCTCAGTAATACAATGATCCAGGACAATTCTAAAGGACTTATGACAAAGCATGCTCTCCACTTCCAGAGAAAGAACTGCTTGGAGTCAGAATGCAGATCAAAGCATACTATCTTTCACTTTAGTTTATTTACATTTTTATTTTGGGGTTTTGATTTTATATGAGTATTCTCTTACAACAATGGCCAATACAGAAGTTATGTTTTGCAAGATAATACATATATAATCCAGATGAGATTGCTACCATCTCTGAGAGGGGGAAGGGAAAGAGGGAAGAAGAAAATTTGGATCTTTTAATTTCAGAAAACATATGTTGAAAATTGTTATAACATGAAATTTGGAAAATAAAATATCTCTGAATTTAAAAAACTCTGAGATGCTATCAGATTGACAATTATGACAGAAAAGGAAAATGACAAATGTTGGATGGAATTTGGAAAAAATTGGAACACTAGTGTACTGTGGGTGGAGTTGTAAAATTATCCAATCATTCTGGAGAGCAGTTTAGAACTATGCCCAAAGGGCTATACCCTTTGACTTAGCAATACCACTATTAGGTCTATATCCCAAAGAGATTAAAGAAAAAGGAAAATAATCTATATATGCAAAAATATTTATAGAGGCTCTTTCTTTGGAGGCAAAGAATCAGAAATGGAGGGAATATCCATCAATTGGGGAATGGCTGAACAAGTTGTAGTTTGTGGTTGTTATGGAATATAGTATTGTGTTATAAGAAATGACAAACAGGACGGTTTCAGAAAAACCTAGGAAGACATGAATTGATACAAAATTGTCTGAGCAGAACCAGGAGAACATTGTGCACAGCAACAACAATACTGTATGATGATCGGCTGTGAATGTCTTAGTGATTCTGATCACACAGTGGTCTAAGACAGCTTCCAAAGACTTATGAAAAATGCTATCCACCTTAGAGAAAGAACTGATGGAGTCTGAATGAAAATCAAAGCACTCTTTTTTAAACTTTATTTTTCATGTGTATGTATGTGTGTGTTTTGCAACATAGCCAATATGGAAATATGCTGTGTATAACTTCACATGTATAATCTATATCAAATTGCTTGCCTTCTCAAGGAAGGGAGAGAGAATTCAAAATTTGAAATAAAAATATTTTAAAATGTTTAAAATTTTCATATGTAATTGGGAAATATTTATTGAAATAATAAAAATATATTGGGGAAAAAGAAATTCCTTATCCTTTGATTGTTCCTAGCTCAGGCTCAGCCGACTAACTAATCCTTCAATAAAGAGCAGATGATGAGAGCTTCCTCATAACAGACTATGCTTCCCTTTGTCTATGATGTGTCCAGGGTTAGGCTAGTAAAGGTTTCACAAGAGAAAAAAATATACCCACAACACATATCTGCATTTTCCCACATTTTCTCCCTTATTTTAAAAAATCTAGACAATCCACAAAACAATCAATTGAGCCCTGATTTGTAGCATTTGCTGATTTCTGAGGTTTGAATTCTCACACTAAAAATTTAGTTATTGAAGCTCCCGTCTCCTCTAGATGTGTCCACTTAATTAAGGAGACCACTTCCAAGGCTACATCCAAACTAGTTTGTCCTCTGTATGAGTTCAGTATTGAATAGTTGTATGTCCTTTTAATCCTTTTCACTTATCTTTTTCTGGTAGGTGGATGTTACTTGGAATTTTTAAAAAAAAATTATTGTTCTTCCAAGTCGTCTATGCTATTTGCTCATTTCTTACTGACTGAAGATAGACATCTTCATTTTCTAGCCCTGACCTACAGGCAAGAGTTGAGGAAGGATTTAATGATCTATTTACTTTCTGTGCCCCAATGAAAGGTATAGATTTTTGAGGCAGTAGAGGGAGCCATGACTCTCCCTTTGCTCCTCAGTTTAGAAGAGCCTCCCTTATTCTACCAAATGGATTAAAATGTGCTGAGTAAATGCTAAGTCAATGGGCTATTTCTATTAAAAAAAGAGTACCTCAGGTACATAAGTCATTTTTAACATAACTGCAATATTCTCAAGGCAAGTCTGAGAGAAACTACAGACAGATTGTAATAGGCTGGAGCTGACTCAGACTAGTCTTCTGGTAGACGTGTGTAGGTCATTCAACAGTTAAAAGGTGATTCACATATCCACACAGGGGAAGGCTATCCAAAGTAACATGCTTGGAGGACACCTTCTGGTGATTAAGCTGATTAAAGTCCCTCTGCTTCTGAGTGGTCCAGGGTGACCTACCTGCCAAGCATCAGAGAAAGGCTGGAGTTCTACATCCTTGTTTTACACTTGGGCAACTTGGAAGTAATGTCAACAGATTAAGCCTTTAGTCTCCTGAACCAATCAAATTGCAAGGGCAGTTTCAGACCTTTTAAAGGTAAAATTAGTCTTAACTTGCATCAAATTTGGAGGTTAAGATATTGTTCCCATCATACTAATGAACTTACCAAGGCAGAATAAAATCTTTGGAATAAATTGCAGTTAAGAGCATGAAAAAAAAATCAAAGGACTTACTATATACTAGTCACTATGCTAAATGTATTTGCAAAGAATATTTCATTTGATGCTTATAAGAATCTTGTGAGATAGGTGCTAATATTATCCCCATTTTACAGTTGAGGAAGCTGAAGCAAACAGGACTGTTTGAGTGACCAGGCCAGGGTCACACAGCTTTAAGTGTCCAAAGACGGATTTGAGTCTGTCTTCTTAGATCCATGCCAGAGTTCTACCTAATTTGCCACAAGATGTCTAAAACCAAACCAAACCAAAAACAAAAAACCACTAGATTTCTAAAACCAAACCAAACCAAACCAAACAACAAAAAACAAAAAACCAACCTATCAAAATATAAGGAAACACATTAACATAAAATAGAACCAGAGCCATCATAAAATTTAAAGCCTTGCAAGACATTAGAGATCAACCCATACAATTTCTTATTGTTATGACTAAGGAAATTGAGGTTTTGAAAGGTAAAATGACTTGTGAATTGCCATTTCCTATAGACCTAGATGCTTCTGTTGGTGGAAGGCAGAGGTCCTGCTGGTGAGAGCCACTTGTCCAAGGTTATACAAAATAACTGGCAGAATTGGGATAGGGACCCAAAGCTTTTAATGACCAGTTTAGTTATCTTAACTATTAAGCCAGAAGGATTTTTCTTGTTATATTTACTGGGGTCAGGAAGACCTAAAAGCAGTGGGTGAAAACAACAGGAAGATAAATTGAGATGTGATGAAAGGAAAAACCTTTTAACAATTAGTGCCTTCCTTTAGTTAGTACCTTGGATAACCTTTAGTTAGTGATCTTGTAGTAGGGATTGCTGTTCACATTAGGTTAGACTAGGGATGCATGGAATGTTTAGGGAAGAATAAGGGCTTGTTGAATTCTTTTCAGGGCTATTCTCCTCCTTTGGTGTCCATCTACCACCCAGCTCTCTCCTAGGGCTCCAAAAAGCTATAGCATGCACCACAGCCACCTTCTGGTAAACCATCTCCATAGGTGGGCTAAACCAGGTTAAGGGTAACTGACAGGTCTCAAACCTATCAGTGAATTAGGGAGTTTTCTACTCCATGTATGGGAAGCCTTCCCTCAGTGGAACCAGTGGCTGAGAACAGTTTGTTCCATCAGCCATGATGGCAGCAGAAGCAGGAGCTGTGGAGCACTTGGAGCTTGGTTAGACATTCTAGAAGCAAAGATAATCTACTACGTCCGGAGTGGTCTTGATTTTTGTCTTGACACTGGATTTTGATGACTCTGGAAGAGAATCAGACTGATGATTTTGTGCAACTTTGTCTCACAAATCCAATTCATGCAAAAGTCAAAATACATCACCAGCGCTGTCATTTTTGGTCCTCCTCAAGTACAAAAGAGGATAACCAATCAAGATTAGACTCATTATCCTGCAAGGAAGGTTCTGACTTTGAGATTCTGTGAGTCTGAGTGTATAATTTTGTGGTTCTAAGTGTTTATTACTTAAGGGAAAATAGTGTGTGAAGAACATGTCTCCTGAACATTCTAGGACCAGGACTTTTGCTCAATGAAGCAATTTTGGGGTGATGGTCAGGCCACAGAATTTTCTTTGGCTAACTTAAAAGTCATATGGCTATTTGTGTGTAGGTAATAGCTACACATGGATAAATAAATGAAAAACATAGTGTGGTAGCAAGAATGCTTGACTTGGAATTTAGGAAACCTAGATTTATGTTCCAGTTCTAACATTTCCTAGCTGAATTGGGTTTGAGAGGGCTTAGAGTTTTTCTCTATCCTTGAGTGGCACATGCTCTTTAAATGAGTAGATTTTGTAATAAATCTGAGAAATGAAATGTTAGGAGCCAAGACTATAAAATAAAAATAGTAACTCTTCCAGAACGATATGGATTATGAGCCCTGCATGGGCGGAGGCATAGTTGCAAAACGTCCTCCAGACTTTCCACATAACTGCGTGTTCTTTTTCCATGTTCCTGCTTCGTAACTACTTGTTCCTTTCTCCTTTCATCCTGACCGCCAACCCCCTCACCCTGAACATATATATTCTTGTCCTTTACCAGCAATAAACGGGCCATGTTCCATTAGACTTCCTTGTCTTCTTGCGTGCATGGTTCCCCTCCCTCCCCCTATGGTCTCTCCGGTGGCTGTTTCCCGAACACCCCATAGTTGGATCCGGCTGGTTCCGGATAATGAAAGACAACCTATAAGCAAAGTTTATATATTTGAAGTAAAATTTATTGGACTGAAAGCTTAGGACTGGTATTTGGCTTCAAACAAGTAGGAAGATTGCTACTGAGAGATCTCAAGTGCTTCTAGTAGGGTTATGTTCCTCCAGGACTTTTCAAGGTCTCTCTGCCTTTGAGCTTCCTGCTAATCCTACTAGTATAAACTCTAATAACAATGAAGCAGGCTCACAAGGGTAGCGGCAGTTTGAGGGTGATAGGGTTTCCCCCCTTTATATTAAAAAAAATCCTTGTTCTCTCTTGTAGGCTATGATATTCATACCAGCCTTCTCCCCTCTGCTCTTTCCAAAATCTATTTTAGGACTTAGGTTAGAAATCAAAAGTAAAATTTTACCTTTTTTTCCCCTTTTCATGCTCCCTGGGTCTGGATTTGTGATAAGTCCTGTTCAAAGCTAGATAAGGAAGGGGCAGTGAGATGGCTCAGTGGATAGAGATCTAGACTTGGTGTCAGGAAGATCTTGATTCAAATTTGGTCTTAGACACTTAATAGTAGTGTGACCTTAGGAAAGTCATCTAACTTCTGTTAGTGTCAGTTTTCTCAGTAGTAAAATGGGGGAAATAATAGCTAGTATCCCCTACTGTTCTGAGGATAAAATAAGAAAATCTTTGTAAACTGCTTAGCACAATGCCTAGTACATTGTAGGTGCTATATTAATATATTTTATATTATATTATGTATATTAATAATATATTGCATAATATATTATCATATATCGCTTGCTAATTAAATAAGACTAGGAGGGCAGAGGATTATTTTTCAAATGAGTACTTTAGGTTTTATGTCTTTTTTTTGTTAATGAAGGTAGGGAGACACTATTTAGAATTTCAAGGCCTTCAAATGTGGCCTTAGAAGCTTCCTAGCTGATTGACTGGACAAGTCACTTAACCTCCATTGACTAGCCCTTACCACTCTTCTGCTTTGGAACCAATGCACAGAATTGATTCTACAGATGGAAGGTAAGAGTTAAAAAACAATAACAAACAAACAACTAAAAAAGAGAATTTCAAGGTTAATGATGAACAAAAGGCTATGAAAGGTTTTTTTTTTTGTTTGTTTGTTTTTAAAGCAAAACCCAAGCATAAAGAAGGCAACCAGATGGCTCAGTGGATAGAACTCTTGACCTGGTGTCAGGAAGACTCCTCTTTCTGAGTTCACATCTGGTCTCAGACATTTTCTAGCTATGTGATCCTGGGCAAATCACTTCACCCTGTTTGCCTTAGTTCTTTATCTGTCAAATGAGTTGGAGAAGGAAATGGCAAACCACTCCAGTATCTTTGCCAAGAAAATCTCAAAATGGGATCATCAAAAGTCAAACATGGCTGAAATGACTGCAGAACAAGAAGTATAAAGAAATTCATGTGTGCCTGTGTATGTATATATGTATATACCTGATATATATAGTTTTCCTATTCTAATAGGAATGGTTTTCTGACCAAAATCCAATATATAAACTTCTTACCCCTCTAAGCTATCTATTCTCACCTATACAACAGGGACAGGTGCTCCTTTTACTACTTTATAGAGTTGTAAATATAGTGCTTTAAAAACAGTAAAACATTATAAATATGAGCTGTTGTTATTTTTAAATGTTTATTGATAAAAGCTAAAAATACAAAAATCATATATATATATATATGTATGTATGTATTTATCCAGAGATCAAGTTGTTAAACATTTACCAGCATACCCCTGATTTGAGACGTTATTGTTTTATCCTAGACTTTCTTGGGATATTTGTCCTATAATGGGATCTTTAGATAGCACCATGAACATTGTAGTTACTTTCTTAGAACAATTTCAAATTACTTTCCAGAGTAGTTGGACTGGCTCATAGTTCAACCAACCTTGACTATCCACATCTTTTTTTTCTCTTTACCTATTTGCTAGATCTGGAGTGAAATGTCAGAGTTGTTTTGATTTGCATTTCTCTTATTAATAGTTATTTGGAGGCAGTCTTTCATTTGATAATAGCTTGCAATTCTTCTGGAAGTTGCTCATATCTATTGAACACTTCAAATTCAGTGCTGTCTCCTACCCTACTTCTAGGATGATTTCTTTTGAAGGATGTCATAGGGAGTATTTAAAGAGACTTGTGCTTTGGGTCACTTTTTAATGTTTATATTTTCACTTAACTATGTAATCATAATATCATAATGCAATATTCTAAACTCTTTCCTGCTTTTGCCCTTTTTTTCTTTTTATCTCAACATTTCTTTTCCTTACCATTTCCTTTCTTTTTGTCTCTTTTGCCTCCCAACTTTATTGTCTATCTCCTTATTGTAAAACACAGTGAAGGCAGGCCAAGTGAAATTACTTTAGCACTGAGGTTACAGTTGAGGGTAGAATAGGTTTCTTCATAGCTGAGGAGGAGAAACACTTCCTGACTCTTCTGAAGGGTTCAATTTAGGTAGTTATTCATTGGATCTCAAAGTACTTTTATAAATTCTTTTTAGGCATATATTTTGGAGGTGGATTTAGAGCTTCTCCATTAATACCCTTCTTCAATGCTACATCATGATATAAGGTTCACTTTGGGTTGTAATGACTTGCCATGGAATACAAATTTTAGAAGGTGACATCTGGACATTAGGATACAATTAACCACTCTAGAACCATTTACTTAAGATTATCAAGGTGTAATTTTCCCAACAACAGTGAGGCTGTCCTAGAATGATCTTAACCTATTAAAATCAATCTAGAATGGTTTATGTCCCCCAAAAGAGATGTCAGTAAGCATACTTGCCTTCCTAATGGAAGGTGAAATCTCCTGCCCTTTGGGCTAATCAAACTGATCTAAGACTTCCCTAATCAATCTACATTACAAAAAGCTAGCTGCTGTTTGAGGCTTATACCCAAGAGTTCATTGGCCTTTGCTTTGAAAATCATTCATCCTATTGTCTTTCCTTTGAGAAGCAGTAATAACCTCTCATCCCCACCAACTCCACCATATACAAACACAGGAAATAGAAAGGGTTCAGCTCTTTGGCAAACCTTTTAAAACACGGTGCCAACCTCTGAAATAGACATTGATTTCAAATTGAGTATCCCTATAAAATATTTTAAGTTAAATCAAGGGGGAAATTTCGGAAAGTCAGATTTTTATATTGTCCTTAGATTTTGTAAGGTAGTAGTAGAATGAGCACCACATCAGAGGAAGAGATCTGGGTTTTTAATCCTGACTCTGCTAATAATGTGCTAAGTAATAAGACTACAGATTTAGAGCTGGAAGGACCCTTGGACATTATCTAGTCTAATTCTCTCATTTAATAGAAATGAGATCTGAGTACCAGAGGGACTGTGATATACCAAAGGTCCCAGAGGTATGTTGTGAGGAAGATTAGTTACATATAGTTTATATGGACCTAGCAGGAAGGGCTGGAACATTCCAAGATGGAATGAAGGAGCAGGAAGTGGCTTGTGCTCTGAGATAGACTCCATTAGTGGTTGGCACAAACTGTTGCTTGCCCTGGGAGATCTCAGACCTGCATCCAGATTCCCTGGGATCCTGAGTGGTGGTGACTTTCAGCAAGTGGACAAGACCTGCAGAGCTGCACCAAGTGGAGGAGGGGTTTGGGATCTGGTAGACAACATCTCAAGCACACTCTCTCTACTTGGGTACCTTGGACCACCTTGTCTTTTGGCATCCTGTGATCATCTTTGGATTACTGTGAGGACCCTCAAAGCCACCCTCAGGCCCTTTAACTGTGCTGTTCAAACCTGGCTAGAACCAGGTTTGAAGCAGCCTTCCCAGTGACTCCAGAACTGTTCCTTTGAGCCCTGCCTGGCCTAGGCCAATTAGAGTTAGAGTAGACAAGAATAGATTTGCCCTTTAGGGTTTTAAGTGTAGAATCCCCTATCACACCTTTATTAGTAAATCATAATTAAAACTGTTAAAACCCTTTACCTTGCCTGCTGGTTCCAAAGACCCTGGCCTAGGGTGAACAGAGTGACAGTTGGGCTAAATGCCATTCTTGATTCTTGGTCTCCCTATCCTGGCTGGTTCTGTCTCTCCTTCAACCCAGTGTGTGTACCCACAAACCATTAGGACACATTTACATCCCTGGTGCCCCACCCTTTTTACAGGTAGTATGATTTGGGGGGAAGTAACATCCCACAGGCACAAAAATTTTAGAGCTGAAGCAGACCCTAGAAACAACCTGACCATATCTCCTTCATTTTACAAATATGAAAACAGAGGGAGGGATATTTTGCCTAGTCACAAAATAATGGTAGAGTCGGAACTTTAGTTTCAAATCTGGTGCTCTTGTCATCATACTATGATGTGGGTCCCAAATTCTTCATCTGTAAAATAATGGGAGTTGAATTAGGTAATTCCTAAGGTCTCTTCCAATTCTACAATCCTCTGATTATATGCCATCTCTGTACCTTTGATCACATATCATCAAGAATTAGCCATTTTCTCTAAATTCCCCTAACCTTTTCCCTTAACCCCAACTCAATTATATATCATCTACAGTCTCCAACATGAGCTGCTTGCCAGTTTAACCCTGATACATCTGGCAAGTGTGTTGTGACAGGACCCCACTCTGAATTCAGTAGGACTTTTTGACTTTGTAGAATTCCATTAAAAAACAATTCAATTTGGGGATAAGGGTTGTTCTTGTCATCCTAAGGGACGGACTTTTTAGTGTTGGGCTGAATACTGATGTCTTTGCCAGGTTCAGGCAACTTAGTGCAGAGAAATGGGAAAAAAATATCCAGCCTATAACAGAAGGAGATAGGAATCATAGCATATATGTTTCTAGGGGTTGGGGGAGGGAATATGGCCTTTGAGTGCTACCAACAACTTTCAATTATATTTGTTTTATATTTGCAAATGGTCTATCATCTATGTTTGAGCTTTAAAAAAAGCATGCCACAATATAATATTCAAAGCATCTAATCAGGGAAAGAAAGCAATAAAGAATAATTTCTCTTGGGCATAATTCCCTGGAATGTACAGTAGAAAGATCTCTGGAGTCAGATTTGGAGTCAGAAGTCTCAGGTTCAAATTTCTTTCTCTTCAACTTAATATACCTGTCTTTTGACCATAGGCAAATGAATGGATTCTTATAAGTCTCATTTTTAAAAAAAATCTATAAATTAAAAGGGATGTTCTTTGATGACTTTTAAAGATCTGTCTACTTCTAAAACTATGATCCTATATTGAAAAGATGAGGTAGAATTCAAATTCATTTTTCTGACACTAATCCCAGTGTTCTATTCATCATGCTCTTTTGCTATTTGATATTTTATAGCACATTTTTAATTGATTCATAAATTGCTATTAGGTTATAGAGTTCCTCTTCTCCCCTTGAAATTTGTAGAAATTGATAGAAACATTAAAGTGATTTACCCAGCTTCAAATACTTTACTCAATTTTCCCTTAGAAAAACAGATGGCATTCTTTCATCCTATCTATGAGGGGAATGGGTTGTTGTAGGGTGTCCTAAACTCCAGGAGCTTGTTGACTGACAGCTTATCCAGGATAGAGTTGAGGGAACTAGATGGTCAGACATTGTGATTATTAAAGAGCAAAATCTTCCTTCTGTGTTTAACATTTACTGAGAAAGTATAGACTCCTGAAAAAGACTTGGCATTACTAGGTAATATATGTACAATGAGATAATATGAGATAACATATGTAAAGCACTTTGTAAATATTAAATCACTATATCAACCTGAACTGCTATTATTATTACCCAAGAACCATCAATCAGTCCACCTTTCCTTGGAATGCCAACTGTGACATGCTCTTTTCTCTAGTTAAAGAGGACTGAGGGCAGAATACTCATTGATGTAGAATACAGTAGGGAGAGATGAAAGGAATTGGGGTAGCGTGTCAGGTGGTCAATGTTTTGCTTGGGAGAAGAAACACAAAGAGCAATGAAATAAAGAATAAGTAAAAGGACAATGGAATCTTATTTAGCTTTAATTATTTGCTAAATGGGAGGCAGCCTGGTGCAATAGACATTTATTAAGCTCTTACTATTTGCTAGGTTTTATACTAAGCACTAGTATAGTAGAGGGCTAGTCTCTGAGTTACAAAGACCTGGGTTCAAGGATGCTTCTAACATCTATTGGCTATGTTACTCTGGACAAATAATCACAATTAATAGCTACATTTCTATAGTATTTAGTATGTGTCAGGCACTGCATGAAGCACTTTACAAATATTTTTTCATTTGAACCTCACAACAACCTTTGAGATAGGTGCGTGCTATACTATTCCCATTTTGCAGATGAAGAAACTAAAGCAGATAATGGGTGAGTGGTTTGCCCAGGCTCACATAGCTAAATGTCTGAGACCAGATTTTGAACTCAGGTTTTCCTGACTTTAGGTCTAGTATCTATCTACTATTCTACCTGGCTGCCCAAGCTACTTGAACTTTCAGGACTCTAGCAATGCTAAGACTCTCAAATTAGAATGAGAGAGATGACCTGCATTAGGAGAAGTTTCACATTGGGAGTTCCCTATACCAAGAAAACAGTTTAAATGGAAAACAAAACAAAAGAAAACACGAAATCACCTCTTTGATTCTTTCTGGTGGTATGGATGTGACTTTGGGTATTTTGAAGCTATGCCATCAGAGGGTACCATCATTGAAGAGCTTCTCAAGAGCCAGACCAGAACCAAAAACAAACCACACTTTGACTTTTCTAATCCTCCAAAGAATCCTTTGCCTAGATCTCCATCCCCAAAATGTTGCTAGAGAGTCCAGCAATTGTCTTGGGATTTGGGGTAAAAGATTCAACAATTAAGCTTTGTGGGAAGCCGTTCTATGTAGTAAAACCTTTGGAGAAATAGGATCAAATTTAGGGCCTGTTATCTGGATTCCCTACGTGACCAATCCAGGCTGAGGCAGTCTTTGTGTTTGGTCCTGGTCACTTGAGCCCCAAAAAGGCTCTGGTACCAGAAGGTAGGTTAATCCAAAATCAACTTGATCCCTCCAAAAAGGTTATTAGGAGTCATTTAGAGAAACAGAGTCTGTAACAGATATTTTATCTGGATCCCATTACAAAATCATCGGCAAGTAAAACTGTGTGTATGATTTTCTGCACTGCATGTCAGGATGCAGACTGAATGGGTCATCTAAGATAAAAATCTGAGGCTCCTCTTCTGACTCAGTCTTTGATCCCCACCTTTTTTACAATTCTTATTGGAGAGCTTTGAGGTGGTAGACCAGCTTCTATTGAATTTCCTCCCTTGATAATTGAAGAAGCCTTAATCTTAAACAGACGCTGATTCCATACTCAGATTAAAACCTGAGTCTTTAGTCTGTATGCAGATTTCAATTGATGAGCATCTCCATAGGATATTTCCTCTCCCGGAATTATAACCTGCTGAATTGGGGTTTGGAATTTGACCATTTGTCTTTGCATCTGTATTCTTTAGACTTCAATGGATTATGTGTGATTTATTGCCCCTTACCAACTGTGACCTCTTTGAGAAGGATATATAATAAACTTCCATGCCCACAGAATTTTGGGACAGCATGGGCTAACCACTAGTCTAGTTGTTCTCATTTTCTTTCTCCTGCTTTAACCATCCTATGCCACCACGCCGCTCAGGACCCCAAAAAATCATATAGAGGCATGGCCCCCTATAAAGCTTAATGTTAGCTACAGGAAGAGTCTAGTGGCCCACACCAGATATCAGATAGTGAGAAAAAGTAACAGATATTTGAATGTACCCTGGAAGACAGCCTATGATTGTTTTTTAATAACCTTATTAAAACTAGTAAGAATTTGTTGAATTTTGGGGCCCCATAGCAAACTTCTAAAATAATTTATCAATCAAAGCTTAGCTTTCAAGTACAAATATTAAATATTGCTATTAAATGTCTGGTCATTCCCTGAAGATTGATTGCATACACTTAGGGACTTGAAGAAGGGAAATTTTATTCCTTTAGTTGAAGAATTTGAAATTAGAACATCTCTTTAAGAAATTAGAATGTTTTCTTATTGTCAGTTACCATGCCATCGGACTGACCTTCCAAACTCTATTAATATGGAGATTATGAGTAATTTCTAATACCTAACATCCTAATAAATATTGTCTACTTGAAACTGAGTCTGTATGAAGGAAGGAAAATGGAAGTATATGATGCCCTGGATCAGAAAGGCTCACTTTACAGAAGAATACCTATTTGTCCTCTGGCAGCAGGTGTTTTATAGACAGCTAGGTGTTGAAGTCTGGAAGAATCTCTTCCCATGTTCAAATCTGGCTTCAGATACTTACTAATTGTGAGCCTGGGCTAGTCACTTAACCCAGTTTGTCTCAGTTTCATCATCTGTAAAATGAACTAGAGAAAGAAATGGCAACCGACTCCAGTTTTTTTTTTTTTTTTTTTTTTTGCCAAGAATACTCCAAAAGGGCTCATGAAAAAAACTACAGGGATTGCTGAAAAGTCCTTTTAACACTTTGATTGGCTACTTTTACATATGAAAGGGAAAGGAATATTGCTGAAAAACAGGCAGGTTGTGGTATAGTAGATAAGTCAGGAAAACCTGAGTCACTTACTAGCTGTGTTACCCTGGGCAAGTCACTTTACTTCTGTTTGCCTAAACTGAAAATAGGGATAATGTTAATATTTACCTGGAAGGTCGTTGTGAAGATCGAATGAAAAAATATTTGAAGAAAGCACTTGGAACAGTGCCTGGAACATAGCAGATTACTATATAAATTCTTATTCCATTCCCTCAGTAGATAGATAGTCACATTGACCTTGGGCAAGGCCATTTTGTCTAACTGCCTTTTCTCACCTATTGCCATATATATAGAACAGAATTCAATTAGGGTTTGAAAACTAAATCACAAGCCCTAGAACTTTTTGGTATAGCTAGTAGGCAAATAACCATTACTTGGTCTGGTACCTGGTCTTTAGAGATTAAAAATTAGAAGCCCATTGTATACTCACTAAAAACTATTGACAATAGAATCCTGGCAGCACCTGCTCTTTACTAGAGGAAGGATTTCTATAGAGCTAAAAACTCAGAGCTTCAGAGGATCTAGGTAGAGTGGTTTGACAGAAATTATGTGTTCAGAGGAGATACATCTGATGGACATTATACCTCCAGTCCAGTAATATCTGGCAGCTTTATAGCCAAGCACCAGTCAGTGGAGACCTTGAAATCACCAGGGAGTAGGACCCAGGGAAAACAGTGTGATGATATCACTAGAAGACAACAAGTTAGCAACCCTACATCTGCCCCTCATGTGGTACTGGCATGGGACCTAGGGTTTCCTCTGGACACTCCAAACTCCAGAAGTGTCTAGGTCAAAAGGGACACAGGAAAATTCTGTTCCTTCCTTGCTTTCTTGTAGTGCTGAGGGAAAGGTGTCCCTGAGCATCAGAGCCATGATAAGGAAAGATCCCTGAGAGAAATATTCTCCTTGGAACATCCCCTAGATTTTTGAGATGAACACAGATATACATTTCTTAGTTCTACTCTGATAAGCACTAGGTTGTATCTAAGACACTTAAATATCCCCTGATCCTCTGAACTATTCCAGTCACCCCTTGTATCTTTGGGACACAAGACATCACTCCATCCCTGGTCAGGTGGCAAACATCACTTCACCTCTTCTTATATAGTAACATCATCCTATCCTCTCATCTCTAGTCATGTAAATCCTGTTGTCTAAAGGGCATAAGAAATCCAGAACTCATCTCCTTGAGGAGGCAGTGTCTACTCTTGCACCTGTCTCCTGGCTGTTCAACATCAATTTCAAATGAATAAATCTCTCTTTTATTTTTAAGCTAATAATTGGAGTTGGTTACCCACCCTGAATCCAGGGCTCTACCTCAAAGCTCTCCCATATCAGTACTCTGATTACTTGTGTTCCCTGTGTGTACACCCTTTTGCATATGCACCCTGGCCATATTTTATTTTATATGTGCACATCCTTCCACATATGTACACTGTCCTTTTGAGTCTTGGAATTACATTTCCATCATAATCTATGATATTTGTTATTAAATTTTTGACCAAACAACTTTATTTGCAGTTGATTTCTTTATCACTTGAGGAAAAATGCTCTCCAAAGTTACTAGTGATCTTTTAATTGATAAATATAATAGCCTCTTCTCAACTTTCATCTTTCTTGACCTCTCTGCAGTATTTGACACTGTTAAGCACTTTTTTCTTTCATACCCTTCCTTAAGGTTTTAACAGCCTTGTCTTCTGAAACCCCCAGATTAGCCCTTTTTCCACAAAACCTCCTAAACATCTTTTCAATCACCCAACCCAGTACTCAGCTGACAATCAAAACCACAAACACCTCTTAGTTATCCAAGACTAAAGCCATTCTAAGTTTCTCAAATTTTTTATGGCTAGTGCTTTGTTCCTAAGTGGGCACAAGTCACGGGCCTGCTTCCCAGATGAATATGTCCACCTCATTTAAAGTCTCCTATTATAACTACTTGATACTTCTGTGTTTTTCAGGTCAGTGGTTTTCCAGGTCAACTTCATTCTCCTTCAGTTTGATTGACCATTCCTCCCTCATCTCCTTTGCTGGATCTTCATCTAAGTCAGTCCTGATAACTGAGGGTTTTTCCTCAAGGGACTCTTTTTGATTCTTCTTGTATACTCTTTCACTTGATGACCTCATCAGTTCTCTTGGATTCAATTTTTATCTTTATGTAGATGATTCTTAGACTGAATGCACCTTAATTGCTCTCCTAACCTCTAATCTCACATATCTACTTGATTATTGAACATCTCAAACTGGATGTATCACAGAGATCTTAAATCTAACAGACTTTGAAGTTGGGGTTTATAATTATCTTTCTCTTCAAATCTTCCACTCTTTCTAACTTCCTTATTTCTGTAAGGCTATATGAAGTTCATTACTTCTGGTGTGAGGGCTTGCTGAGTCCTTTTTAGGGCTGCTGTTCTCCTTTGTTGTCCACCTGGCACTCAGCTCTTACCTGTGGTTCCAAGAAGCTGTAGAATGTACTGAAGCCACACCTGGTAAACCATCTCAGCAGACAGATTAAACCATTTTAAGGGTAACTGACAGCCCTTAGACCTGTTGGTAAGTTGGAGGTGGGATGTCTACCCCAGGCATGTGAAGACTTCCCCCAGCGGAATGGGCTGATAAAACTAATTTGTTCCAGTGGCCACAACAGTGGTGGAAGTAGGCACTGTGGAGTGCTTAGAGCTTGATCGGACATCAAAGAAGCCAAAGACATCCACTGCATTCTGAACCATTACCAGCTCTCTTGATTTTTGTCTTGTCCTTGGACCTGGATGTCTCTGAAAGAGAAAGCAAGGCTGATGACTTTGTGCAACTCTACCCTAAATCCAATTTATGCTAGAGTCAAAAGATATCATCAGTGATGTAATTGTGGTCCTTCTAGTATGAAGGAGAACAATCAACTGATTTCAGTTGAGTTTACCACAATCCTAGAAGTTTTCCAGGTTTACAATATGGATATCATTCTTTATTCCTTACTTTCTCTCATACTTTCATATCCAGTCAGTTCATAAGACCTGTCAATTAATTCCACCTTCCTAACATCTCTTGCATACAATCTCTTCTTTCTTCTGACTCTGCCACTATCCTGGTGCAGACCTTCATTGCTTCCCACTTGGGCTATTGCAATAGCCTGCTTATTAATCTTGCTGGCTTAAGTCTTAACTCTTTCCTCACTTTAGCCCACTATTCATTTGGTTATTACAAATGATCTTCCTACAATATCTATTTGCACTTTTGTATTGATCAAACTCCCATGTGTGCTATTCCCTCTAGGATCAAATATAAAATTATTTCTAGGTTTTTAAATCCTTTCATAACATGTCCCTCTCCTACCTTTCCAATCTTCTTCTATCTTGTTCTCTTCCATATGCTTTACAATTCAGGGACTCTGGCCTTCTTACTGTTTCTTCACACAAGACATATCATCTCTAGATTTTGCATTTTTGCTGCCAGCCCCCTATGTCTGGAATTCTCTCCCTCTTCATTTGTGTTTCCTTAGCTTTCCTCAATTCTCATCTGAAATCCCACCTTCTGCAAGAAGTCTTTCCCTGTCTCCCTTAAGGTTAGTGCCTTCCTTCTGAGACTACCAACAATTTATTTTCATTTTGTGAACTATTGAAAGGAAGCCAGATGATAGGCTCGAATTCAAACCTGGCTTCATAGACTTACCAGTTGTACCACCCTAGAGAAGATAGCTAACTTCTGTCTTCTCCAGTTTCCTCAAATTATGAAATACAGCTAATAATTGAACTTACCTCCCAGGATTATCGTGATAAGCAAATGTGATAATATTGTATTCTCTTACCAGGTGCCTTGCATGTAAGGGCTTAAATAAAAATTTTTTCCCCCAGATTGCATGTTGACACAATTTTTAATAATTGTTTTCTGACATTTTAGGATCCATGTTCTCTTTCTCCCTTCTTTCTTCTCCCTCCTTCCCCAGATAGCAAGTATGATCATATAGGTTGCTAACATACAATACATATTTCCATGTTCATCATAGTGTGAAAGAAGACATAACATTAGAGAAAAATTCATGGGGGAAATAAAGCAAAGAATGGTATCTTGGATCTGCATTCAGACTCCATCAATTCCTTTTATGGTGGTGGATAGTCTTTTTTACCATGAGTCCCTTGGAGTTATTCTGGACCCTTGCATTGCTGATAACAGTTAAATCATTCACAGTTTATTGTGCATTATTGTTGTTACTGTGTACAATGTTCTCTTGGTTCTACTCACTTAACTTTGTATCACTTCATATAAATCTTTTCAGTTTTTTTTTTGTGACTGTCTGGTTTGCCATTTCTTATATTTCAATAGTATTCCATTACAATTATACAAAACTTGTTCAACCATTTCCCAATTGATGGACGTCCCTTCAGTTTCTAGTTTTTTGCCACCACAAAAAGAATTGCTATAAATATTTCTGTACAAGTGGTCCTTTCCCCTTATCTTTGATCTTTTTGGGATAGAGAACTTGTAGTATTTCTGGGTCAAAAGGTATGTACAGTTTTATGGCCCTTTGGGCAAAATTTCAAATTGCTCTCAATTGTGATTATATCAGTTCATAGCTCCATCAACAGTGCATCAGTGTCCCAATTTTCCCACATTGCCTCCAATGTTTGTCATTTTCTCTTTTTATCATATTAGCCAGTCTAATAGGTATAAGGTGGTACCTCAGAGTTGTTTTAATTTGTATTTCTCTAATTAACAGTGTTTGGGAGCATTTTTATATGATTAAAGATAATTTAAAATTTCTTTATCTGAGAATTGCCTATGCATATCCTTTGATCATTTGTCAGTTGGAGAATGCTTTGTATTCTTATAAATTTGACTCATATATAACTGAGAAATGAGGTCATTATCATATGCTGTAAAGATTATTATTATAATTTATGATTTGTTGTTTGCCTTCTAATCTTGGCCTTTTAATTTAATATAGTTAAAATTATTTATTTTGCAACTTGTAATATTCTCTATGTCTTGCTTTGACATCAATTCTTCCTTTACCTATAGGTCTGACAGTTAAACTATTTTGTGCTCCCCAAATTTATTTATGGTGCTTAATAACTACAATATCCTCTTTCTTCCTTCCTTGATTCCTTCTATTCAACTATTTGAGGTCAGGCACTATTTTTTCACTTTTCTTTGTATTTCCAGTACTTAGCACTGTATCTAATAACATAGGAAGTATTTTTAAAGATGTTTATTGATTTAACTTTGTGGAAAAAACAGGTTAGTTTGTCATCACTGACTAATTTTAAAATTCTATTATTTTTCTTTCCTTAGACACAGGACACAATATAGTATAGTACAGTGATGGTGAACCTTTTAGACTGCATGCCATGCAGCCCCCCCACCCCCCTCAGATCGATACCAGGAGTGCCTTACCCTACACAGGGGAGGGAGAAAGCCTTCCCATTGGGCTGCTGGGCTGAAGGGCAGGTGAAGTGAGGAGTGTCTTCAGTGAGTGTAGAGAGGGGGAGGGGAATGGCCTGAGTGCCCTGCTCCTTTCCAGCTCTGCTACCTGTGAGCTGCTCACCTTACCTGCTGTGTGCTCCCATTGGGCTGCTGGGCAGAGGGGTGGGGGATGTGAAAAAAATGTTGTCAGGCATGGTGGAGAGGGGGAGGGGAATGGCTCCATCCAAGTACCTCTGCCTTTCTAGGGGTGGGGATGGGGGTGAGGTGGGGAGGCCAACACATGTGCCCATAGAGAGTGCTCAGTGTGCCATCTTTGGCATGTGTATCATTGCTTTGCCATCACTGCTATGATAGAACCAGTAATCATTTAGGTTTTAGTTAAAATTTTCTGCCATTGATCATCCTTGTAACCTTTTCTCATCTGAGACACACTTATCTACAAAATGGCATAGTTGGATTAGGTGATCTCTAAAATCACTTTTAACTCTAAAATCCTATGCTTCTAAGGTAAAATATAAGGCAAAAAATAATTATATGTATATTACAATATATATTCATTGAGTGTGTTTTGGCCAGTGATTCAAAAAAAACAGTGATTAGTCAACTTGTTGCTAACAAAATTTTTACAATAAACACTTTCTCGTGTCCCTGTAACATTTGTTCTCCATAAGGAAAAGCTCTATTTTTTATATTGTAGATCAAAGGGTAAGTTTAGTTGGGCTGAGCTATTTATTGCCCTTTGCTCTGTTTTATAAACAGAAAGTAACCTTCTATAGCTTCCTATCTTTAACAGCCCAACCACCTCAACCATAACACCATGGCAGCATCTCTCAGAGGATGTCTAGGAATGACTGGATAGAGAAAGGTGAGCTTGTACAGACACAAGAGCGGAAGGCATCTGTGTCACGATCAGAATTTAGAGTCCTAATAAGTGCCTTGTGGCCAAGTCAGTGAAAGTGAATGACATAAGCAGAAATGTGGTTCCTGTCCCAATGAAGCCGTCAATACCTTTTGGTCTCCTTGAGGGAGGCAGCATAGTGTACTGGAGGATCTTGGTTTGAATCCTGACTCTACCAAGGTGACCTTATTTACCTTTAAGCTGCTCTAGTCACTGTGTACATTGTTTTCTTGGTTCTATTTACTTCACGTTGAATCAGCTCATATATGTCTTTTCTTTTCCTGTGCCACAGAATGTATAATTAGAGAGAGACTATGACTTGATTAAAATCATAGCTAGAGGGGCAACTAGGTGGCTCAGTGGATTGAACTCCATGGTTGGAGTTGGAAGGACTTGGGTTCAAATCTGGCTTCAGACACTTCCTAGTTAAGTGACCCTGGGCAAATCACTTAACCTTTTTGGCTCTTTTGCCTTAGAATTGAGACTATATTAAAAAACAAACAAACAACCTCTTACCTCTTGTCTTATTGATTCCAAGACAGAAGGTAAAAGATTAAAAAAAAAACATAGCTGAAATTTGAAATCAGATCTTTTCTTTCTATATTCAGAATTTTTGCCATTATAATATTTGTCCTTTAGCCTAGTTAGGCTTTCACACTCCACACATTAGGGTAAAAGGGAAAAGTAACTACTAAACTATGTTACAAGCAGTTTGAAGGAAGGGGCCAATACCTGTAACAATATCTTGAACATGTTATAGGTATTTTGTATAATCTGAAGTAACAATCTACCATATTCTTAATCTTAGTCTTTAAGGAGTTTTAGAATCTTATTCTAGCTAGTGATACTTGGGAGGTGGGGGGTAGTAGATTAAATTTGGGGATAAATTAGGGACAGTTTGAAAGAGAATGAAATTTTCTTTTTTCTGATTCAAGAAAACTCATCAAAAATAGTCATCACACTGTGGGGACCCAGAAGCACCAAGCCTATCACTCCTATATTATTAAGATAGTTTCTAGCAAATTAGACTAAGTGAATTTTCAGTCCCACTCTGATTTTCTGATCGTTGCGATGACCTGGACTAAATCACTTTAATTAGAAATTTCCATTTGCAGCTGCATCTCTTTGCCCCATCTATTGGCTCCAGCAAGAATCCAAGAAGAGAAAGAGACCTCAGGGATCATCCATTCTAGTCCTTTCATTTTACAGATGAGGTTAAGAAGCTTGCCTAAGGGTCACATGGTGAGTTAGAGGGAGAATTGGGACTTAAAATCTTGCTCCTAATGTAATGTTCTTTTCACTATGTAATAGCAGCCAATTCATATCTCCCATCTATGCAGGGGAAATTGTCCCTGAACACGGTGGACAGAGGTTTCTGCTTAATCTTCTTTGTAAGAGTTCCCTTCAAGCCAAAGAATTGTATTCTATGGTATTTTGGATGCTTTTCAATATCAAGAGAGCTGTGATACAATGCTATTTTTTCTCCTTATAACTTCCAGGAGTTGGTAGTAGTATGTTGATTTCTAAAGTGGAGTGAGCCCAGCCCAGTGTAGTTTGTCCCCTTTAAGACATTACCATGTGAATTGTCTGTTCATTCCTTGATTTATTGGGCAGCTAGGTGGTGTAATGGATAGAGTTCTGAGCCTGGAATCAGCAAGACCCTTCTTCCTGAATACAAATCTGGTCTCAGGCATTCACTAGGCTGTGTGTGACTCTGGCAAGTCACTTACCCAGTTTGCCTCCGTTTACTCATATATAAAAGGAGCTGGAGAAGGAACTGGAAAACCAATTCAGTATCTTTGCCAAGAAAACCCCAAATGGGCTCATGAAGAGTCAGTCATGACTGAAAGGACTGAACACCAAGCATTTTTAAAGAGTGTACCATTTGTCAAGCACTGTGCTAAGCTCTGGGAATGCAAAGAAAGGTAAGAGCAGACCTTGCCTTCAAGGATCTTATATTTGAATGGCATAAATGGCATCTATACTCTTTCATTTTGAGCTAAATATAATCTAGTGCTATACTATTTATACATTCTAAGTCAGTTATAGAGAAGCAGTAGAATTAAATGTAGAAGGAGCTGGGAGTCAAAAAACCTAAATCCTGTTCCTAGTTTTATGCATTACTAGATATGTGACTAGATAAATCATAGTCTCTGGGTTCTAATTTCCTCATTTCTTTTTTTTTTTTTTTTGCAGTTTTAAGTTTTTTTTTAACATTTATTAATATTCATTTTTAACATGGTTACATGATTCATGCTCCTCCTTTCCCCTTCAACCTCCCTAATTTCCTCATTTCTAAAGTAAGAGGTCTGGATTAGATACCCTTAGAGTGCTAAAATTCATAATTCCTTCCATTGTTTCTCCCAAATAAACCTTGGAAAGAATTCTATATAGGAGAGGACTGACTAAAATACATCTTTACAGTCCCACTGAGACATTTAGGATTCTTCTATCTTATCAGAACCACAGTATCAGAATTTGAATGGACCTTAGTGAAATTCAAGGGAGTGTTCCTAAAGAATCATTTATCATTAGATCCCTTCTAGGGGCAGATAGGTGACTCAGTGGATAGAGAGCCAGGCCTGGAGACTGGAGGTCCCAAGTTCAAATCTGCCCTTCAGATACTTCATAGTTGTATGATTCTGGGCAAGTCATTTAATTAGGCAATTGGCCTAGCCCATAATTGGTATCAGTGATAAGAGAGAAGGTAAAGTTTTTAAAAATACCCTTCAGAGTATATCCTTAGTCTATAGATAATGGAAACATTTCTAGAAATTTCAGTTCTCTATCATTGATTATCATTTCCTGATAGGTTTTGTTTTGTATAGTTGTTATCACTGGAAGTAAAATAATCACACCATTTTAGGTCTTGAAGTCCCATTTTAAATCAAGAATTGTGCAAAGAATTCCCTCTATTCAACAATGCACTATAGATACAAAGGTACAAGAACAACAAAAAACTTCATCTTTAGGGACATATTCTGTTTACATTGAGCAAAAGGAGATGGTCATCTCTTCAACAAATATTTCTTGAATCCTTACTATGTATAAAATACTGTACTGGGAGGCTTTAAATGTGTATAGATCTCACAGATATTATTATGGTATTATACTAAGGAGGGGTGGCTAGATGGTGCAGTGGTTGGAGTCTTGGGCCAGGAGTCAGGAAAAACTCAAGTTCAAATCTGGCTTCAGGTACTGACTAGTTGTGTGACCCTGGGCAACTAACTTAATTCTATTTGCCTCAGTATTCTTATCTATAAAAAATGAGCCAGAGAAGTAAAGGGTAAATCAGTCCAGTATCTTTGCCAAGAAAATCTCTAATGGGAACAGAGAGAGTTGGACATGACTGAAATAACTAAAGAACAAACAATACAATACAGAAAAACAGTAGTATCTGGGAAGCCAATAACTTAAGGAAATTTAGGTTTATTTTTCAACATCCTTACTTAATAAAAAGACTAAGAAGTTTACATGGGAGAAACTATCATATAAATGAGAAACAATGTGGTATAATGAATAGAGAGCTGTCTCTTTTTCCTTTAAATCTTTCTTCATATCATGGTTGATTGGAATTGATCAAAGGCATTGCTTTTTTGTGTGAAATTACTCTTTATTGTAAGACTTCAGGGAAGCAATGTGGTATAGAGTAAAGAGTTCTAGATCAGGAAAAGCCAGTTTTCAAATCCGTTGACACTTGTTAATTATATGATTGTGGCAGCTTAATTTATCTGAACCTTAATTTACTCATCTATAAAATGGGGATGATAACACTTTTAGTACCTATTGATTGTTGTGACACAAATAAAATATAAAATGTGCAAAGTTTAAAGTGCTATGTAAATATCAGCTATCACTGATTTATTTTTTAAGGATGTTAAGTTTATACCCATGCTTTCTCCCTTCTAGAGACCATATATGCCTACCATTTTTTCACTTTTTAGTCCCCCAGATCCATGAAATCTATATCTCTAATATTCCTGAATCTTCTATACTTACTAACATATAAGACTTTTTCCAAAGTGAGATTCTTTTCTGTTTTGAAGATTTCACCCTGTAATATTCCTCTTCTCAGGTTCCTGTTTCTCTTTGGTCTTTGTGATAATAGATCCATTCTTCTTTAGTTCAGCAATGGACAGTTTTCATGGGAAATTTCTCTTGCTCCACCTCCTCACCTGAACTTCAGGATATAAATTATTTTTCAGGCTTTTCCCCTGAGAAATTTCTCTCCTATGATAAATAAATATAGATTTGTTATGTACAATATAAAATATTAGTAATACAGTATATGATATAAAATATTGTACAACAAAAGCAACATAATGGCAGCAAGAACTGTATTATTTTGGGAAAAAGTGAAGAAATAATGGCATTGACTTTAGGTTTTTTATGTTTCCACAATAAAGAAGGCAAGTATTTGAGCCATCAGGGTGGAAATAATGTAGCTACAACCAGTAACCCTAAAGGAAGACATCATCTCTCTACTTTCTGCCTGCAGGCAAAAGGCAGAAGCAGGGCCTCTTGGCTGGTGTTAGACTGGTCCTTTCTATTGCTATTACCTATTTTTTCATTACGGAAAGAAAAGGAGGTAGAAAGCTAGATGGCACTTCTTTATGGCTTAGTATTTTTGTCCTGGGAAATTCATAGTTCCCAATTTATGTGGCTTTTTTGGTGTCTTTAAGTTCACCTGGATTATGAGTATCTCTGGGGAAGACCTGTATATTTGACCAGGCTGCAAGAGAGCCCAAAGTCTTAGGCACAGAGAAATAGAAGGGTTTGGGTGATGATGAATCTGTGTACCATGGTCCTTGTCAGCATCCATCCAATGACTCATTTTCTATTCTCTAGGAGGCGACAGTGTCTAAGACTGTGATACATTTACAGTAACACTAGTATATTAAATGGCTGCCATTCTCTGGAACTACTATTGAATCTTCTCCCCACGCTCCTATTTAAAGGCAGTGTTATTCAGTATTACCCTTCTTTGGTCAGTGTGTTATAAGGGTTAAATTTAATGGTAGGACAATAATTTTATGAAATTATGTGGTCGCTAATATTTATTATATCTTGAGTCAGAAATAGTAAAGGACACCAATAAACACATTTTTAAACTGCCTTAAAATTTTCAGTTATCTCCCAGGCTCTCTTTCCCCATCAGAGAAATTTCATAATATAGGGCACTTGCTTCATATGTTTTTATGGAACCTCAAACTCAATGAGGTGATGAGCACCTTACTTCAGTTTGTTGTCAAGTCCTGCGTCTGAGTCTTGAATACCAACACACACTGTAAAAGGGAATTCTTTATCTCTTTGTCTATGTTGAGTTAATCAACCAAAAACTTAAAAACAACCCTACTTAACAGTGAGTAAGGGAGTTCACAATCACTTACTTGGGGAGCCCCACCCTTTTAACTCAGTTAGAAACTTGTGAATCCTTTGATAAGAGTTTATACCTTCAGAGGATGAGAGGTATGGATCCCAAACTTGTGAATCCCTATGATCAGAGTTGACACCTTCAGAGGCCTTTGATAAGAGTTGACACCTTCAGAGAACGAGAGGTGTGAATCCCACAGACTCTGCCCCTTGGGCAGTACTAGACAATTTGGAAACTGTGATTGGCCCCTGTGAAGAGTGGCAGCTCAAAACCTTTCTGCTTTTTCAGGAACAAAATTTTGTTTCCTAAAACCCAGTCCTCACTCTACTAGCTTTTCTTGACTTTGTTATGCTGGCTTTGACACATTTACTTTCTTTAGACACTGCCATTTCTTCTACCCATTCAGAGCCACGGTTAGTATTCTGGTTACTATTTTTGGCTTCTATTTCAGACATCATATTGCCTGGTCCTGGAAGCATAGATCTAAAAGCTAGAAGGAAACTTAGAAGAGGAAGATAATATGCATTTATATAGCACCTACTATGTGCCTGGCACTGTGTTAAGCGCTTTTATAAAGAATATCTCATTTAGGGAAATTATGGCCAAATGAGGATAAGTGACTTGTTCAAACTAACTAAGCTAACGAGTGTTAGAGTTAGAATTTGAAATTGTGTCCTCAGTGTCTCTATGTTCATTGTTCTTTCCATAGCACTACTTCTTTTTGTTCTTTCCTGACTCCACTCCTTACTTTGGGTTTTTCTAGCCAATACTACTCATACTGGAGATGTCTTTACCCTATGGCCCTTCTGATTGGTGAGTTCCTGGTCTGGACCACCATTTCATAAGGTTCACAGTTAGTATTTACTTTTCTCCCAGCTTCATTCCTCATTCTATCGACTCCCTCCTCCCCCCTTCACCAGCAGTCTTGTCTCTGTGCCAGGACTCTTACCCCCTTCCTTCCTTTCCCCTTAAAGAGCCAGAAACAAGATCTGTCTCTTAAAAGAGACAGCGTGATATTGATAAAACTTCTGCTCTTAATGAGACAGAACGAACCTAATAAAACTCCTTATAACAGAAGCCACTGTCTCCTGATCTTAACCCTTTCCAGAAATGGGAATAGGGAAGATCATTAATAATATTTATTATCATTAAATTTTTGAAGCAAGTGCCCTATATTATGAAATTTCTCTGATGGGGAAAGAGAGCCTGGGAGATAACTGAAAATTTTAAGGCAGTTTAAAATGTGTTCATTGGTGTCCTTTATTAATGAATTTCATTAGCTAAGGGGGAGAAAAATCCATATTGATAGGAATATTTCTAATATGGTAAATTTGAGGATTGATTGATAGAGTATCCTTTTCTCCATAAACTGGAAATTTTGATGTAGTTTTAGATGATGTACTGCACTCTGGGTATGGTTAATGCATTTATATGTGCATGAAATATAACTAGATAAGGCAGGCTTAGCAAGAGAATGTTCTTTTGGCAGCTAAGTATTTAGAGAGCTTGGTGATCTACTTAAAAAGCTAAGTTCTAGCTGGATCTAAAGTGGACTGCTCCTTTGTTTTGTATATAAAATTTGAGCCTCATTATATGGAGAATTGTTTTAGAGTCAAAATTGATTTGCTACAGCAGAAGAAAGAAAGCAGGGCTATGGGAATTAGCTGAGCAATGATCCATGTGAAACAGGCTTGTGTCAGTGCTAGAAGTAGAATAAGTACTCATTAAATATTTGTTGATTGGTTGATGGACTGACTTATAATATATATTAGCAGAAGGCAATATAAGGGGCTAAATGTGTTATTCTAGGATGGATAAAAGTCACTTTTAGGAATTAATCCTTTACCGGAGCTGTCTTAGTCTTATCTATTGGGCCCAAAGGATTACTATGAACTGCAATTCAGAGTTGGTTTGCTATGTAACCATCAATGAATTATCCACAGAGATAGAGAGAAGTTATCAATCTCTAGATATCCCTAAGTAGTTATGGTTGATTAGCATGGATTCCTTGGCCCTTGGATCCTTCTGAATCTTGTGGATGCTTGACTGGTACCATGAGTTTGTTCTACACAGATCATCACCGTTATTAGGGTTAAAATACTTATAGGCTTTGTTGCAAAATAGACTAGACCAAGTGACCCATGCAAAGAGGACATATCTCAAACTCAGTGGTATCCAGGTGATAGTGACTCCACAAAGAATTTTTTCTATCATGGAGTCAAGTTCTGGGCATTTTTCCAGCCCCAGATGAAATTGGTAGGCTGGAGAAAACTGATGTTTCCTAGCTTTCACCAACTCGAACAAAAGAAAGACTGTAATGCATTGTTATGTAATACTCATTATTCAAAATTTGACTATTGTGAACATTTCCATTTAGTATAATATTTAGTCACTGTAGATTTTATAAATAAAGCTCCTTTGGACACATCTTGCCCAATACACTTGGAAGTGACAGAAAGTGGATGTTAGCTGGATGAATTTCCTTCTGATGGTGGACTAGATGAAGGAATATCATATATTCACAAGATACTTTCATGATACATGTGGCTGGAATATAAGGATTACACAAGCAATATTGTTGACCTTTAGGAGCTTTCAGAGGCTATTGTGGAGAGTGAGATGCCATTTAAAAACATTTCTGGCAGTTGGCAGTAGCCATCTCTAAGGAGTCTCTGCCCAACCAAATGCCAATCCTAGAATAATAAAATGCTGAATATAGAACTTAGAATTGGAAGCAACCTTAATGATCATTTAATTTAATCAGGTACCCAATGCATGAATCATCTCTGCAACCTTCCCGACAAGTTACTAGTCAATGCCTGCTTAAACGCCCTCCATGTTGGGGAAAGAAGAGAATCTGATAATTCTGTGTGCTTCAGGAACAGTTCTATCAGAGAGTTCAAGATACAGAGAAGATTTCATTCTTTCTCATAATGATACTCTATTATAGTTAGATGTTATAAGCTCACCTAAGTCCTAGAGACTAATAGAACCTTCCCCTCTCCAACTCTGAGATTCTCTGATGTACTTTCCTTTTCCAAAGAAAACCTTGTTCATTCAAATAGAGCTTCCTTCTAGACCCCCACCATGGCTGAATAGCAGTCAAAATTTTTTTTATACACTTTGAATATGATTATGATTAAGAAGATGAATATGAATATGATTAAGAAATATGGCTTGAAGGCCTCAGTGCATTTATGGCCCTAACTCTTTTTATTCCTTCTACCCTAGCCAAATGAACCAACTGATCTGTGTTGGAGACAATCCATATAAGCTGTGGTTGTGTGTAATTTTATAGAGCAGTGATGATATCAAATTCAAATATAAATTGGGGCCACTAATCTGTAATAAAAATCTCAGTGGGCTACATGTTGCTTTAGTTTTAAAGTTTATTATCTATGTTTTATTGCATTTTTATTTTTTTTGTTAAAATTTCCAATTACATTTTAATCTGGTTCAGGATTATTGTGAATTGCATGTGGGCTTGTGGGTCATATATTTGATACCTCTGTTATAGAGCATATAACCTCAAGGTGGAGGTATTCTCCCTTCTCCTCAGCCCATGTAAACCCTAACAGGCTTCCCTTGGAAAGCTGGTAACATCTCACTTTTCCCCTCTGATGAGAACTTAAGCCTATAGGCAGCATCTCAGAGTGGAAAGAGACAATGCACTGAGACAGAAAATATGGGTTTTTAGTCTAGGTTTTATTGACTTTTTTTGTGTGTGACCTTGAATGTTTTGTTTCACTTTTTTGCATCTCTGCTTTGCCCAGTGATAAAATGAGAATGAACTCACAGGGGTGCTTTGGGAATGGCATAAAAGGTGCCAAAGTGCTTACAAAACAAGGCAGTTTGGCCTAATAAATAGAGAGCTAAAAGGACTGTCAGGAAATCCTGGATTTGAATCCTGATTTAGATTCTAAGACTACGTGATCTTGATCAAGTCACAATCTATTTGGGCCTCAATTTCCTTATCTATAAAATGAGAGAATTGGATTTGATAACATTTAAGGTCTTTTCCAGCCCTAAACCTATGTTTCTCTGATATTACAAGTATAAAATATTATTAATAAGCTTTAATATGCTAGAGTGGAATTATGGATTGGGAATCAGAGAACTAGCATTTCAAGCAAGCTCTCTTGCATATTTACTTGTTTAGCCTTGGCAGGTCATTTAACTTATTTGGACTGAAGTTTCCTCATCTATAGAAGTGGAGGGAAAGGTTATCTTTAAACCAAATCTTTAGTCTAAAATGAAAAGAATATAACTTTTTAAAAGAGTCTTTTACCTCAAAATTTTGGTGAACTTTCTACATAGAAACTCTCTCCACTGATTTAGGTCAGCAATTTGTTTGTAAGTTATAGTCTTTGGGAGTTCCCTGAAGCACATTGTAAGCACTTAATAAGCCTTCCTTCCTTCCCTCCTTTCTTTCTTACTTCCTCCTCCTTCTTTCTTTCTTTCTTTCTTTCTTTCTTTCTTTCTTTCTTTCTTTCTTTCTTTCTTTCTTTCTTTCTTTCTTTCTTNTCTGATTCAATTTAATTCAACAAGTCAACTCTCTTAAGACTCTGTGTTGCAGAGAAGGTACATATCTACATGAATACAGGGTCTTCCTTCCTTCCTTCCTCCTTCCCTCTTTCTTTCTTTCTTTCTTTCTTTCTTTCTTTCTTT
Source organism: Gracilinanus agilis (assembly GCF_016433145.1). NCBI lineage: Eukaryota > Metazoa > Chordata > Mammalia > Didelphimorphia > Didelphidae > Gracilinanus > Gracilinanus agilis. The sequence continues at coordinate 539,506,524 of NC_058131.1, forward strand.
CTTTCTTTCTTTCTTTCTTTCTCTCAGAGGAAAAATGACTGGCCTTTGGTCACGCACTCTAATACTAATTTCTCTGTCCTTTATGCCACATCATCTCTGAGATATTATGTATGTTTTAAAATTACTTTATTGTTAAATGTTTTACATGTATTCAGCCTATATATTTCACATCCTTTAGGTTGGCAGAGAATTTGTATTTTCTATCAATTTATGCAGTTGCCATCAAATAAAAAGGGAAATAGCTTTATTTAAATGCCAGAGAGTGCACCATTCAGAGGCAGTCAAGTGTGTCTTTAGTACAAGATGCCTGGAATATAGTAAAACCTGGAGATTCAACTCTACTGTCAAGAGATGCGGTAGCCATTTGTTCTTTTCAAATAATAAGTGAGGATGACCTTGTTTTTAATTTTCTTTTCTTTTTTTCAATCTATTTTCCCAAGGCTGCTTTTTTGGTAAGATTGTTATATTCTATATTCTTTCCAGGCCTCAAACTCCCTTTAGAGTTGTGATAGATATTTTGTTCCTCAGTCTAAATGGAAGCTGATTTCTGGGGATGGTAAGTTCAGCAAAGCATTACAGCTGCCATGTGTATTGATCTCCACTGCTCCAGTAGCTGGATCAATGTGGGCGGTGAATGCCATTATTCCCTCTGCCTCAGAAATCCCAGATGGAGAGAAAAGACAATGCCTCAGTAGTAAAGATTCTGAAGATTTACTTAGAATAGATTGCAAACAGCCTGCCTTAGTGCAGAAAGATTCATAACTGCATTCAAATTATCCTTGCAAGTAGACTGAGGCACTGCCAAAAAATGCAAAGTTTGGTTGGTATGGGGATAGAGAACCACAGCACTCCTGAGTGTTTCTGAACCAGATTAAAATATAATTGGGAAATATTTGACAAAAAACAACAACAATAAAACAAAACATTACATTTTAAAATTAAGTCACTATGTGGCCCACAGGGTGATCATTATGTATTCATCAGTGGCTCCATTTCTATTTGATTTTGACGCCACTGATTTAGAGCACAAAATTCTAGAATCAGTCAACAAACTTTTCTTACTATTCCTAGGAGGTATATGGGGTGTTCAGCAAGGAGTAGCACCTCTGGTAAGAGGATTTGCTGAGTTTTAAAGAGCTTACTGAGCACTTTGCTGGGTTGCTCACCCATCTTTGGTTTCTACCTACTCTTACCAATGGTTCCAAGAAACCAAAGCATGGGCTGTGGCTATACCCTGGTAAAATTGTCTTTGCAGATGGGCTAAGTCAGGCTAAGGATAACCAACAGGTTTTAAATCTATTGTTGATTGAGGGGCTTGTCTACTCCAAACACGTAAACACTTTTCCCAGTGGAATGGGAGAATGAGAACAGTTTATTCCAATGTCCGGAAAGTCACCTTAAACAAGTGTTGTGGAGAGCTTAGAGCTTGGTGAGACGTTAGAGATGCCAAATGGGCCATTGCCTATTATCCCAAATTTTGTTTTGCCACCACCCTTCAATGGCTCTGAAAGAGCGAGGCTGACAATTTTGTGTAACATTGCTTCACCAAAATCCAATTCATGAATGAGTCAAGACATCATTCATTAGGATGTCATTGATTTTCAAAAACAAAGGATGAACAATAACAACAAAAAGAACAACTATGGTGGTAGTCACTGGGATAAATATTAGGGATACAAAGAGCTGGTAGAGACCCTGGAGGTCATCTATTCGATACTTGTAAAAATAAGGAACAAAATGCTGAGAAGTGAATAACTTTCCTAGAGTCATTGAATAATGGCAAGCACCATCTGGATGTTTGTTGGGGGTAAGAATGTCGTGATAGGAAGTCTAGAACTAGTCAAGCAAGAGAACCAGGATCTACTAATCTGAGAGGACTGATCAGGACTGTTCTTTTTAAGGTCTAGCTTAGTGACATTAATGCTGGGGAACCAAACAGTGTTTTGGAAGGGGTGAGACAATTAAATTCAAGTGAATAAAAATTTATTAAATGTTTAGTATGTGCTAGATGATAAGGAGTATGACATAAAGTCAGGTCTCAAAGTGAGGAAGAAAACTTAGATTTAAGTCCTACTTTTCATATATATGACCTGAGGCAAGTCACTTTAGCTGTTAGTGTCCTGCACAACTGCATAAAATTCTAGGATCCATAATGTGTTGAAGGAATGAGTTTCATCACCAAGAGTCTTTGCACAGGGAAACTAACGGGTCTGGGAAAAAAAATCCAAGCATCGTAATGGAGATACAAAGGCAAAAAAAAAATAGATATTATCCTCAAAATGCTTAATAATGATGAATAATAATGATAATACAATAATGATAAGAATAAGAATAGCTAATGCTTATGTAACATTTACTAGATGTCAAGCACTGTGCTAAGAACTTCACAGTTATGATCTCATTTAATCCTTACAATAACTCCAGGGTTGGAGATAGGTGTTATTATTATCCCCATTTTATAGATGAGGAAAGTGAGGCAGTCAAAAGTTAAGTGACTTGCCCAGGGTCACAGCTAGCAAGTGCCTGAGGCTGGATTTGAACTCAGGTTTTCCTGACTTTGGGCCAAGTGCTCTATAGATAATGCCAACTAGCATGCACCCGGTTAAGTAAACACATAATATTTTCCAAATAATTTTGGGGTAGGGTGTAGAAAAACTATTAGGAGAAGCTAGAAAGGCTTTTTGCATTGGTACTTCAGTTAAATATTAAACATGAACCTGAACCCAAGAGCCTTTTTTCTAAGCTAAGTTTCTAACTCCGTGTCCTTGGCCATCATCCTGGGCAGCAACCTTTGTGGAAACTCTGCCTGGCACTTGCTTCTGCAGATGTTTCAGCCCCAGCCATAAAGACCCAGAAAAGAAAGTTTTTCCCACTGAAGTCCTTGTCACTGTCAAATAGTTTAGCATCAGAAAATATATTAATTTATCAGTGAGAATGACATTAAAGAAGATGCCTTACCACTTGCTTTTCTGCTGCACCTTAAAGATCTTGAGACTTTTCCATGTAACCTACAGCTGAAATCTTCAGTATGTGTTGCATCTTTATTAGAAAGATAGCTCATTGAGGTCAGGGCTTATCTTTCTTGCTATTGTATTCCTGTTGGTTAGCACAGTGCTTTGCACATTTGCTGTTCAAATGTTCAGTCATATCTGACTCTATGTGACCCCATGAATTTTCTTTTGTTCATGGGTTTAAAAAAAGGAGTTATTATTTTAAAATATTTTTTCCATGTTTACATGATTCATTTTCTTTCCCTCCTATCTTCCCTCCCTCCTCCCAGAGCCAATAAGCAATTCCACTGGGTTGTACAAATGTTATCACTTGATACCTATTTCCATATTATTCATTTTTGCTATAGAGGGATTTTTTTAAAGCCTAAACCCCAAATCACATACCCATATATACATGTGATAAGTGATAAGTGATATGTTTTGCTTTTGCAGTTCTACTATCCATGGGGTTTTCTTGAAAAGGTAATGGAGTGATTTTTTCATTTCCTTTTCCATTGTGTCCTCATTTTACAGATGAAGAACAGAAGCAAATAGAGGTTAAGAAATTTTCCCAGGGTCACACAGCTAGTAAGTGTCTAAGGTTGGATTTGAATTTAGATCTTCCTGACTCCAAACCCAGTGCTCTATCCACTATACCACCTAGCTGCCCTAGCTTTGCACATAGTACTTAATAAATGATTCCTTCATTTATTCAACTAAAGATTCTAAGAAGTGGACTGGAGGAAGGAGAGAATTCTAGGACTAGGAGGTAGCTTGTTGAAGGGCACAGAGGCTAGAGGTAGAATGTCATAAACAAATAAGTCAGTTTGCATGAAAGTATATGATTACTTTATAAAGAGGCTTGGAAAATGGGTTGGGGCAAGATTGCAAATGACTTTAAGTGCCATACAAAGGAATTAGTATTTTATCCTGGAGACAATATGGAACTCCCAAATCACCTTAAGCAAAAGGATGATTTAGTAAGATTTGTGTTTTAGGAATAAATTTGGCAGGTGTGAGGAAGATGGATTATAAGGAAGAGAGTCTAGACTCTAGATCAGTGATTCCCAAAGTGGGCGCCACTGCCCCCTGGTGGGTGCTGCAGCGAACCAGGGAGGTGGTGATGGCCACACTTTTTTTGTATTACATTCTATTCTGAGTTCAATAAATAGTTTCATAATTTCCAGGGGGTGCTAAGTAATATTTTTTTCTGGAAAGGGGGCAGTAGGCCAAAAAAGTTTGGGAACCACTGGTCTAGATGAAGGAAGATTGATTAGGGGGTTGTTACCTAATTGGGTAGTGATAAGAAATTCTTTCTTATATTGAGCTGAAATCTGCTACCCCAAAACTTTTACTCATTGGTCTTATTTTGGCTCCCAGGGGCTAAGCAGAATGACTTAAATATAGATTGGTTCCAAGACAGAAGAGTGGTAAGGGCTAGGCAATGGGGGTTAAGTGACTTGCCCAGGGTCACACAGCTAGGAAGTGTCTGAGGCCAGATTTAAACTCAGAAGGATGTTACCTTCCTACTCTAAGCCTAATGCTCTATCCACTGCACTGCCTACCTGCTAGCTATTAGTTATTGATTATGATTATTGATTATGATTTTATTATGAGCACAAACCAATGTGCTTAACTTTAATGGTGGACTTAGTGAGAGAACACAACCAGTTTACAACAAAGAAATTTAATGAAAGATTATATTACTAAAAGTAGCAACAAAGCATTTCCCCAACAAACCTATAGCACACTCTTCACAAAAACTTAAGCAATCAGGGATAGAGTTGATTATATATAGAGAACATGTGAGGAGGTGGACTAAACGTATAGGAAACAAGTGTGGCCAAGGCACAATTAGGGGTACAGAAATATGGTCTACATGTATATATTTTAGGTTCTTGGTGTTAATTCCATGCGTTGAGGGAGTGATCAGGCACTCCTGCCTATTCTCCATTATTTATCAGTGTTCTCTGAATGAATAGCTATTTTTTTAAAACCTTAACTTCTCTTCTAAAAGGTGAAAGTAAAACCCAGTGCAGAAGTCATGTATATCAGTTTGAGATTTCTTTAAGGATGTGAGTTATTGAAGAGATGAATTGTACTCAGTTGGATCTCAGATGGAGAGGAATGCTGTCCTTGACCTTCTCAGGAATTTCTAGATGAAGGGTATACTACACACACACACACACACACACACACACACACACACACACACACACACACACACAAAGTATATAGACATATCTGTAGAGTTTTTTTTTTGCCACTCTTGAGCCAACATCGTACATGCTGATACCACGTGAGCAATGAAAAATAATTCTTCGTCAATATTGAGCAATCAGATTTGAAGATGGATCACCCTAGTCATAGAGTGAGAAAGCATCACTTATGACATTGTCAGTAATTGGCCAAAGTGGCACATGTCTACAGACTGCCTTTTCTGAGGGCTAATGGATCAGGTCCCATGATCCTAGCTGATGGGCAATCTTTTCCAATCTGAACAATTTGGTATTGGCATATATTGAAGGCTCTTGGCAGCCTAAGACTTAATTAAGTGGATCTATTCTACAGGGAAATCTTTGATGGACTTAACCTAAGGATGATATATAATTGGTGATAATAAGATATAGCAGTTATCTCAGGATGAGCAGTCTGCTTAGTTTGTGAAGAATGAGTTTTACAGAAGCTCCTGTTAACCTGTACTTGGGGGTATATGTGGAAGAGACAAAACCCTTTGGAAGAAGTAAGAAAAAATAAAGAAAAAATAGGGACGGGTTAGAACAAGCATCGATTAAGTGCCTACTCTGTGTCAGATACTGTATTAAGTAATTTATAAATATTATTGCATTTGATCATCACAATTACCCTGGGAGGTAGGGATTATTAAGTATAACATAATAAACTTATACTTGATAAAATCTTCCTTCTACTTGGGAAAAATCTCCAAAAGGGGAAGGAGGTTACATGCATTTTCAGTATATAACATCGATATGAATACTTCCTTTAAGGTCACTTTTTAATTGTATGACCTTGGGCAAGTCATTTAATTCAAATTGCCTAGTCCTTACTGCTCTTCTGCCTTAAAACTGACGCTTAATATCAGTTCTAGGCCAGAAGGCAAGTTTTTTCTTTTTTAAAGACTCCCTTGATCCATCACTTGTCTGTACAGATAAAAATTCCTTCTTCTGCAGCTCCAATATAATGTCGAGGGAGTCACAAGAGTCAAAATAAGATCCTGGCTGATGAAATGAAAAGTCATATGGGACAAGTATAGGGGAAACTCCTCCTGCAGATACTGTAGGGCTACTTATGTCTCCTGGTGATATGATCATGTTCCTACTTGACCTGCTTCCTCTTGGCCTGTTCAGGAATCTGGTCTATATTACTCTGTTTTCCAAGGAACTCCAATGGATGTGGAGTCTTTGTCCTGGATGTGTTGTCTCTGGATGCAAGTTCATTTCATATGTACTTTCTGCTAAACATTGGTATTCTTGATGCATGCCATCACCTCCAAGTATGTCTCCACTGGGCATGTAGCTATGAACTTTTTCTCTGCCTTGACTATTATCATTGTATAAATTGTTTTTCTGGCTTTATTCATTTCACTATTCATTTGTTCACAAAAGTCCCTCCAGGTTTCTCTAAAACCATTATTTTTTATGGTAGAGTAAGATTTTATTACAGTAATATAGTTTATTTGTTTGGTCATTGTCTAATTGGAGAATATATCCTTAGTTTCTAGTTCTTTGTAATTAGAAAAAGAGCGCCTATAAATATATTTACTTAGAACGTTTTTGTTTTTTTTGATATCTACATGAATGAAGTTGAAAAATATAAAAGAAAGGAAAAGAATAGAAATATATTAAGGCAGGATGTGACTTTTTTATTTTTTCTTTCTTCCTTTTTTCCTTTCTTCTCTCCCTCCCTTCTTTACCCTTCCATTTCTGGCACTATTTTCTGAATTTTCATTTTCTAGGCTATAAACTGTCTGCAAGACAAATGGCACTGTCCATAGACAGAAGCAAGGGATGAAGGCAAATAGTCTCAGAGCTTAAGATATCAATGTGTTCCAATGGTTCCATGACTGGTTATCCCTGGATTAATATAAAAGCCTCAAAACTAGGATATGTGACTCTCCCACCTCTATTCTATAGATCAGAAATGATAGCTAGTATGAAGAACACTTATAATCCTTAATACTAGACAGACTGAGGCTGGTGGATTGCTTTGGTTTGGGAATTCTCAGTCGTATCAGGGTTAAAGCTAATTGGGTATCTTCATGGTCTCCTGTTATCATGTTGATTCTCTAAGAGTGGGGAGAAGAAACTGAAGAAGGATAGGGGCTACCAGGCTGCCTAATGATGAATGAACTAGCTCAGGTCCAAAATGGAGCAAGTTAAAGCTTCCCATATTGATCAGCAATCATGGAATCAGGCCAAATCAATAAATGGCTCTTGCACTTCCAGCCTGGGCAAGATAGGGAGGCCCAGTCTCAAAAGACAAATAAATCACAACAGAAAACTGGAAATGAATGCCCAATTCTTATAGGGAGAATTTGTATAAAATTATTTTAGGAATATAAACTTTTTTTCGATCATTTAAGATTCAATAAGTTGGTCACCTACCTTGGCAAAATCAAAAGAAAATTTTATGTCATGGTTTAAAATAAAGTTTGACTTAATTCTTCTGCTATAACCCAAGAGACTTTTATCATACTAGTGCTTCTAAATTATGTAAGGCTTCTTGGCATTTGCATGACATATTATCTCTGGGCCATGATGGATTGAGATAGTATGGATCTGTTCTTCATGCCCAAAATCCCCAAGACACCACTTTAAGTCTACTTCATGAATTATCATCTTCACTTTGAGTCCATTATTAATTACCATTAGAAATAAGTAGAGTGTCATTCTGAAACTGAGTTTTTCTTTGCATTGAGAAGTCATGACATATATGTCATAATATTATATTATTCAAATAAACTCAATGATTTTTTTGCACACAATAAGCATAATAGATATGGTAATTTAAAATTTTATTCTTTACAGTCTTTAACAAATGACTCAAAAATGTTTGTAATTTAAATTTAATAAAGTTGTTGAGTTGAGTGCCTATTATGCATAGAATACTGAGAGACACTGGGAGGGATACCCTCTATTAAGAGGGTAAGAAAACCACAAATAATAACGTACCAAATAAAACATTGATAATCCATAGAGCTACAAGCAGAGAATATGCTTTCTGAAGGAAAACTATCCACTTTGGAAGTAATCATTATTTGATATTTCCTTTATCAGAATACTTACTGCTAGAGGTGATACTTCATTTGGAACTTAGAGTAATTCAATAGATATAAAGGAATGTGGAGATGTGAGGGCAGAAGGGGTGAAGTTCCAAATTTAGGGAATAGCTTAAGCAAATACTATTTTTGGTCTTTTCCTTTGAGGTAATTGGTTTAAGGAATATCTGTGTAAGGAAATCCCCATTACCAATGTAGATTGGCAACCTTTTTGTAATGTGAAACCTTAGAGAGTTGTCTGGGATCTAGAGAGACTAAGCAACTTGGCAGGACTTGAACTCATCATCCCCACCATGAGATTAGCACTGAAAAACAAACAAAACAGAAAAAAAGTATGGAGCTACACACAGAGGGTCCCATTTTCTCTTCTTTCAGTCCTCACATGGATTTATCACTGAATAGTGGGTTCTTAATAGAGCCCTGAGGCTGACAGTCACAGATCCTGTGCTTATAGGGTTTCTACGTTTTCTTGTCTTTGAACATAGGATGTGAGTCATTTGTTCAACATGAGAGTGAAAGGTCTTGACTCTCCATCAGAGAATATATGGGACTTAAGGAGTTTTTGAACATCTCAATATAGTATATCTTGTTCTCTTCTGGCTCTTATTCACCTTCATAGTCTTTTTAAAAATTCTATATTTAACGAATGTCAGATAAAAACCAATTTTCTTATGCATATTAGAACAGAAGAAACTTCAAATCTATTACATTTAGCTTGCTTTTTATTTTAAGTATATATTAAATTCAACATATAACTTTCTTTGTCTTCTTCCTTCCTTCCTTCCTTCCTTCCTTCCTTCCT
>NC_058131.1:539516002-539530611 GCF_016433145.1 Gracilinanus agilis
TTCTTCTCTCTCTCTCTCTCTCTCTCTCTCTCTCTCTCTCTCTCTCTCTCTCTTTCTCTCTCTCTCTCAACTACTGCATAATATGTCTAATAATCTATAGTGTATTAGTTCCAAAGCAGAAGGCCAGTAGGCAACGGGGTTGAGTGACTTGCCCAGTGTCTCAAAGCTAGGAGGTGTCTGAGCCAAATTTGAACCCAGGACTCCCTAAAAAAAGATAGGGGGGCAACTGGGTAGCTCAGTGGATTGAGAGTCTGGCCTAGAGACAGGAGGTCCTAGGTTCAAATCTGGCTTCAGACACTTCCCTGCTATGTGACCCTGGGCAAGTCACTTGACCCCCATTGCCCACCCTTGCCACTCTTCCACCAAGGAGTCAATACACAGAAGTTAAGGGTTTTAAAAAAATAAAAATAAATAAAAAAGATAGGATTTGGGAAAGTCCTATGTGTTTGGGGCTTAATAAATATATGAAAGGCAGTAATATAAGACAGGAGAGGTAGTGTGAGGCTAGATTGTCTAGGGCCTTGAATACCAGGTCAAGGAATTTTAACTTTTCTTAGTAGATGTAGTAAGTCACTGATGGTTTTGAATGAAGGAGTAATATAACCAGACTGATGCATAAATAAAGTAAATAAGGCAATGGCTAGAGGGATGCTTTGGAGAGGAGAGAGAGTAAATGCGGGAAAACCTATTAGGAGAAATCCTAATAATATTTAAGGCCAGATTTGGGCCAAATCCATCATGAATAGAATGGAGGGAGATGGAAAAGTCCAAGAGGATAACAAATATTAAAAACCAGGAGATGGGATGAATGTGCTTAGCTACCTTTGAAGCACTGGGTGTTGTTTCCTCTTTGTGCATTTTTATACTCTACAGTCATAATGCATTTCTTTAAGGAGTTTGCAGAATGTTTAGCTGTCCTATTCTTGTATTTTTTCTTGCTACTAATAGGTGAAATCTGGTAAGGTCATGTTTTAGACACAAGTAGGATTACAAGACGCCATTGAGAAAGAAGTGGTTGTTGAATTGAACTAGAATAAAGCTAAGGATAAAAGGATGAAGACCTTCTTTCCTTACCATGTTCCAGAATTGCATTACTTGGATGTACCTGGTAGATAAGTAGCCCATAGCCTAGAGCTGTGTTGGTGAACCTATGGCACGGGTGCTGGAGCATGCCAGAATGGGCTGCTCCTCCCCCTCTCCATGCGCTTGATGACATTACTCACATCACCCGCTCCTTTGCCTGGGAGCCCAATGAAAGCGCTTCCTCTCTCCCCTGTGTGGAGTAAGGCGGGGGGTGGGGAAGGGGCTCACATATAGTGTGAGGGTTGAGTTTTGGGCACTTGGTCTCTAAAAGGTTCACCATCACTGGCTTAGAGGATGAGTCTAATTTTAGGAATCATACTTAAGATTGAGAGGCTGCCTGTTTTCATAGAGGGCTCCACATAGAAGGAAATCACATTCCTCAGAACTGGTTTTCTACTAAACTTTTGTATAATTGATGGAAATGAAGGATGGATAAACATGGGCAAAAGTAATAGTTCACGTTTATATAACACCTTATTTTTTATAGGGAATTTCTCTCAAAATACTCTTGTGAGGTAGCATCCCTATTTGAGAGAGAAGGAAAATGAGGCTTAGAAAGTTTGAGATTAGCCTAGTAGTACAACATAGTAAATTTAGAGCTAAGATTTGAATATTCATCTTCTGACTCCGAACAGGTTTTCTTGCCTCCATTCTTGTTATCTCCTTCCATCTATCCTTTATACCATAGCCAGATTTATCTTTGTTTTGCATGAAGTTGTTTATGCCATTCTTTTGCTAAGATAATTTTTCTTTTTTTTCCTTTTGTCTATCATAGTTAATACATTCAAGGTCCTATTTTCTGGTATCAATCTACATTTCCAGAATCATATCATGGTACTCCCCTCTTACTTCTCTATATCCCAGCCAAACCAAAGTACAAAATATATACTTCTTATTTCTTTACATTTTTTATGTTATTCTCTATGCTTGGAATATCTTTTTCTTACTGTTGAGAGAATTCATCCTTTAAAGCATGATTGAGATGCAGCCGTCTTTATGAAGTGTTCTCTTATCCTGTTTTTTGGTAATATCTTTCCACTCAGACTTCACATGGTACCTTTAGAGAATACTTTTTTGTAACTCTCTAATATACCCCTCATATAATATTGAGGATGATAGAAAGATATTTGTGTCCTCTACTAGAAATGAGATTTCCATAAGAGAAAGGTCTATTCTTATCTGATCTGGTGTCTCCTCCAGTTCCTAGGATAGTACTTTGTACTTGATTAATGCTTATTCCATGAATGTTCAGTGAATTAAGTTTGCCTAATGTTAGGAAACGCATATGAAACAGTTCATGTAGAATCTTCAGCTTATACTAGGTAGATGAACATTGTTCTGTTGTAAAGTTGATAATATCTGGGTTTCAAATTAATTTAAACTGGGAATAGTTTCTGGATCAGAAACTATAATATTTTCATTTCCAGAATGAAGTAGTTACAGAGTCTTATATTCCAGTGCCAAACTTAGCTCAACAATAAAATTGACTACAGTTGAGCACATGATACATTGACATTTCAGTTCATAAATGTGACTAGTGTTGGGGGGAGAGAGATTTAATTTTTCCCAGAATTTTTTTAGAAGTCACTGTGGATCTATGTTCAGAATATGTGACTCATTTACCCTATAGTTCTCTCTTTAGACTCAATTGATTTTGGGGGAGAAAGATGGGATAACTAGAAATATTTAGAAAATGAAGGCATATTTCCCTGTTGAAAAGCACCCATTTATATGGAATCTCAGGAAGACAGTTCAAACATTCTGACAATGAAATTGTGGGCACCAAATGCGCTCTTCTCCCTTTGAAAATGAATTCCTTAGTGATTCTGACTTTCTCCTCACTCATTCCCCCTTTATTTGGCAGCTGAGAGATTTCATCATAAGTTGTTGAATGGTGATTCTCTTACAGTGAGCAGTGTCCTCCTTAAGACACCCACAGAAAAATGGAACACCCCTGTCACCACCACGGGCAAAGTCAGAACTCAAAGTGAATGAGTAGCCATCATAGTGCTGGTTCTGATGATGGAACTCCTCTTTTCCTCAAAGGCTGTTAACTGTTCCTGTAAGTTAGAGTTACATTAAACCTGAATATATGTCTTGATGAGAGAAGAATCATTGTTAAAAATATATAGGGGAGGGAGAATTCTTTGCAAGTTTACATAGCTGGGTAGGAAGAAGTGGAGGATATATATTTTTATCACTCTTATTCCATTTGTTTTAATTCATAACTCATCCAGCAATGGAAATAAATATAGGATCCCAAAATGGAATTTTGAGAAGGGTTCATTTATCTTTTGTAAGTCATGAAATATAGATTTCCCATAGAGAAAGACTTCCAAATCTTTCCTGATCCTTTGATCTCTCTCCCTAGTAGCCATGTAAATAAATCTTCTGGGTAAAATGAGAGACCTTGTGTACCCATATTTCTAGGGGGCAACATTGAGCATACTTAGGATCATAGATTGAGATTGGAAAGGATCTTAGAGACTAGTCTAACTTCTGCAGATGGAACTGGGGCCAAGAGAACTAAATTGATTAGCTCAAAGAAACACAGGTAGTGACAGGTAAAATTTGAATTCAGGTTCTCTAATTCCAAATCCAGTGCTCTTTACACTGGACCATACTGACTTTATGAATTTCTTGTTGAGTTGTTTCAATAATATCTGACTCTTTGTGAGCCTATTTGGGATTTTCTTGGCAAAGATACTAGAGTGGATTGCCATTTCCTTTTCCAGCTCATTTTACAGATGGGGAAATTAAAGTAAACAGGGTTAAGTGACTTGTTCAGAGTTACACAGCTAGTAAATGTTCTGAGGCCAGATTTGCTTTATTTACCATTTCTTCCCTCCTCCCATCCCTAGCTGTGTCCTGTTACCTACAACCTGGGGCAAAGAAAAGTAGCTGTTAGTAGAGATTCATGATTGGGGATTGGAAAAATTGAACACGGTCAAGGGGATGAAGGAAAGAGGCTAGGGTATTAGGGCAGCATTCAGGTAACCAACCATGAAGGGTAGGCTGGTGAGGAAGCTTGAAGTGGGCTAATGAATTGGGTAAAGTGGTAAGTGATTGACCGAAGTGCTGTGAGTGATAAATCATACTTTCCTAGCAATAGAGCATTTTTTTTAAAACATGAAACTGCCTTGCTACTCTTTGTGTGACAAAGTAGAAGATTGTTAAATTCAAATGGGCTCTTATAAGACAACTAGTAAATACTTCCAATCATGGAAGAAAGGGAGAGAATGAGACTGCTGCAAATTCACCCATTTTTTTAGGCAACACAATGGTATTATTCTTACATGAAATCTAAAGGCACTTAAATGGGAAATTATTTCAAATGACTAGCCAATTACTTAAAAAAAAAGCAACACAAAAAAGCATCCAAAGCCAACTATCCACAGCCCCCTGCACTCCTTCTTGCTTAGTAGAGACAATATTTAGATGGAGATAAAGCACATCCTTAAAATAATGTAAGAAATTCGATTCCTGAAGAGTCTGGGGTAGAGCACAGGAAAACCAACCATCAAGGGAATGACTTTTGGAAAGGTTTTCCTCTTTAATTATACATTAAGGCAGTCCTTGGCAGTGTTCTTTTGGATCAGTGTGAAATATAGACAATTCATCTATATCACCACATATTAGTTTTTACCCTGGTTCTCTGACTTCTTAATATTCATTGCTCCATATGGCATAATAATATCCAATGCACGGCAGACATTCTGAACGAGAAAATAAAAATTATATTATTCAAAGAAAAATGAGTTTTTATTTGAGAACTATTTTTTAAACCAAAGCAGGCAATGAATAAGATTGGTTCATTTGGGGTTTGGAGTCCTTCATATTTAATAAGTAAACCAAATGGGTGATTATTTCCTTTTGGTGGAAAGGGTAGAAAGGACTCTTGGTTTGGAGTCAAGAGATCTGAGTTAGAATCTTGATCTTTCAATGTCTAGTTGGGTGATGTTGCATGTCCTGTGTATTTGTGTTTGTGTTTGTGTGTATGTGTTTTGAGTGTGTGTGTGTGTGTGTGTGTGTGTGTGTGTGTGTGTGTGTATTGAGAGGTCAGGTTTGAAGAAAACAGTAAGACAGTGAATTCCTATCTTCTGCTATCAAGAGTTGAAGTCATTAGAGGCCAGCTCTTGAAACAAAGATTTAGATAAGGCATGTAAGCTGGCCAAACTCCAAAAAATGAAGTTTACTAGGGTAAAATCACCAAGTGTAATTTGACAGCTAGGATATTTAACTGACTTGAAATAGTATAATAGATTGATTAAAGCATTCCATTTGGAATGAGAGAAAAATGAGTTCAAGTACTAGTATGTCCATTAAATTTTTTATTGGCAAATTTGTTTTTAAATGACTTTCATTTTCAAGTATAACAATCTTTTCTTTCTTACCCAGAGAGAGACTGACTGTAACAAAGAATATAAGAGGAGGAAAAAAAGTGGATCTGCAAAATTAAATAGTGTACCAATCAACTATATGTAATGTTCCACACCCCAGGTCCCTACCTGTGTTAAAAGATGGAGATTCATTTTCTTATCTCTTTTTTGGGACTATCTTTATCATTACAATTACATAGTATCCAAGTTTAATTTTTTTGTTTGCTTCATTCTTTACCAATGTATTTGTTATAGTCATGGAATATGTTGTTTTACATCAATTTGAATCATTTCATATAAGTTTTACCTTGGTTCTCTGACTTCTTAATATTCATTGCTCCATATGGCATAATAATATCCATTGCATATGTATGTTAGTTTGTTTTCCCATTCCTCAATCAATGGACATCCATGTTGTTTTCTGTACATTGATACTACAAAGAGTGCTGCTATCAATATTTTGGTGTTTATTGGGCCTTCCTTTTTTCCTTGACCTCTTTGGGGCATTTACCTAGCAGTAAGACTTCTGGTCTAAAGGGCACAGCATTAAAATTTGATTAATGAACTTGGATAAGGCACTTGTTCTCTCTGATCATTAGTTATTTCCTTATCTATAAAAGAGTGATAAATATACTTGTACTTGCTCTCTTATAAGGTTGTTATGAAAACAAAATTTCAGAAGGTTTTTGTAAATTTTACATAGTTTTATATATGTGTGAATAGTTGTTATTAGAGGGAGACTGAGTGAATGCAGAGAAGAACCACAGTTGTTGTCCATGTTTGGAAGTGGCAGTTGATATACTTAGGGTTAGCTCACTGACTCTGGATGCTTTGCCTGCCTGGATTGTTGGGATGCCATTGTATATTAAATCAACTTTATTATTTAATCTCTTTGGGTTCTGATTAGATTGCAAGATCCATAAGTGACTTTTCTAAAGCTGGCCATCTGCCTTGATAAACTCAGTGCTATGTACTCAATAAACACCTAATAGATGTTTGTTAAATTGGAGGGGTAGGAATAAATGATTTTAAAGTTCCTTTTAAGTGATATAGCTATAAGATCCTTACATATAAAAGCTATCTTTAAAAGGTGGACCACCCTTCCCTCCCCCTCCCCCCAGCTGGTTGGGAGAAATGGGGCACCTGAAGTAAATAATACAAGCATATCTAAGCATTGCTATTAAAGGCATAATGTTCAGGACTAGGGAGGTGGCCTGATAGTACTTCTATATTTTGTTCTCCTCAGACCACATCTGGAGAATTGAGTTCACTTCTAGTTGCCACATTTTAGGAGAGACCCAGATAGGCTGAAGGGTGTTCAAAAGGAAAAAGGTGGCAAAGAATCTTAAGATCGTGCCTTATGATGATTGTTTGAAAGAATTGAGAATCTTTAGCTTGGAGAAGAGAAAACTTGAGGAAGGGGGCATGGTAGCTATCTTAGATTAGACTTGTTGTTCTTGGCTGATCAGGCTTCATTAAGCATAATAAATAGAAGTTGTAGAGGGAAATTTAGGCTTGATGTTGCTACAACCTCCTCCTCCTAATTTCCTAAAAGTTGGACTTATACAAGAGTGGAATATCCAGGAATGTCTTAGGAGGTATTGGGGGGGGTCCCACCTTCTTGAGAGAAATTATCAGTAAAAGGCTAGATTGTTTACTTGTCATATATATTGATTTATGTGTTGGTTGAACAAGATGACCTCTGAGGTCTCTTCTACCTATATGATCTTGTGTTTCTGTGATCTAGAATTTCACATTGTACTAAACTACCAGGGAGCCATCTGGGTGTCATTCTCTTTCTTAAGAGTTTAATTCTTAAGAAAGAGCTATTGGTGGGGCAGCTGGGTAGCTCAGTAGATAGATAGCCAGGCTTAGAGAAAGGAGGTCCTAGGTTCAAACCTGGCCTTAGACACTTCCTAGCTGTGTGCCTCTAACTCACTGACATTTAGACTGGACCCAAATTTAATGGAAAGAGGGTTGAATTTATTGCTAAAGTACATGGTTTCCAGGGAGTTATAAAACTGTATATCCTTTACCTAGATGTGTTTCTCAAAGAGATCAGGGAAAAAAAGGGGAAAAATCCATATTTTTCTAGTTAGACAGATGTAGTATGCTCTTTTTGTTTTGTTGACTTCATGCTTCCATTTGCAAAAAAATTTCTACACAAAAAACATTGTGATTTTCTCTCCCATAATACTCACTTATATATATGAAACCATGTAATACATAGATTTTTTTTTAACATGCCTTCTCTTACTTTGACATTTCTAACTAAAATTAGATCTATAAAAATATAAAATAAGGATAAAATAAACCATTTGATTTAAGTGATACTTTTTGAAACTCAATATTTTATAGTTTTAAGTGACTGATAAGACAGTGTAGAAATAAGTAATTTGTATGTTAATAAAAGTAGAGGATATTAAAGAAATTTATATGACAAATTATATAAAATGTGGCTGACTTTATAATATATCTCAAGTTTTCCCCCCTTTTAATGACTTTTAACTCTCCTAATAGAAATACAGATTATAGCAGTATTCAGGAGTTATTTATTTCCTGGAATTTAACTGTTATGTGTGGGGTTACATGGCTTTTCTTTGCCTGATTAGAAAGGTACTGACATCATTTATAGTTTTCTCATAAAATTATTTTTAAAATCTGTAGTATTTTCACATAATAATAATAACACCTGAACATTACTTGTATTATACATTGTATGTGTATGCCTTTACTTCCTATGTGAAGATGGGATTAACTCTCCCCTATTAATCTTTAGATTTTAGCCACCAGGAATGTACACACTCTCACTTAATCCTTAAGTGGGGGAGGGAGGTCTATGACCCACATGTGCAAGCATGTGACAAATCAAAAACAACTGACTGCCCTCTGGGCAGTCTGAAGCAAAGTTAAAACTGCCATTGGTCCATGTTTGAATGGAAGGAAGACACAGGAAGTGATGCAAAGAATTGTCTTTTAAATGTGATGGTAACTTCCTGTGAGGAAGGTTTTATTCCCCATTTGAACTTGGCCTTGGAGGAGCTTGGGCTTGAGACCCCAGACTGCTTCCCTTTGGACTGCCATGTGGGTGAGTGAAAACACTGACTCATTTTCCTTGACTTTTCTGGAGGCACTTTTCTCCAGAGAAGCCCCTTATCTTGGAGGAGGCCTTGTGGCTAGACGCCTTGCTTAATTAACCTCTGTGTCCTGCCTTTTGTTGGGGCCTTTGAAACCCTGCCTGGTTTGGATCAGGCTGGAATAATTATCTCTCTCTCTCATTTTCCTTGCTTTCACTCTTTCTATTTGTAAATAAACTACCATAAAAGTCTTTCTGACTTGAGTAATTCATTTGGAATTAATTAATTAAATTCCTGGCATCCATACTTTTATATATTCAGTCCAGTCATAATAATTTTACCCTTTACAAGTACAAAGAGAAAAACAAAAATAAAACCTTCCTTTTTCATAAAAGTTAGAACACTGTGCATGACTTATATTACTGCCAATCTGCAAACAGCAATGAATGACTTTAAAGAACATACTTCAACCATTAACTCAACTATCCAAAGGTGTTTGAACTGTTCTCCATTTGTAACCAAAATGCTTATTTAGATTCCTGCTATATTTCCCAAGAGCTAAGAATTCTCAGTGATACCCAGTTTAGCAAAATTTTAACAATGAAAAAAAAAGACTTCCTTCTACAGAGTGATCAAAAAGCAATTGTAGATGGAGAGCACTAAAAAGCAATGTAGATGTCCAGATAACCAGTATAAGAACATCTTACCTCACTGTTTGGTGGATGGATTATGAAGGCAGCTAGATGACTCACCATATAGAATTCTGGTCCTGAAGACAGGAAGACCTGAGTTCAAATATAACCTCTGACACTAACTATACCACCCTGGACAAATAATTTAACCCTATTTGCCTCATTTTCCTCATTTGTAAAATGAATTGGAGATGCTAGCCACTGAGTTTCCTGATAACAAGACAGTTGTGTTACCTGACTGTCTATAGATAATAAAAGTCCAATCATTTGTAGTCTAGAAATGGTTCATAAATGGAATAATTTTGAAGTAGTGATGAGCACAAACAATATTTTGATATATCTTCAATAGCTTTAAATATATGTGATTTTTTGTTGACAAAATCTTAGGTACTGATAGTACTCCTGTTTTTTGTTTTTTTGTTTTTTTTTTGGTAGGTTTTGTCTACATTCATAATGGAACTTATTATTCAGTTGTTTGAGTTGTGTCCAACTCTTTGTGACTCCATTGGGGTTTTCTTGGCAAAGATACTGGGGTGGTTTGCCATTTCCTCCTCCAACTCCTTTTACAAATGAGGAAACTGAAGCAAACTGAGTATAAACAAAGGAGAATTCCAAATAATTGGAGTAAGGATATCATCGAGAAATTATATGTTAAGCAAAGGAAAGTAATAAATGTTGGAAGGGATGTGGCAAAACTGGGACACTAATGCATTGCTGTTGGAGTTGTGAATTGATCAATCATTCTGGAAGGCAATTTGGAACTATGCCCAAAGGGCTTTAAAATACTGCCTGCCCTTTGATCCAGCCATACCACTGCTGGGTTTATACAAAGAGATAATAAGGAAAAATACTTGAACAAAAATATTTATAACTGCGCTCTCTTTGGCGGCAAAAAACTGGAAAATGAGGGGATGTCCATTGACTGGGGAATGGCTGAACAAATTGTGGTATCTGTTGATGATGGAATACTATTGTGCTGAAAGGAATAATGAACTGAATGAATTCCCTGTGAACTGGAAAGACCTCCAGGAATTGATGCAGAGTGAAAGGAGCAGAATCAGGAGAATCTTATACACAGAGACAGATACACTGTGAACATAATGGACTTCTCTATTGGCAGCAATGCAATGATTCAGGACAATTCTGAGGGATTTAAGAGAGAGAATGCTATTCACATCCAGAGAAAGAACTGTGGGAGTAGAAACAGAGAAGAAAATCATTTGCTTGGTCACATGGTTCCATGGGGATATGATTGGGGATGTAGACTCTAAATGATCACTCTATTGCAAACATTAATAATATGGAAATAGGTCTTGATCAGTGATACTTGTAAAACCCAGTGCAATTGCTCATAGGCTATGGGAGTGGGGGAAGGAGGAGGAGAGGGAAAGAACATGAATCATGTAGCCATGGGAAAATATTCAAAATTAAATAAATAAATAAATTAAAAAAAAAAGAAATTATATGTCAAGAAAATGGACTGATCATGAGGCAAGAGTAAGAGTTAACAAATGGACAACTAAATTGCTCCACTTTCACCCTTACAATGTTGGCAAAAAGTGATGAAGGTCTCCAGCATGTTGGGTGAACTCTTTATGGTGAATTTTTTGGAAAACATGGATAAGACTCATTCAGATTGGTCAGTCATGGATGGGTTTTCATTTGCATCATTGAAGGGAAGACATGAATTGATGACATCATAGATCTCATCCTCTCTCTTTTTTGTTTAACCCTAGAACAATGGTAAGGGGTAGGCAGTGGGGCTTAAATGACTTGCCCAGGGTCACACAGCAAGTACATGTCTGAGGCCAGATTTCAACTAAGGTCTTCCTGACTCCAGGCCCAGTGCTCTATCCACTGAGCTATCTAAATATCTTCATAATGGAAGGAAAGATTAAATTTCAATTAGAGGTTAGTGAAAATAAGAGACAATTTTTTTTCCAATTCAAGTTTACAGACTTCATGGATTCTTTCAAGGACCATAAATTAAGAACCCTTGGACTAGATGATGCTTAAATTCCATTACAAATCCAAAATTTTATGGTTCTAGGTGCTCCTAGGCAAATGTGACTATTCTGGTCTATGTGGAAATTATATTTCTCATTAAAAAATCAGTGTGTTGATATTTGGGAACCTACTGACAAGTAAGTATTTATAAGCCATAAGAGTTTAGGCAGCCTGAACCATTTTTCCTAGAATTTAATCATCCCATTTTAACCTGATCTTCACAGTCTTGAATCCAAAGGGCTGATATATTAGTGCAGTTATTCCAGAACCTGGAAATAAAGAGGAGCCTATACAGCCTGGTCTAAATAGCCTGTCAGTCTCCTCTATTCGCATTATAGCTAAGGTGATTTATTTACCATTGTTCAATTTGATTCAACATTTATGCAGTGTGTACCTTGTATAAAGCTTGTGCCAGAGAACCAGATGTATAAATGGCAAATAAAATGTAGGAACTCTCAGAGTGTTCCCTAGAAGTAGGAAGTCAATAATGAATTAGAAGACGGTGTTAGGAAGCAAGCATATCTTTTGTCAGTCTGGCTGATAGCATAGTCTCAGAGAATAACAAATGTTTGAGGGAACTAGGCTATGCTCTCTCCCCTCAACTTTTTCCTTTGTGAGCTTCTCTATAGATCATAAAAGTTCTTAAAATAATTCAATTTACTTTGTTGTTGCTCAGTCATTTAAGTTGTGTCTGACTTGGTGAATTTATCTGGGGTTTTCTTGGCAAAGATATAGGAATGTCTTGCCATTTCCTTCTCCATCAATTTACTTTAGCAAACATTTATTAGGCACTAATTATTTGCAAGACACTGTGCTAGGCACTGAATAAACAAGGAAAAAATGAGATGGTCCTGGCCTCAACATGATTACAATCTAAAAGGGGGACTAAGAACTATAATATCTATAACATATGACAGAATGTAGTGAGTCTAAAGAAGAGTTCCAAACTAAGTTATCTGTGGAAATTGGTGGAAAAAAATGATTTTCAGTTGCTGTGAGGGAACTGAGGAAAATGTTAAGATGGTACCAGACTTGTAGCTTCAAGAGAAAGAAGAATTCTAATAGGTGGAGATTTAGAGTTTGTTCTAGGCATGGGAAGGAGAGTTAGGTGGAGATAACATGCTCCTGTGAACAGATTTTCGCGAGAAAGGATGACATTGTGAAAAGGCTTATAGCCCAGTTGGCTGGAATTGAGAAAATGTGAAAGGGGAAGTGTGGAATAAATCCAGAAAGGTAGATTGTAGTTAGATTATAGAAGGTTTTAAATTCTAGGTCAAGGATTTAAGAGTTTGTATTTTATCCCACAGGCAATGGGCTAAAGAACTTTTGTGTGCTTACTAAGATTGATTGTCAAGGTTCAAAGGGAGGAAGCATGGCTTATAGAAAGAGGATTATAGTCCTGTATGGGTGGGAGAATCTATGATAGTTGCATGATTTTCTCTGGGGAATCTGTTCTCTTGTGTTGTATACCCCTTGAGGAAGGTTTCATGGGTTGTCCTATTCAGTAAGTTGCTCAAGATCTTGGGTTCAGAGAATGCTGGCATATTTAACCAGTGATAATTCCTTATACCCTTTCCTCAGGCTTTCAAATTCCTCTGTGTTAGTGTTTGGAGAATCCTGAAGGCTTAGGGGAAGGAACCGATGGACAGATAGATTGAAGATCACCAAGGAAAATATCAATAGAGCAAGATCGGGAAGGACATGGAAGGAGATAGAACATTGGACTTGGAACCAGGGACATGGGTTCAAATCCTGTTAAGTTATTAGACTACTAGTCATATAATCATGGGTAGGTCACTTAAACTCTATATTTCAGTTTCCTCTTCTTTAAAATGGGGATAATATGATTTATTGTAACTAATTCACAGGGCTGTTAGGGATTCTGATGAAATAATGTATATAAAGCACTATATAGAGATTTCAGATATCATTAACAAAAATATTAAGGGAAGGCATAGCGATGGAAAAGGGGGCCCACCTACTCCTGACTTCTAGAAAGATGCAGAAGCACTGAATGGTAGTCATGACTGGTTCCCCCAATTCTATCTGCATTTTTCTGGCTCTCTTCCCTTCCTCTGTTCTTTTGCAGAGCAGCAAGTAGATTGGGATAAATTAGAGTGATGATAAAGAGGGTGCATAAGGTCCTTCAAGAGTATAAAAATGAGTGAGCTTAGTACCTCAGGAGCAAGAATAATTAGTTAAAATAGGAAACTACCAAATGGATAATAAATTGTTTCACCTCCCTTTCTCCCCCCACTCTAACCACTGCCACACTACTCTTCGCCCTACTGGCCTTCTATGGCACGAAGTCTGTCTCTCCTCCTCATCCCTTCCCAATTGACTTCATATTAGAAGTTGATTTAAATATGTTTATTATGCTTGTTCAGGGCATAAAAATGCTAGTTGGGGCTCAGTATTTTAAAGTTCCTTTTCTCATGAGCATTTCTCTTTTGTGGCTTCTCTCTTATTTAGTTGTTTTAGAACCAAGTTTTCAGAAGTGGGTGATATTGGTTCTCTTACAGCACTATGAGTTCTTAAGACCTAGTGTCCGGTCTCCTGGGTGGGAGTGGGAGGCTTGGATCTACTCTGCATGCCAACTCTGACTGGCAGACCATTTTCATGGGTGACTGTGGGTGATATGTTTCTGGAGATCTCCTCTAGCAAGATCTTAGAGCAGAGGTGTAAATCCATTTGCATTAAAGTCACGCTCTTAAAGTTCAGTTTTTTTAAAATTTAAACATTTATTAATAATCATTTTTAACATGGTTACATGATTCATGCTCCTACTTTCCCCTTCACCCCCCGCACTCCCCCCACCCATGGCCGATGCACATTTCCACTGGTTTTGTCATGTGTCCTTGATCAAGACCTATTTCCAAATTGTTGGTGGTTGCATTGGTGTGGTAGTTTCGAGTCCACATCCCCAATCATGTCCATCCCGACCCATGCGTTCAAGCAGTTGTTTTTCTTATATGTTTCCTCTCCTGCAGTCCTTCCTCTGAATGTGGGTAGCGTCTTTACCATAGATCCCTCAGAATTGTCCTGTGTCATTGTATTGCTGCTGGTACAGAGGTCCATTACATTCGATTTTACCACAGTATATCAGTCTCTGTGTACAGTGTGCTTCTGGCTCTGCTCCTTTCACTCTGCATCAGTTCCTGGAGGTCTCTCCAGTTCACCTGGAACTCCTCCAGTTTATTATTCCTTTTAGCACAATAGTATTCCATCACCCGCATATACCACAGTTTGTTCAGCCATTCCCCAATTGAAGGACATACCCTCCTTTTCCAGTTTGTTGCCACCACAAAGATCACAGCTATAAATATTTTTGTACAAGTCTGTTTATCTCTGATCTCTTTGGGCTACAAACC
>NC_058131.1:539549816-539572348 GCF_016433145.1 Gracilinanus agilis
TTTCTTTCTTTCTTCCTTCCTTCCTTCCTTCCTTCCTTCCTTCCTTCCTTCCTTCCTTCCTTCCTTCCTTCCTTCCTTCTTTCCTTCCTTCCTTTATTTCCCCTTATCTTCCATCTTAGAATCAATACTATGTATTGGTTTTAAGGCAGAAGTGTGGTAAGGGCTAAGTAATGGGGGTTAAGTGACTTGTCCAGGGTCACCCAGCTAGGAAATATTTGAGGCCAGATTTGAACCCAGGACCTCCCATTTCTGGGCCTGGTTCTCCACCCACTGAGCTACCTGGCTACCCCCAAAATCACTGCTTTCTGATTAATATGTTACAGTTAATTCTATTAGAAAGGAATGTAAAATCACCTTGCCAAGTGGATAAAAATAACACAGACACGGGTTCATTTTTTTATGAGCATCACGGAAATTCTACATGATTCTTAGTATTTTGTGCTCAGACTCAGGGAATCCCCAAACTAAGCTGACTGACTGAGCTGGGAGGCTTTGTACCTATCTGCACTTCCTTCATTGAAACCAAGAAATAGATGTGATGCTCCTTTATGTTGATCCACAAGTAAGAAACGGAAGCAACATGTAATGCAGTGATAAAGGGCAACTGATGAACACCACTGAGCTGCCTGGGACTAGCAGGCATCTTTGCCTTTCTCTTCTTGCCCTCTCTTAGGTCTTCTGAGGTTGGTGTCATCACCACACTAACAGTCTACAACTCGCTTCCCTTTCAAAATTAAAAGATACCCCACAGCTGCCTGGTGGGAATGAGAGTCTGTGCAGGGGTTGGCCAGAGACCATTAGGGTTGCTCTCTGCTGTGAGCTATTGAGTGCCCATATGAGACGAGAGCAAGGCTAGCTACCAACCAATTTAATTTCCTTTTGGAAAAGTCAGGACTCAGACTAAGCCTGGGCAGTAGTTGCTGAGTGATAGTGTTCTTTGGGAGCCTCGGATCAGAGAAGTTTCCTTAGAGAAAATCCTTGTGACTGTGGACAAGGGAGAAAGGCAGAGAGCCCTTTCTAGAGTTTGTGCTTCTCTATTACTTTGTTTGAAGTCTCCTAATAGGTCCCACTCTGTACGTTTTTGGTCCTAGGAGGTGTAGTAATCACATCATTTCAGACCTAGACCAGGCTGTTTTACAGAGCTACCCTGAAGCTAGAAATCTAATTTTAAGTGAGCAGAATCAGGCTATAATTTACTCAATAAATATCATGCTCCTACCTGTAAAGTTTTAGTTTCTCCAACTCTGATTCATAGTTCTTATTTATTATATGTTGACACGTATGAAAAAATTATATGAGGGAAAGTCAATAACTAAGGGGAATTTAAAGTATGTCTTCAGTATTTTATTTTAGAAACATGGTAAAAAAAGTTTATAGTACACATCTGATACTGCTCTGCTACCACCCTAGTCCAGGTGCTTGATAATTTTCAATTTAGACTGTTGTAAAGGCCTTCTTACTTACTTCTTATTCTTGGAAATTTATTTTGTCAAAAAGACATTTTTGATGTATGCCTGACAAGATTACTCCTCTTCTCAAGGACCTTTAACAATTCCCTATTGCTATATTAGTGATTCTCAAATTTTTTGGTGTCAGGGTCCTTTTATACTTTTAAACATTATTGAGGCCCTCAGAAGTTTACAAGAGTTACATGAGTTACATTTATTGATATTTAACATATAAGAAACTAAAATGTCTAATACATTATGAAAAAAGTTTTGACCTTGTAGACCCCCGATAAGATTTCAGGGAGCTTTAAGGATCTTCAGATGGCTCTTTGAGAGTTACTGGTTTTTAGGGCCTTATGCTAGCATTTAAGGTCTTCCACAATCTAGTTCCAATCTAGTTAGATGGTGCAATGGTCAGAATGTTAAATTTAGAATCAGGAAGACCTGAGTTAAAATCTTGCCTCAGATAATTCCTAGCTGGATTTTTTTTGACAAGTTATTTAGTTTTCTTCTTTAGCCTCAGTTTTTTCACCTGTAAAATAGGATATACATTTTAGGGTTGTTTGGAAGACCAAATAAATATGTATAATATTTTTCAAACAGTGTCATATAAATGGAAGTTATTATTTTTATTACCTTTCCAATTTTGTTTGATACCATTTCCCTTTGCCTTGCTCTGTATTCTAGGCAAACTGATCTATTTGTTGTTCTTTATTTTCACCCCATTTTCTGTTTTTTTTTTTGTAGTTACATAGGCTATCCTTCTTCCTGGGCATTCATACTGTATAATTAGAAAATGTTGTACCCCAGAACTATGTTCCCCAGAATTCCTTTAGTATTTCCCAAAATTCCTTTCCTTTCTCCATCACCTTGCAAGTTCACATTATGTCTATAGTTGTGTGTGTAATCCCTCCCTCTCTTTTTCCCACATGCGACTGGGTTGGCTCCCTCTTTGCTTTAGCTTTTTACTTTCCTTTTTGCTTCAAGTTATTATTAATGCATTTATTAAATATAATACTTGGAGGATTTGATATTAATTTTAAATCTTACAATACTATTCCTGTTTTTCCTTATTGTAATCTCTCTCTTCCATAAAGTTCAGCTCAGATGCCACTTCTTTCATGAATGAAGCATTCCTAAAAACAACTTTTTCCTCTTCAATTGTCCTAGAACACTTAGCCTGGAATCTCCTATCCTCTTGTCACACTCTACCTGTTATTAAGCCTATCTCTACATATGTTGGTTTTTAAAAATCATTTCAATAGTGTCCAACTCTTAATGATCCTTGGGTTTTCTTGGCAAAGATACTGGAGTGGCTTGCTATTTCCTTCTCCAGATCTTTTTACAGATGAGGAAATACTGGCAAACAGGATTAAGTGATTTGCCTAGGGTCATACAGCTAGGAGGTGGCTGAGGCTAGATTTGTCTTCTTGAACATTGTGCCATCTAGCTCCCCAAATATGCTGTTCACTTTCAACATCCACTAGGAGTGTGTAATACTATCTGCATTCTCATGGATGTAGGTCTTCTCCATGCCTGTCCATTTATGTCTCCTCATCCTATATGATTCTTATTCATATCATATCAAATGCTTTGACATAAATTAATCCTTCCACAATTCCTCTATGCAAATTCTATCTAACACATGATCCACTTTACACTTCCCACAACACACTTTTGGGGTATGTGGGGTATTCAGGGAAGACCAGCACCTCTGGTGTGAGGGCTTACTGAGCTCTTTTCAGGGCTGCTCATCCACCTTTGGGGTCCACCTGCCACCCAGCCCTTAACTGTGGCTCCAAGAAGCTGTAGTGTGCATAGTGGCCGCACGCTGGCAAACCATCTCAGCAATTGGAACAAACCAGGTTGAGGGTAGTTGATGGGACTCAAAATCATCAGTGAGTTGGGGGTTCTCTACCCTGTCTTGACTTTTGTCTTGCCACTTGACTTCAATGACTCTGGAATAGAAAGTGAAGCTGATGTCTGTGCAATTCTGCCCCACTTAAATCTAATTCATGATCAAGTCAAAACACATCTCTGTGATGCCATTTTGGTCCTCTTCAAGTGTGAAGGACAACAACCATCTAACACACGAGACATTCTCTTGAGTCTTTTAACATTTCATGGATTTTGAGTGGCATTGGGGTATAACAGATAGAGAGCTGGCCTTGGAACCAGGAATACATGGATTCAAGTCCTCTTTCTGATAAATATTGGCTCTGTCATGCTGGGAAAATTATTTAACCTCTCAGTATGCCTCTGGGAAAGTCATTTAATCTCTGTTTGCCTCAGTTTTCTCAATTATAAAATGAAGATGATAATAGCACCATCTCTCAGAATTGTTGTGAGGATCAAATGAGATATAAAGCTTTTATTGCAGTGCCTGGCACATCATAGATAAAATATGTCTTAAATGTACCATAAAATAAAATATAAAATCTATAAATATAAATTCCTTTCCCTCCCACTTGAAGACATAAGTAACCTTACTCCAGAATAACTGAGGTTGTACTTGATAACTAGCCCTATGATAAGTGTACTATAAGTATTCTCAAGGATATAGGGTTGAACTCTTGCCAACTCAGGAGGAAGACTTTGACTGTATATATTCGAGGACTCTTAGGACCTGATTAGTTCTATTGTTGGTGAGGACTGGGTCAGGTTGTGCTAGGAAAACATTGAGATCACAGTAGTTGCTGGATATTTACAAGGACTATTGTGCATTATGCTTTAGTAATTATATATAATTTATTTATTGACTCTGCTAAGAGCAAAAACATTGCACATAATAATTTGGGAGATATGCTTCCTTCTGGTGAAAAAACTGCATTATTAAAATCACTCATTGTAGTACTATAGATCAAAAAGGAGATAGGGTTACCCCTACTAGGTAAAGACTTTGGGCAAATTTTTCATAAAGGCAGAGCACCATAGAACTCAAAGGGACATCAGTGACTGTCTAGTCCAGCGGTTCCCAAACTTTTTTGGCCTACCGCCCCCTTTCCAGAAAAAAATATTACTTAGCCCCCTGGAAATTAATTTTTTTGAAATTTTAATAGCAATTAATAGCAAATATAAATGCACCTGTGGCCATCACTGTCTCCCTGGATCACTGCAGCACCCACCGGGGGCAGTAGCTCCCACGTTGGGAATCACTGGTAGTCCAACCCATAACTGAAAAAGAATCCTCTCTACAGTATCCCCTACAAGCAGTTTTTATCAGTTATATTTGTGAAGCCATACATCCTTAGGTAATGGTGCTGGCCTAGTAGAGAGAGATAGGTGGTTGCTGACTGATAAGCAGAGAGAGGTTAGCACTGATTTAGCTCTTATTTAATCACAGCAGGGCATTTCCATATTTGCTAGGGTAATACATATGAGATTCCCTAGTGAGTAACTGGGGGCATCACCTGGTGGTTAAAAATTGCCACTTCCATGAATATATTTGAATATAAAAATCACCCTATGATGTCGGCAGGGAAGGTATTATTATTATTATTATTATTATTATACAAATGAGGGAACAGAGATTTGAAATTTTGCAACTTGCCCAAGTCAGGTAAATAGTAAGTTATACTATTTTTAGTAAGTTATAGAACTTATTTTTGAACTGAGGTCATCTTAAATAATTTCATGTAAACATGAAAACATATTTCTTAATTAAATTAATGAAATAAATTAATTAAAAGATGATGAAGGTTACAATCACTGAAACGATGAGAGTTATACTAAAATTCTACCACACCAATAGCAACTACTTTCATTGATCTAGCCCCTAAACTCTTCCACTACAAAGTAGTAGCATGAATTATTTAGAATGCAATCATATAGGTCTAGGAAAAAAGTATAGATTTCATTATGAGGAAAAACTGTAAAAAATTCTCTTATGTTTGTCCCAGGAAGCATTTGAAAGTGAGGACTCCCTTTACTTATAGCTTGTGTTCATGTCCCTGATCTACAGCCTGAAGGAAGGGAAAGTTTCTCATGAGAACCATCTGTCAAAATTATGCCAAGCCAAAACATAGAATTGTAAAAGTTGAGTTCATAAATACTACTGACTGATTCAATTCTAGTTTATCCCTGAAGTCACAGATTATTTCTTAAGAAGCTGTTCACCTATACAATTGTATCAAGCCAAAAACTATGTCTGAAATGTTGGCTATTTTGAATACAAGTGTTTTTTCCCCCTTCTGTTACGTAAGGGTGGTATTCGAAGTGTCTCTATTCCATTTTAACCTGATACCTTAACTAATTAAGGACATAATTTAATCAAACAAATTTAGAATACTTGTGAAAAGTCTTTGAAAGCCATTTGATAAAGTCAAATGATGGCAATTAAAAAGTCTGTTTCATGCTATGGGATTCTGTTATATCCTTTGGGATCCAGCTAAAACATTAACCAGAATCAGAAGCTTTGCAATAAATTGGAGCATGCGGCTCCATAGCACAAGGGTAAGAAGGAATTGCCTCAGAAAGACTGAGGAAAAAGAGGGGTTTTGGCCATATCTTCTTCCCTCTTCTTCACTTGATCAGTGGAAGACGTATAAACTTTGAAGGATCTGGGGGATTTTAGCTTCCATCTCTCTCTTATTTTTCTCTGTCTTTCTCTCTTTTTCTTAGATCAGCTAATGATAGTATCTGACTCAGGAGCCAAGGATAAAGATGGACAGAGATTGACCATACTTCAAAGGAATTTCTCCATATCCAGAACTAGGAGGAGTTGTATTATCCCTTTGCTATATATGTACTTTTTATGCATGAGATCGCTTTCTCCTGGATGCTGTACTCATGGGAAGGTGTGTCACAGATTTTGAGATGGTGTTTTGTACTATTTTTTCTTATTCTACTGCCTTAGTAAATACATCTTTCCAAAAGCTATTCAAAGATGTCTGACTAAATGATTCTGAACTTATAATGTTGGGGAAAAGCACACCAGTGTGGGGCCAACGGCAGGAGAGAATCATTCCTGAAACCACAGTGGGTACTCCTAGTACCCAGAAGGGAAAATTTAGCTGGCATTGCTTTAGGAACCCAATTTATGCTTGAGAGAAGGAAGTGGGATGAGGATATCTTAGAGATTATATAGGCTGTAGTTAAGTATTTAGAGGTTCCTGACTCTGAGGCCATCCTTTTATCCACTGTCATGCTATCTTTAATGCATACTTACGATGTGACCTTGGGTAAATCGTTTCACCTTTCAATGCCCCAGGTAACGCTCTAAGACTCTAAATTAAAGAATAGTTCCTGCTCTGCATTGGTGGAAGGTATTTCTTGTTGAAAATTACATACACTAATAAAATTACAGGCCCAGGCAAAAGAAAATATAAGATGATTATAAATGGTCACAGTGGATTATTCTATTTGGTCAATTTTATGTTTCTTAAGTTCAGACAAATAAAAAGAGGTAAACCTTTATGATAATCTGCTGTCACATCATTCTATCTGCAATTATCAGAGGCAGATAGCACTGAATTCTGCCTAGTGAATTTTTGAGTATGAAGTTGTGAGATAAATGTGTCTCCTTTGCCTTTTACTTTGCCATATATATTCACTACTACCATAGAAGTTTTGTTAGGTATGTTAGAGAAAGATTTTATCTGATACCCATAATAAAGTGGATTTTAAAAACACACAGGAAATATTATTTATTAAGTATTATTAAAGAATTAATTTTAATTATTTATATAGATATATACTTATTTATTTTTATTAAATAAAATAATTAAATGGACAAATAATTATTAAATTATTGAAATAAATTAAAAATATTATTTAATACAGATCTGAGCAAAACTTAAAATCTCTATTTACTAGGCAATAATGGCATAGTTGAAAAAAAACACTGGACTTTGAATTAGGGAAGAATAGAGTTTGTATTCCATCTCTAACACTTATTTAGCTAAGTGTTTAATCTCATTGAATCTCAGTTTCTCTATTTGTGAAATGGGAATAATCATAATTGTAACTCAAACTCATAGGTTTCCCCTGAGGATCAGCTAATCAGTCAGCTAACAATAATTATGCACTGTGCTAAACACTGGACATACAAAGAAAGTCAAAAGACAAATCCTTACTCTCAAAAAACTCAATTTCAAAATGATTCAAATTAGGTGTTTCAAGTAAAGTGCTTTCTAAACCTTTAAAGAACTATATGAATGCTAACTATTATCATTTGTTCTGGCCATGTAAAATATCAGAACAATGTTTCTCTGTATACTCTCTGAATGAAGAACCACTTATTAAGCACTTATTGGCCACCAAATACTGTTTTAAGCGCTGTAGATACAAAATATGAAGAAAAAAAGACAATCATAAAATTGCCTCTAAAGAGAAAAAAATGAAGAAAAAAAATCTCTGCTATCAAGAAGCACACACTATAATGAAGTTTAGCTGCAGAACATACAGTAAAGTTCAGAAATCCTAAAGATCCAGTGTTGGGGAGAATGGCAAGAATCAGAGAAGTTAAGCAGCAAGTAGGGGAAGAAGAAGACAAGGGGGTATGGTGCTCCTAACATCAATGGGTCTTTTTCCTTGATCCAACCATCCCAAATGGGTTATATGATGCCCCTAGTGAGGGAGGGAGCCAGGGGAAAAGTGAGAGGGGGAATGGTCAGTCAGTAAGTATTTATTCAGTGCCCATGAAGTCTTAGGTACCATGCTAAGTGCTGGGGGTACACATATGAACAAAAAAAGACTATTACCTTCAAGAAGCTTACAATCTAATGAAGGAAGACAACACATAAAAGGAAGATGTGGAAGATACTCAGTGGTTAAGCAGTCCTGATGGGGGCAACTCTTCCTGCTTCCTAGCTGTCTTGGTTTCATTAAAACAGGCCAATTAAGCATCAATCTGAGGCAACATTTTTGTAAATTTTTGGAAATGTCCCCTATTCTCATTTCTGAAATTTTGCTCTTTTTAAAATTTTTATGAAATTTTGAATATCCCATTTTTCTCTGATACACCATCTTAAAATATCTGTTTATGGATAAACAAAAAGCTTTGTTTCCACCCTCATTTTGCAAGGGTGGGGAAGAAGCATATTGTAGCTTCAATTTTAAGATTAAACCTTTTTTTCCCTTTAAAATCCAAAGATTGTTCTAAGGTGAACCCCCTAAAAAGGTACAGGTTAGTGTTAAATTCTCACACTTTTCTATACTGCAAGGCTTACTTTTTTTGGTGGATAAAGAATCTCAATACAAAATGATCTACAAAGAAGGTAATTCAAACCACATTATTATTGAGCCTAGCTCCAAAATGAAATTTGTCTTTACTCAAAAAATAAGCATAACTATGCTACACAAAATAGGTGGCTACAGTTATATTAATAATGGCTGTTTATGTATCTTAAATTTTATTTACAATCTTCTGCCATTTTGCATTAAAATGATAGCCAATTAAAGTTTTGGAATTAGCACATTCCATATAATTTTTAATAGACTATAGAAAATTTGGAAACATTGTAGATTACTGAAGTTAATGCTTTTATGAGAAAGTGGTTGATTTTCCCATCTTAAAACTATATTTTTTGTGTTAAACAAAATTGAACAGTCTAAAATTCTATTTTTTTACTAAATTAATTTACATGAATTTTATTTGTGTATTTCATCTTTCAATTTTTATGATTATACCAAAAGTTTGTAGTCTATCGGTTGACCATTATAAAAAGCATTTACCTATTCTATCTATTTTTACTCAATATATCTTAAATTTGTGAAGCATTTTATATTTTTAAAAGTGCTTTTATGTCCTATATCTCTTTGTGTCTTATGGAAAAAAATTCTCATGATTTGTTTTTTGAACATTTTTACAGAAATGAGAGTTGTTTTTTTCAAACTTGATCTTAACTTGCTTAATTCTTTTATTTTATTATTTTTTACATTTGGTTTAACTTCTTTTATCAAAATTATTCCAATTATGCTTTTGCGCTATGCTGGCATTATTGACTTCAAGCCCTCTCCATGGCAACGTATTAAAATAAGGGGGTTGTAAAAATGACTTAGGAGTGAGAGTTAAAAGCTAAAGGGAGATGAAATGAAATCAAAACATTACTAGTGATATGCGAAATACAAAGAGAAATGAGTCAGAGAACTCAGAACTTTCTAAAAGTTTTAGGAGGAGCTGGTTGACCATTTCTGGAGCATTTTGTTCTATTGTGGGCACCATATTTTAGCAAGGGCATAGATAAACTGGACAATATATGAAGTTGGGCAGCCAGAATGGAGAAAAGCCTTGAGATTATGCCTTATGCAGATTAGTTAACACACTGAGGCTGCTTAGCCTAGAAAAAAAAAGTTGGAATGGACATGATAGTTATTTTTAAGTATTTGATTTGTTCTCTTTGACAGAATTAAGAGCAGTGGATGATGGTTGCAAATTAAAGCTATACAAAATTGGAATGGGTGATCTTGGGAGGAAGTAGATTCTCCATTACTGGAAGTCTTTAAACAAAGGAAGGATAATCCCTTTTGGGGTAGAGTATAGTGGGGATTTCTTTTTGAAGTATGGACCTCTGAGGTCCCTTCCAGTTCCAAGATATGGTGATAATCTCTGGGCTTCAGCTTCTTCATCTGTAAAATTAGGACTCAAACACCTCTTAGATCTCTAGAACTCTGGAGCTACTGAATATAATTCTAGGAGAATAAGAATCCAGAATTGATGTGAAATTTAATTGTGGCATTCTGGTATGTGGTTTTTAATCAGCAGAAACTTTGCATGCATTTTGCAAAATGTACATATGTCAGATGATACTAGAATCAAGGAAGCAGGGCAATTATTGACTTGTGGATCAGGAAGGTAGACAGTTGTTGCCAATTACCCTGAGGAGGGTACTATCACCTTCTCCCCTCCAAGGTGGCCTTTAGCCAGGCTACATAGGTATGTAGGCAGATTATATACATAGCTAAAACATAGCTATCCCAGGCTGCTGGGCTAGTGTTTCTAAATAGGTCCTTGTATTGTCTGGAGAGAGAGAACAAGAGGGTCAGGTAAGACCTCTATATAAGAGCAGTCTAGCTTTGAGGTATTTTGCCAATTTTCTTGTATGTTTGCTTGTGTCCCCCGTGTTCCTATATTATGTGTATTTCTCCAAGATTTAATTTTAGCTGTGTTGGGAATAAGAGGAAAATCAAAGAAAGGGGAGTATTGTTTCTTGTGTTGGCTAGGGTGATAATAGTAGATGATAGTAAGAAAACTCCTCCTGTTTTATTTTGGTTTTCCCTGTCAAGAATTCTTTTTGGAATAGGGAAGGATTATTTAGCAAGAATTGAAAATGGAGATAAGCAATGAGATAAGAAAGTATTTAGTTGCTCTCAAGTCATCAAACAAGCTTTGTCCTTTGGGAACTGATAAATTGGGCAAATGTGATTTTGGAGCCATTGTTAGAAATGAGAATCTGAAACAAAACATTGTTCTTCTTAGGGTTTTGAAATAGAGATTCGTGATACGAGTGTTTTATTGTTACAGAGAAGAACAGTAAAAGATTGTGAAATATTCTCCTTTTCTTTTTAAGACATCCTTTTCTTGTGTTTGGAGGGAGTATGAGTCTTAGCATTATGTATTTTTAATAGTGGGAAGAAGGATGAAATTGCATACTTTGCATGATAATGTGAAATCTTGATGCTTACTGGTCCTCTGTCTTTAGGCTATCTAATTTCAGTTGATTTTCACAGAAATGAGGATGAGTTGTATTGGAGAATTCATACTCCTTCCTGGTGGGGTTCATTTGTAGGAGAGCTGATTAAGGTTAATAATCACAACTGTATTGTAAAATGTTGCTTGAATTCATCTGGCCTACTTCTATCCACTTTCTTCATAGTACTTCATGGAAGGATGGTGCTGGGACCATTCATGTCTTCAATTTTTTCCAGGCTGCATTCCAGATCTTTCTCTACCATGTAACTGGACCCAGTACCTCTGAATGCTCCCTCCTCCCCCCCCACTCTTCAGTTTCCTTTTATTTCTTGTTTTCTCTCATTAGAATATAAGCTCCTTGAGAGCAGAGACTATCTTTATTTCTCTTTGTATTTTTACCCCAATATTTAGTAAAATGTCTAGAATGTAATAAGGACTTTGTTAACTGACTGAGTTGTAAGGAAATCATTTTTATTAATCTCAAAGTTCTATAGGAAGATGTATTATTATTTTTGAAAGGTATTGCAGTAATCTTATGATATGTAACAAACTGTACTGTGCAGTTTCTAATTGGAGTCAGGGAATAAATTCTGTTTTACTCAAAGCTGTGATTTTAATAATTTTGAGGTGTCCTAAATCAATTTCTTTCCTAATCTATCACTTTTGAATTGAAGACTATAGCAACTGGTAGCTTTGGCCTGTTTCTTTCTAGGGTCCAATTTGACATAGGCAAATAGTTATAATAGTGGCAAAGAGGTCTTGGCTATCTCCCTAGAACAACATAGTGGAATATGGCAATGGATTTGGAGTTGGAGGAAACCTGGATTTAAATCTCATCTCTGGGGGCAGCTGGGTAGCTCAGTGGATTGAGAGTCAGGCCTAGAGACGGGAGGTCCTAGGTTCAAATCCGGCCTCAGACACTTCCCAGCTTTGTGACCCTGGGCAAGTCACTTGACCCCCATTGCCTACCCTTACCACTCTACCACCTATGAGCCAATACACAGAAGTTAAGGGGTTAAGAAAAAATAAATCTCATCTCTGTACAACTTTTGGCAAATCTCTTTATCCCTCTGAACCTCTGTTTCCTCACCTGTAAAATGAAGGGGCTTGACTAAACAATCTCCAAGATCCCTTTCAGCACTGAATCTTTGATCCTATGAGTCTGCAGTCAGTCAGGCAGAATTGGTAGCTGGGGCAAGGAGATTGGGTCTTTTCAGTGACAATTCCTTTAACTCTGCTTCTCTAGAAGGACCTTGACTTCAAGGATAATGAACTACAGGGAGACTTGTTCCTAGAAGGTTCCCTTGTAGAAATCACTGACATTTCTCCCAGAAGAGGCAAACTGGCCACTCTTCCTTGTGCCACTGAGCTAGCCAATATTGCATAAAAAGAAATAAAGTGAAGAAAGACCCTCATTTGCTTAGCTGTCTCAGCCTAGTGAGACTAACTGGGATTCCTAATAGGGATGTTTCTGATTTTAAGGATCTCTGTCTCTTTGTCTAACTACTGCTAGATAGAAGGTTTTGGTAAAATGGTATGCTGTACTGGAATGGATGCCCACCTAGGATTAGCTGTGTCAGTGAGAATAAAGACAAAAAACATTGACTGGTTGGTGAGGGTAATCCTAAGCAACAGAACTGGTCATAGTTTAGGATTCTGAAACTCTAAGCCTTCCAAGTTGGTCTATCCATGGATTCTTGGTCTGTGATATCACAGGGTAACAATCTGTTAGAAGCTTGTCTTGTTAATTCCATTTCCAATTGGTAGCGTGTAAATAAATTGGAGTTTCTTGTATGAGACAGGGACGTGCCACAAGACAAAAAAAATCAGCCCTGCTACTTATAGTGCAACAGACTATAGAAGTGATGGTTTATGATTTCAGTGTTAATGCATCAAGGATTCATGATTTTAATGATGTGGAAACTTCTTCAACAACTCAGGTGATATATACTTGTGTATTTTTCTCCACTATAGGGACAATGTGACCAACTAGAAGGAGATTGAGGTCTAGAAGTCTGTTAACCTAGGTTCTAGACATTTTGTAATGCCAAATCTACTTGGATTGGTGAGGCATCTAGAAGGAGCTGATAAGTTTGTTCAGACTAAAGCTGGCCACATTTTTTATTGCGCATCTCCCAAACTAGAATTATTAAGTTTTAGTGACTGAATTTTATTGCTCCCCTGGAGGATTCTAGGTTTTAGATCTCAACCAGAATAGAATGGAAAAAAAAGAGAAATGAGGATGCTCACAGTGCAAGTCATTAAAGCATGCTCTCTCTAGGATGCCCGATTATAATTTAAGGCAACAGTATAGCTTGACTCCATTTCAAATCTCTCTTGTTAAGGTCTAAGAGAGAATTCAGACAGAGAGTAAAGTGGAAAAATTAACTCCTAAAAGTTAAAATAGCCCAGGCAGATGAAAACCACTTTCTATATCCAGAGACCAAACAGAGTAAGTGGGTTGGAAGATGTTAGGAACAATGGAAGCTGAAATAGACCAATTCATAGACCCAAAATTGCCGACAAAATTTTTCATAACTGGTTAATTACTTTCTCTATGAAGCTGGATCTGATGCTTATTGATGTTCACTATTTCCATGGAAATCAGTTGTTATTTCATGAGATTGTGGATTTAGGCGATACAGTGGAATGTACTGTATCATATGTTTTTTTTTTAACCTTTACTTTCTGTCTTAGTAGCACTCTAAGACAGAAGGGCAATTTGCTAAGCAAATGAGGCTGAGTGACTTGTCTAGGTTCACATAGTTATCTGAGACTGGATTTGAATTTAGATCTTCATGACTCCAGGCTTGGAACTCTAAATACTATGCCAAGCCCCTAGAAATTACTTGCCCAGGGTCATACAGACTCTATCTATCTATCTATCTATCTATCTATCTATCTATCTATCTATCTATCTACATATCTATATCTATATCTCTATATCCATCTATCCCTAAGTAGATAAACAGATGAATATATTAGATATATGTATAATTATATATATATATATATATATATACATATGTAAAATCTCAGAGGCTGGACTTTAACCTGGGTTCTGTGACTTCATTTCCAGTGTTATTCCCTTTGTACTATACTGCCTCCTCCCCTTTCCTCAGTCTAGGTTCTTCTGCATCTTAGGTAGGATCATCACCTTAGAACTAGAAGGGAACCCAAAGACCACTTAGTCCAAAGCTTTCATTTTATAGATGAAGAAGTTTGCTTAAGAGAAATCAAATGATTTGTCTAGGGTTACACAACTTATAAATGCCTGAGGCAGGATATGAACTCAGGTCTTTTTGACTCAAATCGAGCATTCTTTCTGTTACATAAATCATGTTGTTTGATGAAGTATGAGGAGCCATTTACAGATCTCCTCTAGCTTTCCCCCTTTATTTTGTTGACTCCTGACTGATATTATCACTGAAACTCCATGCCTCAGAGCTGAGGATGAAGTGGGCTGCTCTAAGCATCTTCCTGGCTGTTAAACCTTGCAGTCCTCTCCTTCCTTCTATCCCATATCCTAAGGATGTGTGGCTTCACTGATATAATTGATTAAAACTGCTTGAAATTGTGGAATGAAAGACTTTGCCCTGTTAAAGGAATTTTTAGTAGTAGGCAGGAAATGAGACTGATATTCTTCTTGGGGAGTGGATAATATTTGCAGAATCTAAGGGTTAAACAAGAAATGTAAACAAGAGAACTGAAAGAGTTAATGGGGAAGAGTGTTAGAGACATCACTTTAAGGATTAGGTTCAGATGAAATGATCAGTTTGAGTAGCAAGAAAATTATTATGGATATATATATATATATATTGGGAATGGAAATGGATTGTACTCTAATGAAATGCCCAATAGAGAGTTACACTAGAATGGAATTGTGGAAGTGGAAAGAATTAGGAATATTTTCAACAGGCTATTCCAGCAATATTCTTCTTGTCAACTTCTTGACAACCTTTCTCTAGTAGAATTGCTTAGTAAGTTGAGAGGCAAAGCAATACAGTAGAAACAGTACAAATTTTGTAATTAGAGGACCCCATTTCAAATTCTGTTTCTGCTAATTGTGATTGACAGATAATTTCTCTGGACTTCAGTTTTTCTCACCAGTAAAATAAGAGGATTAGACATTGTGACCTCTAAAGTGCCTTTTAACTCTAAATTCATGACCTTTGAGTTGAACACTCACTTATATAAAGCTGGCCTTCTTTTATAGCTTAGCCTGATTCCAATCAATTCTCAACTTACAGAAAAACAGAATCAATTATTTAAAAAACAAAAAACCTCAGGAAAGACAAGAAGAGAATGATTTATGTGCTTCTATATTGTCTGATTAATAGGAAGGCCCCTAAGGATATAACTTGATTATGTGCGATGATTTGAAAATCATCTGAATGTGGAGCCTGCCTCAAAATACCACCCCAACTTCCAGTCCTCCATGGTGCCTGAAATTCTGAACATTGGATACACCTTAAGTTTAGGAGGTTGTCTCCAGAAAACCACTGTTAAAGTATAAATTCTTAAATATTCACTGTAGGTGACAATATATTGACCAATATCAGTGAATCACAACAAAAATTTATTAAGCACCCATTATATGCCATACAAGACAAAAAAATTGTCCTTTTTTCAAGGAGCTCAAAACCTGATGGGAGATAAAATATGTAAAGAATTATATAGAAATAAGATATAATACAGAATAACCTGGGAATAGTCTCTGAAGGAAGGTATTGATTAATTCATCAGATCAGTGAATGAATGAATAAAAGGGTATTTGCTAAGTTCTTATTATATACCAGGCAGCGTACTAAGTTCTAAGGATAAAAATAGAAGAAGACAATTGCTGCCTTTCTTGGAGCTGATAGTCTAAGAAAGGAAGCTGACATATGTCAGAGAATGTTGGTCACGGAGGGAATGTTTTATACTGAGAAGTCACTGGACGATGAGTGGAGCCATAGGGAAATTAGTTACTGTGCTCTTTAAGATATAGTAATGTTTATATGCTCACTACCTAATGTCAGGGTACAAAGTGGAATGGATGAGGCAGTAGTATGGCACGAAGAGGACCAAATAGCAACAGTGTGATAAATCTGAATTAGGCTAGTTATAGAAAACTCTCACCAATACGGGCTCAATCATCTATAGATTGTAGGGTGAGACTGGCTAACTTATCATTGCAGAGATTAGGGAATTAAATGAATAAGACACAAGAGAGGAAGTATTGTTGAGGGAGAAGAAATTGTGAAAGATGTGGAATGGATGAATGGTCGTCAGGCAAAGGAAGACATATTAGGGTATTGTTACTTGTTCTTAATTTTTTAAGAGGTCCAGTAACATCATGGGGATGTCATATTTTGTGAATGAATTGGATTTATGCAAGGCAGAGTTGTATATATGAGAGTATAGTATCATAGCAAAGGGTTTTGGGAAACTAGGGAGCAGAATAGAGGAGAGGGCAATGGACTTGGAGCTCGAAGTCCTTACTCTTATACTTATTAGTTATATGATGATGAGAATCAGTTAAATGAGTATAATATATTTGTATTATCTTCTTCATAGTGACATAAGAAAATTAATTTTTAAGCCAAATAAACATTATATAAACATGAAGCACGATTTTAGCAGGGGTTGACGGAGACAAATTGATTCCTTGATTTTGTTGAATGGAACCTGGTACCAAACCTCAGATCCAGAGAAATTCTTATAAATATCCTTGTGAGACTCAGAGGGAATCTTTCCAATGTAATTTCTTCAAGTGTTTTAAAGTTTGACTGATTTACCCCAAGTTTGATGTTTGTGCATGTGTACGTGTATGTGCTAAAGAGCTGAAGTAATACAAATGAAATTGAGAAATGTTCAGGCAAAGGAATATATCAAGGAAACTTGCAGGAATTAACTGTAACAAGATAGTGGAACCAGCACAAATGAGAAGAGAGATTATGTTCAAGAGAGCTTATGTCCAAAGAATCAAGTGACAACTGTAATTTAACCACTGCAAAAGAGAAAACTTGCATCAAATTGGAAGACAGAAAGAGAGCATAGGAAGGTTAATTGGAAACTGTTATTTATAGAGCTTGTATTTCCCAGGTACCTTAGTATTTGAAAGTATAGTCTCAGATGTACTTAACCTGACAAGAGAAGCTTATGAACAGATTGGAGTGCTGGTGGATGAGCTGGGGATAAGGAAAGAATTTATGACCAAATAGGACATAGACAACATTATGAAAAATGAAACAGATAATTTTGATTACATTAAATTTAAAAGTTTCTGCATAAACAAAACCAATGCAACTAAGATAGAAAATTTTATAGCAAGTGTCTCTGACAAAGGTCTCATTTCTAAAACACATAGAGAATCAATTTTTTAAGAATACAAAGCATTTCCCAATTGATAAATGGTCAAAGGATATGAACAAGCAGTTCTCAGATTGAGAAATTAAAACTACCTATAGCTGTATGAGCTAATGCTCCAAATTACTAATGATTAGAGAAATGCAAATTAAAACTACTCTGAGGTACTACCTCACACCTATCAAAATGGCTAATATGACCAAAAAGGAGAATGATAAATGTTGGAGGGGGTATGGGAAAGTTTGGACACTAATGCACCGTTGGTAGAACTATGAACTGATACAACCATTCTGGAGAGCAATATGGAATCACATCCAAAGGGCCATAAAACTATGTATACCCTTTGAACCAGCAATGCCACTATGGATCTGTATCCTAAAGAGATCAGACATAAGGGGAAAAGACCTATTTGTACAAAAACTATTTTTAGCAGCTCTTTTTGTTGTGGCTAAGAACTGGAAACTGAGGCAGTGTCCATAGGTTGGGGAATGGCTGAACTAGCTGTGGTTTATGGTTGTAATGGGAAACTATTGTGCCATAAGAAATGATAAGCAGGATGAATTAAAAAAAAACCTAGAAAGGGGGCAGCTGGGTAGCTCAGTGGAGTGAGAGTCAGGCCTAGAGATAGGAGGTCCTAGGTTCAAACCCGGCCTCAGCCACTTCCCAGCTGTGTGACCCTGGGCAAGTTACTTGACCCCTATTGCCCACCCTTACCAATCTTCCACCTATGAGACAATACACCGAAGTACAAGGGTTAAAAAAAACCTAGAAAGACATATAAACTGTTATAAAATGAAGTGAGCAGAACCAGAACAAAAAAAGAAGGTTTCAAAATAACCCTGAGGGACTCATGATTAAAAAACACTTTCCATAGCCAAAGAAGGAACAATTGGAATCTGATTGCAGATCAAAGCATGCCATCCTTCACATTATTTACTTCATGAGTTTTTTATTGTATATATGATATATAATTTCAACCATGATATGGGGAATATGGAAATATGTATTGAATAAAAACATTGGCATAACCTATATCAGACT
The DNA here is from genome assembly GCF_016433145.1 of Gracilinanus agilis. Taxonomy (NCBI): domain Eukaryota; kingdom Metazoa; phylum Chordata; class Mammalia; order Didelphimorphia; family Didelphidae; genus Gracilinanus; species Gracilinanus agilis. The sequence goes on from NC_058131.1 coordinate 539,568,288, forward strand.
ACTTACCACCTTGGGAGGAAAGAGGGGAAGTAGAGAATTTGAATTCCAAAGTGTCAGAAAACAATTGTCAAAAATTGTTACTACATGTACTTGAAAAAATGATATTCGATAAAAATAATTCAGAGCTGGTCTATAGGTCATCTGGTTTAACCCTCTAAGTCTATTTTACAGATGAGTAAACTGAGACACAGATAAGATTAAATCATTTACCTAAGACACACACATGAAATATTCTGAAGGATGTTTATAGGAAGTGCCAATGAAGAATTGCATGAAGACCCACATAGTCAGAAATCAATCTTTTGAGATTGTCTTCCTGCCATATAATTGAAGGAAAGGCAAAGTGAGCAGTGAATATGCCAACCCACTAAAGTTATATAGCCTCATTTATGGTGTAGATCTCCATTATATTCCATTCTGTTCTTGATACTTGAGGGAAAAGAAAGAATAAAGATATTTCATATTGGTATTTTTTTGAATTTAAACATTTATTAATAATCATTTTTAACATGGTTACATGATTCATGCTCCTACTTTCCCCTTCACTCCCCCCACTCCCCCCCACCCATGGCCGATGCACATTTCCACTGGTTTTGTCATGTGTCCTTGATCAAGACCTATTTCCAAATTGTTGGTGGTTGCATTGGTGTGGTAGTTTCGAGTCCACATCCCCAATCATGTCTGCCCCAACCCATGCGTTCAAGCAGTTGCTTTTCTTTTATGTTTCCTCTCCTGCAGTTCTTCCTCTGAATGTGGGTAGCGTTCTTTACCATAAATCCCTCAGAGCTGTCTTGTGTCATTGCATTGCTGCTGGTACAGGAGCCCATTACATTCGATTTTACCACAGTATATCAGTCTCTGTGTACAATGTTCTTCTGGCTTTGCTCCTTTCGCTCTGCATCAGTTCCTGGAGGTCTCTCCAGTTTGCCTGGAACTCCTCCAGTTTATTATTCCTTTTAGCACAATAGTATTCCATCACCCGCATATACCACACTTTGTTCAGCCATTCCCCAATTGAAGGACATACCCTCCTTTTCCAGTTTGTTGCCACCACAAAAAGCAGAGCTATAAATATTTTCATACAAGTCTGTTTATCTATGATCTCTTTGGGGTACAAACCCAACAATGGTATGGCTGGATCAAAGGGCAGGCATTCTTGTATAGCCCTTTGAGCATGATTCCAAATTGCCAGCCAGAATGGCTGGATCAGTTCACAGCTCCACCAGCAATGCATTAATGTCCCAATTTTGCCACATCCCCTCCAGCATTCATTACTCTTCCCTTCTGTTTTTGATCTACCTGGCTTTGGAATCAGTACCATATTTGTGTCATGAAAGGAATTTGGTAGGACTCCTTTATGGCTTATTATATCAAATAATTTGTGTAGTATTGGGATTAGTTGCTCTTTAAATGTCTGATAGAATTCACTTGTGAATCCATCAGGCCCTGGCAATTTTTTCTTAGGAAGTTCTTTCATGGCTTGTTCAATTTCTTTTTCTGATATGGGATTATTTAGGTATTCTATTTCTTCTGCTGTCAATCTAGGCAGTTTATATTTTTGCAAATATTCATCCATATCTCCTAAATTGTTATATTTATTGCCATATAATTGGGCAAAATAGTTTTTAATGATTGCCTTAATTTCCTCCTCATTAGAGGTGAGGTCTCCCTTTTCATCTTTGATACTTTCAATTTGGTTTTCTTCTTTCCTTTTTTTATCAGATTGACTAGTACTTTGTCTATTTTATCTGTTTTTTCGAAGTACCAGCTTCTAGTCTTATTTATTAATTCAATAGTTCTTTTACTTTCGATTTTTATCAATTTCTCCTTTGATTTTTAGTATTTCTAATTTAGTTTCCATGTGGGGATTTTTAATTTGCTCGCTTTCTAATTTTTTGAGTTGCATGCCCAATTCATTAATCTCTGCCCTCCTTAATTTGTTAATATATGCACTCAAGGATATAAATTTCCCCCTGAGTACTGCCTTGGCCGCATCCCACAGAGTTTGGTAGGATGTCTCATCATTGTCATTCTCTTCAATGAAATTATTGATTGTTTCTATGATTCCTTCTTTGACAAATTGGTTTTGGAGAATCATATTATTTAATTTCCAATTAGTTTTTGATTTTCCTGTCCAGGTGCCCTTACTAATTATTATTTTTATTGCATTATGATCTGAGAAGGTTACATTTATTATTTCTGCTCGTTTGCATTTTTTTGCAATGGTTCTATGCCCTATAACATGGTCAATCTTTGTGAATGTGCCATGTGCAGCTGAAAAGAAGGTGTATTCCTTTTTGTCCCTATTTATTTTTCTCCACATATCAATTAAATCTAATTTTTCTAGGACTTCATTCACCTCTCTTACCTCTTTCTTATTTACTTTTTGGTTTGATTCATCTAGATCTGAAAGAGGAATATTTAGATCTCCCACTAGTATGGTTTTACTATCTACTTCCTTCTTGAGCTCTGCCAGTTTCTCCTTTATTAATCTGGATGCTATGCCACTTGGTGCATACATATTGAGCAGTGTTATTTCCTCATTGTTTATACTGCCTTTAATCAGGATGTAATGACCTTCCCTGTCTTTTTTAATCATATCTATTTTTACTTTGGCTTTGTCAGAAATCATAATAGCCACTCCTGCCTTCTTTTTCTCATTTGATGCCCAAAAGATTTTGCTCAAGCCCTGAACCTTAAACTTGTGTATGTCCACCCATCTCATATGTGTTTCTTGTAGACAACATATGGTAGGATTTTGGTTTCTAATCCACTCTGCTATTTGCTTCCGTTTTATGGGCAAGTTCATCCCATTCACATCAGAGTTATAATCATCAGTTGTGCATTTGCTGACATTTTCGTTTCCTCCCCTATTTCCACCCGTTCTCCTTAAATTATTTCCTTTAAAACCAGTTGTTTGCTATTAAGACCCTATCCTTTATCTCCTCCCTTGACTAACTTCCCTTTCTACCCCCTCCATTATTTCCCCCCCCCTTTTTGTTTTTAACAGCCTTATGAATTCCCTCCCCCTTCTTCTCCCCTCCCTTTTTTTTTTACCTCCCCACTCCCCTGTTTCCCTTGATTTATCCCTTCTGACTTTCTCAGAAGGGTTAGATAAGAGGTTTATGTTTCAATGGATAGTATAGCTACTCTTCCCTCTCTGGGTTGATTACACTGAGAGTAAGGTTTGATTATTATCTCTTAATGCTCTCTTCCTCTCCTTCTTATAATAGTATTTGTACCCTGTCCTTCCCATGCCCTCTTTGTGTGTAATAGAATATCCCATTTTTCTTATTCACTCAAGTTTCTCTTAGTGTCCCCTGCTATTCACCCCCTCTTTCCCATCCCCCAAGTCATCTTAGATTATTTAGTGTTCCACCCTCACCCTATGAATTATTTTTCTGATTACTATAATAGTGAATACTATAATAGTGAATAGAGTTCACTATGGAGAATTTTACATAACATTTCTCTACATAGGAATACAGATAATTAGATCTTACTGAGGCCCTTAAAAAGGCAAATTTAAAAATTATAAGTTTTCTTTCTTTCCCCTCTGTTTCTTATTTACCTTTTCATGTTTCTCTCGATTTTTGTGGTTGGATATCAAACTTTCCATTTAGCCCTGGTCTTTTCTGCGCAAATACTTGGAATTCTTCAATTTTGTTGAATGCCCATACTTTCCCCTGGAAATATATAGTCAATTTTGATGGGTAGTTGATCCGCGGTTGCAGGCCCAGCTCTCTTGCCTTTCTGAATATTGTATTCCAAGCCTTACGGTCTTTTAGCGTGGAGGCTGCCAGATCCTGTGTGATCCTGATTGGTGTTCCTTGATATTTGAATTGTCTCTTTCTGGCTTCTTGTAAGATTTTTTCTTTTGCTTGAAAGCTCTTGAATTTTGGAATTATATTTCTGGCCGTTTTCTTATCTGGATCGAATGTAGTGGGTGTTCTATGAATCCTTTCAATGTCTATATTGCCCTCTTGTTGTAGGACTTCAGGGCAATTTTGCTGAATAATTTCTTTTAGTATGGAGTCCAGGTTTCTATTAATTTCTGGTTT